>NW_006238999.1:1391003-1500796 GCF_000226075.1 Solanum tuberosum | reverse complement strand
CCCCCCCCCCCCCCCCCCCACATAAACGAGAATGTGGGATTTTGTGTGCATGTCACTTTAGCTAAACAGTTATTTACTTTAGAGAAAGCTTAATAAAAATAGATATAATAATACTTGGAGCTCACGAACCACTTTGCTTTGCCTAGTTTCCTGCTTTTTTTTACTGGATTCCAGGAGCTTTATTTTTAACTTTATCTTACTGTCTTTATCAAGAAAATTTTAAAAAATGTCACTTCACCATAGTAAATATATATGTTCTTTCACCTAAATTTGTTCACTTGTCTCTGTCTTTTTCAATATAGATAATAATTAATGCACAAAATCAAGAAAGAATATTATAAAAAATGAGAGATAATGGTCAAAAACACATATGAACTCGTCTTTTTCAATATCAGTTGTTCTATTTCTTACCAGGACTATCACCGGTTATTCTATTTTCCTACTTGAACTATCATCATTTATGTATTAAAATACACTTAGTTGCGTAGATGATGATAGTTCAAAAAGAAAAGAAGATTGAAATGATAGTTGGATTAATTAGCTTCTCGAGATGTGTTTTAATACATAGATGTATTTTCATCTTTAATTATCAGTTGTTTCCTTTTCCTACTTAAACTATCACCATTGATCTATGTGCTAAAACACACCTAGTTGCGTAGATGATGATAGTTTATCTAAAAAAAGAAAAAACTGATAGTTGACCTAATCAAATCCAAGATGTGTTTCAATACATAAATGGTATTCCCCCCATCTCATTTTGTCATGTGACACTTTTCGAATTTCGAAATTCAAACAAGTTTATCTTTGACCGTAAGTTTTTCATAGATGTTTTAAACATTTTGAATTATCAATTATTGTTACTTATAACACTTTTTACGTAGTTTACAAATATATAAATTTCATTTCAAAAAAATTGAAGATTCCATACGTAAACTCCCGATCAAACTTAAACTGTTCGACTCTCGAAAAATGAAAAGTGTCACATATATTGGGATAGAGGGAGCAATATAGTAATTATCTGCGTCTTTTTTTCAATATAGATATTAATTTACGTACAAAATCGTGAAAATAATATTAAAAAAGAATTAAACAATGAATAATTAGATTGTTGACATTGAACTACTAATAAACAAAACAAAGAAACAAGAAAACACACGATCCGACAGTTTATGGTGGAGGAAAGAAAGGTTGGAACTCGAGAGACTCTTTCTTTAGTTCTTTTCAAGTTGAAACTTCCCCACTCTCATTATAAAATTTTGTATATTATATTATATAATTATAATATACTTGTACAATGTTTGGTATATGATATCTATGTAATTAATAAAATAATATGTTGAGTTATGCGGATTATATTACTCTAGCAGTTTCTTGCTCTTTGATTTTTATTATCATTTATTATTTCTTATATTTTGATTATTGTATTATTTTTTTTAGTTATGTTACTACTCCTTTCATACTGCTTTATCATATTTTCTATAGTATTTTGTCATGACTTCTTTTCACTTTCGTCATTTTTTTCTGAACAACTTTGTATTGTTTTTCCTTGAAACGGGGTCTATCGGAAATAGCATCTCTGCCTTTCAAGGTAGAGTAAGGTCTGCGTACACTTTAACCTCTTCAGACCACGCTTATGGAATTATAATGAGTACATATTATTATTGGATGGCTCCTGTTTCTTTCACAGGGACTCATAATTAAGAGTATTAACGTATGTAACTTTACAATCTTCTCAACTATCAATGTGAGACTTTATTCATATACCTTATAATAATCTTTCCATCAAACTAAGTTTGATGTGACACATCACCATATTCCATGGGTTAATTTTCGAGATTCATTGTGTATCATCAACGTGACCAAACATGTATGACCATTAGAGCTAGCTTATTCTCAATCGTGTGTCTTCAAACTACCTTCAACATGGTAAACGTCGTAAATAAAGCTCCACACCATCTCTCTGTCATTCTACATACTCATCTTGTCAAATTGTTGACTCTAATATCAGTTGTTGGGCTACGCCAGTCAAAAACTTGTACTCTTATAACATATTGCAATAGTGTCCGCTTTAGGCCAAGTTTGCATTTTTTTTTCCAGAAAGCATCACACCATTAAGAATATATCCACATATTGTATGTAGGTGGTTCTCAATTTTTCCAACCAGCAATATCAGACTTTATTCGCATACCCAATAACCCAATATAATACAATATTTTGATATCAACTTATACATAAAACTATATGCTATTTTTATATGGAATTGAATGTGAGATACGAATTTATATTTTAATGATATCATAAACAGTATCTACACATAGAATCATTGCTCTCAAATTGCACATAAGTTGCCTCTGAGAACACCAAGGGGCACAACTTTTTTTTCTCTCCATTCCAAGATAGACAGAAAAGGAAGTGAAAGAGCAATTACAGGCACAATTTGGATAAATATATGACCCACCAATAACAGAAATTCTGGATGTTGTTGTTCTAAATTTTCATGTCAAAAATAACAAAAAAAAAAATATTTAGACACTTTTTTCATAGTTGAAACAGTGAGGGCCTTCATTGTTGGATATCTTTTCTTCACTAGGAGCAAAGTTGATAGACATCTTCTTAGGCTTAACAACCTCAAAATATGCACATTTAGCTAGTCATTTTCACCAAAAAAAAGTTGCACTGTATATAAAGACGGGTTCAGAATTTGAAATTTATGGGTTCTTAAAACGATCTAGAGTTAATATTATACAATAATAATTGAGTTTATAGTTGAATACTTATAGATATTTAGTGAATTTGTTATTGTATATATGTATACAGAGTATATATGAGCAAACGCTAATGAGTTCTCGTAAAGTTTATGCATTCTTGCAACGATCTCAAGTTAATATACTAATAATAATTGAGTTTAAAGTTAAATACTAAAAAAAATTCTTATTATACACTAAGTTAATAGATGTGTTTGTATATTGCCCTTTATCACTTAACTAAGGTTTATTAACGTGCCTTCCCACCTTATTAAATCACTTAACGATAATAATTTAATTTATTCGATTTCGATTTGACGTAAATACCTGTTATATATATGACCCACCAATAGCATAAATTCTGGATAATGGTTTCAATTTTTGATGTAAAAAATATTTGGAGACATTTCATAGTTGAAAACAGTGAGGGCCTTCACTGTTGGATATCTTCCTTCACCAATAGAAGAATTTAATGTTTTTTATGAATTTTTAAAGGCGATCTCAAGATGATATACAATAATAATTGAGCTTATAAATCACATATTTATAGATATTTAGTAAATATTCTATTTTGTAAATTACTATGAGGAAAAGTTATTGAATTCTCGTGAACATGTAGGTTGTACTCCAGATTTGTCACAGCAAGATGCTAAGGGCGGATCTAAATCATATATTGTATGTGTCCATGGGAATTCAGTAGCTTTTTCGTAAAGACTCTATAATTAATTTTTTTATTAAATATTTAAATATGAACTCAATAATTATTATATAGTAACCTGAAATCGTTGCACCAGGTATCAATCAAACTTTGCTTAATTATATCAAATATATCCCTCTTGACTTTGATCATTTAAAAACTCAGATTCTTGAAAAATATTATGGTAACATTTATCAACTACTCCACTTATGATATTTAAAAAAAATAAAATTAAGATCCTCTGTTCTAAACAAGTTGGGATTAGCTATATAATCGGTGTTCGTCATATCTCTACAGTGTAGATGATATATGACCCACCAATAGCAGAAATTCTGGATAATATTGTTCCAATTTTTCTTGTTTAAAAACAACAAAAATATTTAGTGACTTTAATAATTGAAACAGTGAGGGCCTTCATTGTTGGATATCCCCCATGCAATAAGAGCAAAGTTGATAGACACCTTCTTAATCTTAACAACCTCAAAATATGCACGTTTGGCTAGTCATTTTCACCAAAAAAAGTTACATTTTATATGAAGACGGGTTCAAAATTTAAAGTTTATGGGCTTTTACGATGTTTTCAAGTTAATATACAATAATAATTGAACTTATATAGTTGAATATGTATAGATATTTAGCGAATTTCTTAGTACATATATGTAAGATATGAGAGAAAGCTATTGAGTTCTCATGAACCTGTTGGTCACTTGGTTGTACTCTAGATCAGCCATTGTTAGGGGCCAGGAGTGGATCTAGAGCATAATGTATATACGAGTTCACGGGAATCTAATAGTTTTTTTTCTTCATATACTATGTATTTCTCTTTAAAAATTCATAAAATTTATAAATATATGACTGTGAAATCCAATTATTATTGTATATTAACCTGAAGTTGGTGTAGGAGAGCCTATAAACTTAATTCAAATTCTAAATCTACTCTGACAGAGGCAGATTTCAAGATTTGAAGTTTATGTGTTCCTGCGATAACCTCAAGTTAACTATCAATGAATCATTTGATAGTTAGAGACATTCCCTAGGATATCTTCCTTCATCACTAGGAGAAACGTTGAAAGACAACCTCAAACTATGCACGTTTGGTTGATCATTTTCATAAAAAAAGATTACACTGTATTTATATAAGTCGATTCAGAATTTGAAATTTATGAATTCTTATAACAATATCATGTACTCTAGATTTTTCATTGCAAGAGGTTAGGGGCGGATCTAGATCGTATATCATATGTGTCTAACTGTCTATGGGAATTCCGTAGTTTTTTCGTAAATATCCTATATATATAATCAAAAAATTTACAAAATATTTAAATGTGAATTCAATTATTATTGTATATTAACCTGAAGTCGTGGTAGGTATTGATCAAATTACTTTGCTTAATTGTATCAGATCAATACTTCATGACTTTGATCATTTAGAAACTCAAATTCTGGCAAAAATAACATTTATCAACTAATACTCCACTTATGAAATTAAAAAAAATTAAGTTAGATGAAAAAATAATCTATTTATGCATATGGTATTGATTTGAAATGAAAGTTTCATACATTGCACCCGGCTTTATCAAACCTTCATAAAACGCATTCGCCTAATGCGATTTATGAAGCTTTGATAAATCGGCTATATCGAGTAA
Source organism: Solanum tuberosum (assembly GCF_000226075.1). Lineage (NCBI taxonomy): Eukaryota > Viridiplantae > Streptophyta > Magnoliopsida > Solanales > Solanaceae > Solanum > Solanum tuberosum. Next base: position 1,495,709 of record NW_006238999.1, on the reverse strand, counting down.
AAAAATAATTTTGTGATGCATAAACTTTGTTACATATTTTATCGTATTATGTTGTGTTGTATTGGATCCTCTATAATAATATTTCACTATAACAACAATATTTTTATAAAATCGATCTATATCATGTTATCTGATATTATATGTTCTCTATATATAATAACATTTTGCTACAACAACCAAAAAATATCGAGAAAATCAATATAACAGAAATTTAGCTATACGCTAAAATATCAATTTCCCAAAAAATAATACTCAACCACTAACTTAAAATCTTGGATTTGGATCTTATTATTTTAAGTCCATCCAATTCTTGTACACTTTATTTATCCAGAAGCATAAGAGGCCATGGACAATGATTTAGCCATCCAAAAGACAAGACAACTTTCCAAATTATAAAATTTTGGACCATATATTAATTCTGTTTAATTCATTAGAAAAAAATTAATTAAATTGATCCACATATATCCTTGTCTTGTTCACACCATAACCTTTAATTTAAAGCAAGCACTAAAAAGTCCCTTTTCTTCTATGGACCTCTCATCCCACATTAGAGCAACCCAACGACATAAGTCCAACCATAAGGATTGTTAAAGGGAAAACATTTTTTATCAAGGATTTTTTTTTTTATCTTTAAAGCTCGAACTTTCAAATTTTGTATTTGGAAGGGTTTCTTTTTCAACGCAATATTCTGTATTCCTTCACTTTCTTAGTTGAAGGAAATTAGAATCAAGAAAAAATATGACTTTCTGAAGTAATAACTATTAATTAAGTGATACATCTGAAAAATCAATCATTTAATCTGGTTAAGGATGAAGAGGTCAATATATCTAGCCAACCATTGGTGAAGCTAGGGGACGGAGCGCAAGGGGGATGATCAATAATTTCGATTTTTGAGAAGTATTATGATCGTCCAATAAGAATCGGGGATCTACAAGCATGAGTGCTCACGGGTACATTATACCCTACCTATAAGATTGATTTTTATTCATGTATACTCGATGTTAAATGTCCTTGATCTTTTTGTGTATTTACTATTTTATATTTTGAATTTTGTTAGTGAAATTTCAGATCCACCACCGCACCAAAGACTAGAAAAATGGTTTACAAAATAAGTAAGCATCTAATCCGACTCATTGAATATAAGTTGGATAACTAACCATTAAAAAATGGATCGAATATGAATATATTATCCACTAAAATAAATATCTAGATATATAATATATGGATATCAATGTTATAAATATCTACTTTGTTTTCTTGTTATTTTTCATGAATTCCTTATTAGTGGTATTAGTATTTATTTTTTCTTCCTCCTCCTTTCTTATGCTTCTTATTATTACTTGTTGTTACTTTGTTTCGGCTATCATATTATTTATTGGTTTTATCTGTATCTTTTATTATATTCTCTCTTTTCCTTCTTGTTTTGTTATGTCTTACTTGAGTCGAAGATTAATTGAAAATAATTTATCTACCCTCATAAAGGATGGTAACGCTGCGTACACACTATCCTCCCCAAACATTACTTGTAAAATTTCACTAAATATATTGTTATTGCTATTTTTCATGAGTTCTTATTTTTTAGAAATCTAAACTTATTTTGGTTTTTAGCTTGTATTATCACCTGACCATAAATAATACTAATATCCCTATTATCCGTTAGTTAATTCATTTTTCATCCATATTAAATATATGAATAAATCAAATATTTTATTTATTTTTATTTAGATCATTTTTAAACCATTCATATTCGATCCGATCCGTCTATTTACCACTACTAACTACATCCAACCACAACCCTCAAGGGGGACGAATGCTTATTTCTAAGGAATTGAAAATAATGATAATTTTATGGATTTCAATATATATATATATATATATTTGTTGGATTGAAGTTACAGTCACGAGCCAATAAAATGCATTATCTATATAATTAATTAATTAAAAACTTGTACGTTTGTCTTAACTCAATTAATTAAGAAAACAAAACAAAGTACTTAATTATTATCTTCAAGAATCAAATGGATGTTTCTGAGAAATTAAAGTTTCTATCTTAACTCAAATTTACTAGATTACCCTCTTTGAGAGTACATATTAGATGTTTTAACTTGATTTCAACTGACAATTAAATACTAAAACTCGTTCTCACTGAATCTAGTGAACATCCAATGTATCTAGTGGATACACAATGTTGTTGTGATACAGGAATTTGAAGATGTCTAGATAATACTTCGTAAGATAGAATATTCAATTCATGACACGATAGAGACGAGTTAAGGTGTTTAGTATTTAATTGTCAATTGAAATCAAGTTAAATTTCTAGCTATATTTCCTAATCCAATCTACTATAACCACAGAAAATGGAAAGAAAAAAAAAGCTTCTAGAACTCATTGGTAATTAGTAGAGAGAAAGCCCAAAATAGTCCCTCATCTTTGGGTTAAGACTCAAAGTCATACTTGAATTTTCACATGGAGCACTAATAGTCCCTCATGTTTGCAATATTGGTGCACTTTTGGTCCTCCCCTAAACTTTTGCCTATTTTTTAACATTAATTTTGTTCATAATTTTATGTAAGGAATGTCTCATCGTCTTTTTATATATTTAGTAGAAATAATAACTCTATGTGAGAGAAGGTGAGAAGAAGAACACCTTGTTCTGTTCAACATAAATATTACTGCAACTAAACTAAGAACATTTTAACGTATGACATTGCAAACAAAGAAAAATTTGTACTATTATACGTGAAATCGTCGTGATGAACATCTCGACTTTACCTGCAATAAGATTTCTACTAAACAAAATAAGGCGTTTTTCTTCTCACAATCTCTCACATGGAGTTATTATTTCTACTAAATATATAAAATGACGATTAAACATTCCATACATTAATTATGAATAAAATCAATGTTAAAAAATAAGCAATATTTTGAAGGAGGACCAAAGTGCACCAATGTTGCAAACATAAGGGACTATTAATGCTCCATGTGAAAACTCAAGGATGACTTTGAGTCTTAACCCAAAGATGAGGGACTATTTTGGGCCTTTCTCCTAATTAGTACCCAAAGAAAAGTAAAGGAGATTCAATGTTTACTTTATAAACATAAAAATAATTTTAATTTTGTATATATAATGTAATTTTTTATCGAAGAAGGTTCATATGAACCTCTTATTTTTACCTAGCTCCGCCGTTACTCAAGAATGTAGTGAAAAGAATGAAATTTCACCACTCTTAATTTGAGATCTCGAGTTTGAATCGTGAGAATGAAAATTTTCTTTATAAAGACCACTTTACTACCTAAATTAATATATTTAACATGAATTTAAATTAGTCAAATTAATATACTTCTAATCAATAATAAATATTTCTCAAAATAAATGCATGGTGCTCTTAAGCTAGCTGGACTCTATACTTACATGGTCAATGTAGGTGGCTATTCAGGTTTTCAACATATTTAGTGAGAGTAGTTTACTTCTTTACTAGTTGGTACACCAAATTAATATGCTTCCCTAACCACTTCAATTTTTGCTACTAACATTTATTTCAATGACCATCTAGTACCGTAATTCACTGATCTGATTAATTTTAATTTACATTTATATCAAAGAAAATTCTATTTTCAAGGTTTGCATTTATAATTTTGATGTATAACACTCAATGGCCAATAACCTGTTGCTGATTTTAAGCCAAAGAAAGTTGTTTGACGTTTTCTTTTTAATTTTAAATCTCAATAACGGACGTTCTTGATCGAAATTTCTATTCCTTCATTGCCTACTTGTGGACAGGAACAATAATCTTTGCTTAATGCGTGAATTGGTCACATACCATATCCCTTGGTGATCGTGTCACTAAAATTCTATAGTTATTAAAGTATCTTTATAACGGATACGGATTAGCTAGATGTATATATCGCGAATCATATTTACATTTAAAGTATTTTGTTACACTTGAATCACCTTCGAAAAAAATGCACATCACCTAGATCATATTATCAACCTATTGATTTTTAATACGCTGTCAAATTCAATTTATGTGATATAGTTTGATTGAGTATGTGGAGTTTAAGTAAGAGGAAGTAAGTGTTTGAAAGTTGTGATCATAAACATGACACAAATCCTATGTGAATATAGTGTTATTAGGAGTAAAATAACAAGTTTAAAATTAATATTTAAATATAAACATTTTTTTTTTAATGATGATAGACTTGTAATAAAAATATTGTGACACTCAAGTATGCTAATCAAATAAAAATGTAGTTAAGATTGGATAATCATATAATTTTTAAAAAATAAAAATATCAAATGAATTATGCTAAGAATAATATGCTAAGAATAATAATAATAGGTATTATGTCAACATTATTTAAATAGATTTCCAAATCAACCAAACACAAAAAAAAAATTAAGAATTATTTAAAATCCTCAATTTATAAATATGAAGTTTCTAAATTCAAGCAATATTGCAAAAGAAACAAAGTACACGCAAATCAATTTTTCTTTAAGTCATTTGTCCATATTAATAAATGACAAAAAATACAAATGAAATTAAATAACCACTTGCTATTATATGTTGCTATCAATTAGTTGTTTGAATTTTCATTTTTGTGTATAAATAAACGCGTTTTGGTCGCATCAAGACAAGGACATATTAGCATATGGTCCATCTCCATTTATTTATCTCGAAATTGAAATATTCAACATAATTTCATAAATGATCATTTAATTTTTACCAATTTTGACGAAAAAATAATTTAGTTATGTCTATGCATCAAAGGTAATGAAAACGTAAATTAGAGCCTAGATTGCCAAAATTTCTTACATAATATCAGATTCACATGACACTATCTAAAATATAAATATTTCATTTTTCGATATCGAAATTAAAATTTTTAACTAGAGGATTCTACGACTAAAAGTAAGTCAACATGTTCAATTAATTCTCATTCATTGGTTATTGCTTCGTCACTTGGTGAAATATATCGATTAATTAAGTCTTGGTTGAAGATTTATTTTTTTAATATCTTTTTGTAATGCCAAGTATATATTATATAATGAGTATATTGTTGATGTGACTTTCTATTGTATTTTTTTAATCGAACTTAATATTTTTTGCTTCTCTTTGAATGATATATAATATAGTTTCATTATAAAAATAATAATTTTAAGACTTTAGTGCAATAAATGAAAATTTGAATGGCCATGGATAAATTAATTTTCAAAATTGTTTTTGTTGAAGCTACAACAAGGAAACTTCCCCTATATCAAATCAATTAGACAAATAAAATAAGTTAAGTAGGTGTGAACAATCAATGTCTTTTGACAAATTTATTGCATGTCCTTACTTTCTATGACCAAAAAAAAGTTCTAATTAAATTTCTTTTGTTGAAAAATTATTTTATGCAAATAATTTTTTTTAGGTATATTTATAATTTTGACCTCAAAGTAACATAATAATTGGTTATTTATATATAAATGATTTTTTAAACTAATTAAAAAAATATATAAATGATTATACTAAATTTTGCGTAAATTTGTAATAAACATAATAAATCCGCCACTGTTGTTGATGTAAAGGAAGTTTCCATTTTAGTGATAACAAAAATTCAATAATTATTTTAGATCATAAGTTAAAATTATTAAAATTTCTGGCTTCCTTATATATATTTATTTATATAAACTAAAATTTTAAAAATATATATAGGATTTGGATACAAAAATATTAAATTTATGTAAATTTGTAACAAACACGATAAATCCGCCCTTGTAGTTGATGTAAAGGAAGTTTCCATTTAAGTGATAACGAAAATTCAATATAATTATTTTAGATCATAAATTAAAATTATTAAAATTTCTAACTTCGCCACAATTTTCTCATAATCTTCTAACATCATTTTCAAAAGTCTCACATGTAACATGAGAGACCTTATCTTAATAGCTGTTATCCTCTATTCCATCTAATGGTCTTCCTTTCTTTATTTTTTTTGTAGCTTTGTTCATAATTCTATGCACCAATTTTGCCTTTGACTCTTAGTTTATTTTATTATTTTTAAGTTCCTTTTAAATTCTTCCTTGGGAATTCTTCAAACACTATGTGCCACATTCAACAAATATCAAAAGGATTTTTTTTGTTGCTTTCACTTTTTTGATTTGTTTCTTAAGGTAATTGCATTTATGGTCCTTCATTTATTTTATTTTTTTTAATTTGGATCATTCAAATATTTGATTAAACACATTTTATCTTTAATTAACTAAGTATATGTTTTGGTCCCTTTGTATGAGAAATATGTGATATTTAGACTATTTTTGAATTAAATTACCTTTAAAAATGGAGTAATAAGCAAGAACAACAACATGCTCAGTGTAATCTCATAAGTGAAATTAAAAAATAATGCAGTGTACACAAATCTTAGGGGTCGTTTGGTATAAAAATTAATAAAGCAGAAATTAGTAATGCATGAATTAGTAGTGCAGAGATTAGTAATGCAGAGTTTATTTTTATCAAGTGTTTGGTTCAGTTTTTCCAACCTCATCTTGTGTTTGGATTAAAACTCTATAAAAAGCTTCTTTCCAATTATATCATTGAATTATTATGTAATTAGGTCAAGGTAGATAATTGTCGGACAATATTTTTTTATAACATTCTTACTAGCTATGAGAAGAACAATTTTGTTGTGATTTGCTATTTTTTCACTTAAATTATTTGATGATAAATAATTGTCATCTTAATAAATTAATTACTCACAAAATCATTTTTCAATTTAAAAAAGATAAACCATCTACTTTTAAAATTGAAAAAACGGTCAACAATGGTAAAATTGAATCAACCATCTACATTTACACATAAAAATTGCAAGTTGGAGTTATAAAATGTATGTAATTTTTTACATTGTTCAAAATACAAATAATTAGAAAACCACACAAATATATATATATATATATATATATATTAAATCACAAATGAACTCACATTTCAAATTTGTATTGGATTTATTTAGTAACAAACAACTCTCTCTAAATAATTTGTAAGCTAATTTATTTAAATAAATTTACTAGTGCAAATATAAATCATAAAATCAAGAAAATAAACAAAATAAATTAAAATGATTTGAGGGATATTTTTGTCTTAACATAGACTTATCCCATGGTATTATATCCTATATATTTCTAATACCTCTTAATAGAAGGGATTAGTAATTCATCCTATAATACCATGTAGGAGGTATTACTAATCCATGGATTAGTTATACATATGCACAAATTCCTATCAAACATAGTACTAAATAATACCTTACATAATACATGGACTATTTCTTTTAATGCGGCCAACCAAACGACCCCTTAGTCCTATCTTGAGAGGTAGAGAGACTGTTTTCTATAGACCATCAATTTAAGAAAAAACATATCGATAAAAAGTTAACACAACACATCAATAATCACTAATTGATTCATTAAATTAAGAAGATACACGATCCAAGGGACTAAACTAAAGGTTAAATGTGTTTAACTAGAAATTATAAGGATCAAAATCTAAATTTGTTGATATTTGAGGGACTAAAATTGCTATTTTCTTATTCTTAAAAAGCTAATCTTGCTTGTGTTAGAAAAAAAAAGTGTTTTAAGGGTAGTTGTGCTTTTCATCATTTTTTTCTCATACACCAAATTGAACGTAGAACCATTTTTTCTCCATTCTTAAATTAGACTTCAAATTCTTGAATGCTAAGTGCAACACAATTACACAAAGTTGACAACTTTTTTTTTTTCTTGAAAGTTTAGTCCATTTGGTGTGTTGGGGTTGTTGATATCACATATTAAGTTCATTTCAAGATTTCAAAGTTTTTTTTTTTTTTTCACTTTCTTGAAAGTTTAGTCCATTTGGTGTTGTGGGGTTCTAGTGAAATCAAATTTTAAGTATATTTCAAGATTGCATTTTTTGAACAATGACATAAAAATTGAGTCTTTTTTAGCTCCTCATTACAAGAAATGAAAACCATTATGGATTTTGCAATACTTCATTTGTTTGTTTTGGTATTGTCTGTCTTGTGTTTGATGATATGTGCCTTAGAGTTTGATCCTGTTGATAACTATCTCATAAACTGTGGTTCATTTGAAAATACTACTATAGGTGATAGAGTTTTCTTAGCTGATAACTTGAATTCCCCTCAAAGGGTATTTGTTAATACAACTCTAGAGTCTATTCCATCTAGTTATAGTTCAAATCTTTATCGAACTGCTAGAATTCTTAATGAGACTTCAAAATTCACATTTTCAATCAAGAAACAAGGGCGCCATTGGATTCGCCTGTATTTCTATCCGTTTTCGTATGGAAATTTCACTCTTAGTTCTGCTAAGTTCTCTGTTTCTATTCAGAACTTCACTTTGATCAAGAGCTTTCAATCATTGAGTGGTCCTTTAGTAAAAGAGTACACTTTGAACATTACTAGTACTAGTCTTGTTCTTACGTTTACGCCTTTTTCTAGCTCGTTTGCATTTGTAAATGCGTTGGAAATCATTTCACTTCCTGATGAGCTCATTCCTGTTGGTATTGGAACTCATAGTTTGAGGGAACAAGCTTTAGAAACAGTTGTGAGGGTGAATATGGGGAATGTTGCAGTGTTGCCTCGAAATGATACCTCGTGGCGATCTTGGGAATCTGATGAAAGATACTTAACAAGCAGGAATCTTTTTCAGTTTGTATCGAGGACACAAGCTGTGAATTACACACGAGGAGGGACTTCTAGGAATATTGCCCCTCCATCGGTGTATGGGACTGCTACGAGGCTGCAAGTGGATGATCCCGCTGTTTCTATAAACATCACGTGGTTGTTTGATGTTGATCCTGGCTTCGATTATTTCATCAGGTTCCACTTTTGTGACATAGTAACTGGCTACAATGATCCAAACAGAGTAGGTGGCGACCATGAACTATTATTCAATGTTTACATTAATTCCCAATTTGCTTCGAGGGACCTTGATCTTAAAAACAAGACATCAAATGTCCTTGGTTCTCCGTATTACATGGATGTTTTTACAAGGTTAGAGAACATTCACAGCATTGGCATTAGCATTGGTCCAGCAGGTATACGTAATGCATATCCGGATGGCCTCCTGAATGGTCTCGAGATCATGAAAATAAGCAATGTCAAGGGAAGTCTTGATGCCTCAGACGCTGAGATTCAGTCCTCGGTGCCTACTTCAAAGAAGACTAAAACATGGTTGATCATTGGATCAACTATTGGAGGATCGACTATTTGCATCGTTTTGGTTGTGGTGTCTATTCTCTTTTGCAGAAGTAGAATACAGACAGCTGTTGATGACTCAACAGAGGAAAATCATACAGCAGTTGGAGCTAAAGAAGCATCTATCATTTCCAAGTCGAATATGGGGTACCTGTTCCCTCTTGTAGCAGTTCAGGAAGCAACCGATCACTTCAGTGAAAGCATGATCATAGGCTTTGGTGGTTTTGGAAAAGTTTACAAGGGAATTTTGAAGGATAACACAAAGGTGGCAGTGAAGAGAGGATTTCATCAATCACAACAAGGTCTTGCCGAGTTCATGACTGAAGTCGAAATGCTGTCTCAGTTTAGACATCGCCATTTGGTCTCACTGATCGGTTACTGTAATGAAAAGAATGAGATGATAATCATTTACGAGTACATGGAGAATGGAACTCTTAAGGATCATCTCTATGGCTCGGACCTTCCGAATTTGAATTGGACACAAAGGCTTGAAATTTGCATAGGATCAGCAAAAGGACTTCACTATCTGCATACTGGTTCTCATAAGGCAATCATACACCGAGATGTCAAGTCCTCGAATATACTTCTAGATGAAAATCTCCAGGCTAAAGTTTCTGATTTTGGACTATCGAAAATTGGTCCAGAAATTGATCAAACACATGTTAGTACTGCAGTGAAAGGAAGTTTTGGATATCTTGATCCAGAGTATTTGACAAGGCAACAACTAACCGATAAATCTGATGTTTATTCCTTTGGTGTTGTTATGTTTGAAGTCCTCTGTGGAAGGCCCGTTATCAATCCCTCTCTTCCCAGAGAATCAGTAAACTTGGTTGAATATGTGATGAAATGTTTAAGTACAGGAGAAGCGGAGGCAATCATTGATCCTAGGATTGCACATGAGATTACACCAGAATCCCTGATGAAGTTTGTAGAGACTGCTGAGAAATGCTTGGCTGAATATGGTGCAGACCGGCCAACTATGGGAGAAGTTTTGTGGAACTTGGAATATGCATTGAAACTTCAAGGGAAAGACGAAAAAACAACACAAGAGAACGAGATATCGGATAATCAGTTAGATAACAGTGTCTTAAGTACAGAATACAGCATGGGGAGTATGGCTGATCTTGCTGGTGTTTCAATGAGCAAAGTTTTTTGCCAAATGGTAAAATCTGAAAACAAAAACTCATGTGATATATGTTAGGATAAAATGCAGGTCCATCTAATGAACTCTGCCTTTGGATTGTATATTTGTATTCTCTTTTCTTTAGATTTCTATGTTATAACAGATACTTGTGTTGTTTCAATTGATTTGAAGCCGCGGTTATACTATACATACATAAGTTTTCATTAGGTTTTTTTTACCGAGTTGTTCATAAGCACGATAGAGCAATTCAAACGCGTGTGGTTGAGAGGGATGATGCCCATTTTATTTGAAGTGTTCATGTGTCTCTATCTATTCACCATCACAAATTCGCAATTCAATGTCATAATGGTATTGCATTTATCATTTTTGGCAAGTTTATGTTCTTCAACTATACAACAACATACCATATGAAATCCCACACGTGGGGTCTGGAGAGGTTAGAGTTTACTCAAACCTTACCCCCACCTCATGAAGGTAGAGAGGTTGTTTCTGAAAGACCCTCGACTCACGTAACACATATCAAAGCAAATTTGATGTTCTTCTACTATACTTCCAGAAAGTCTCCAAGATTATGCACATATGAGATGAACATATTGAACATTTGTTAAATCCTTTTGGCTTCTAAAGTTTAAAAATGGTTCTTGCTATAACTCAAGGCTGATGATTCAATGATGCATGTTGGAGATTATCCTTTTCTTCAAGTGAACTTTCCATTCTTGGAATAATTACGGAATCTCCATGACTAGGATTAAATCTTATTTCGAGGTCCATCTTTCTTTTCCTTTTTGTTTGTTTCGAGAAATCTATTAATCAATTCTAGTTTTTTCCTTTTCTCTTGATTCTTTTCCGATCCAGATGTATAAATTTTGTTCATAGATTAATAAAAATATGCAAAAGCTCTATTTGCCTCTATTATTCTGTGAGTCTCTTCCTTTTTACGTATGGCATCGTCACTCACTTTAGTGACATTTACTAATTCAGAACTTAATTTGAAAGTCATTTTTTGACTCGGTCATTTTCGAACTATGATATGAGTTAATGGTTTCATTATTTTTTCACATCTCCTAAAGTAACTTTAATAAGAAGCAAATTTGCAACAAAACATATAAAAGTAAAATGAATATAGACCTAATGTAATCTCAAAAACTAACTCATGAGGTAAGAATTATAATCTTGTCGAAACATGGTGACCACTGACCACATGTCGTTTCCTCAATCGTCTGTATTCAAAACTAGACATTTGTTACGTGAACAACATATAACAATATACTATAAAATCTCCTCTGTGATAGCCTTCATTTTAGTTAATTTGTGTTAGACAATCGTGACAAAATCTAATAATAAGAATTAATTTCATAGTAGTAAAATTTTAAAAAAAAATATAAGTACTTAAAACCCGACCCACTAGAGCGCCAAATCTCAAATCGATAAATCTATTCGAATTTGAAAGAAAAAAGAGTTTCAGAATCCCTAAAGAAAAATTGATAATGGAGAGAGAAAAATCGAATTATAGGAGAGAAAGAGGATCCAGGGACGGAGAGGGCGACGACGATCACCGCCGTCATCGTCACCGTTCGAAGCATCACCGTGACGTAGAGAACCGACACCGGTCCGATGATCGGCGACGTCGAGACCGTGAGAGATCGATTGAACGTGAAGGAAGCAGAGATAGAGGTCACGATAGCGAGGATGAGAATCAACGTCAGATCGATGATCGGCGACGAGATCGTGAAACGGAAGGAAGCATAGATAGAGCTTATGATCGTGAAAGGCGTGAGAAATCACGTGATCGGGATAGATGCGAGAAATCGTTTGAGTTAGAAGTTAACAGAGAGGATTCAATGGAGAGAAGAAATTCGCATAAGAGGAAAGATAGAGGAGAGAATGTGGATAAGAGGAATGTAGATGAGAAGAGAGCTAGGGGTTCGGAGGTTAAGAAGGACAAACTGAGAGTTGGGGATGTGAAGTTGATGGATAAGGAAGATGTGGAAATCGATGAAGAAAAGAAGGGAAAAGGATTTGAAATGAGAACTGTGAAGGAAGAACCGAAACCGGAGCCCTATGACGATGGACAGGGTGTTGATACCATTGATACTGTGAGTTTTTTTGTTTCAATATTGTTCTTCCAAGTTGCATATCACATTTACATTGTTGTGTTGCTTTTACCTATGTTTGTATATGTCTTGCGTAGTTCTTATTTCCATGCACCTTTGTTACTGGGATACAACGCTGCATACTTCTGCATTGTATTTATGAATTACATTTCTTAATTGTTGTTGAAATTGCACCCTAGGTGTGGCCTCCTCTCTTTATTATGTCTTAAGAAGTCTGTAATCTGGTTTCTTTTTTATCTGATAGAGCTTAACTTGACTAGTCTGGCACGTCTTGTTTCTCAGTTGTATGTTGTTGTTGTATATTCTATTGTTTCTTTCATCAGGATGTTTGTCCTGATTTATGCATTTGACTTTCTTATTTGCAGAGTGTGGCAATGGGATCATACAGTGCAGCATCAAGGACTTCCCCTGATAAACCTTTGACTCGTAGTGATTCTCCTGCTACCAAGGTATCTTCAATTTCTACCACAAATGAAAATAAGGGAGTTAATATTAACAGATTTCATAAGGTTCTTGGGAAATCTAGTACAGATGGGGCAGCTCGTGACACTGGCAAGAGTGCGACCTTATCCATTGATGCTAAAGGAAATGCAAACGATCTCAAACAAAGGCATAAGGCGCTGAAAGAAAAGCTTAAGAGAATTCCTTTGGTAAGTTTGCATCTAAACACCCAGCTTATTTCTACAGTTTGTAAGTCTGTTCTCCTTTTACCTGGGCTCCCTATTCCTATCTCTTTCTTTAGTGGGAAATGAGAAGCACTACATGATTAAAAGCTAAGTTGCTTGGACGCTCCAAATATGTTGCCGCACCCGTGTCGGATCCTCCAAAAATGTACTACTTTTGAAGGATCTAACACGCACCCGACATCATTTTTGAAGATTCCGAGCAACTTAGATTAAAAGTATGCAGAAGGGCCTTAGAGAGAAGAGCTTCTTTTTTATCCTTTTCCCTCTTAGGTTTATAGGGAAGCCTTCCCTTTGTTTTGTGTCAACGATCTTAAACTATTATTTATGTTCTCTTTTAATTTCTGTAGTTAATCAAGGGTGCCAACTCTACGAGAGATGGAAGTTCACAAATGGGTTCCAAGGAGAGCCTTAAAGCCCCTTCAACCAATGTGGCGATATTGCCACCACCAGTTGCATCTTCAGATGCAGGGATATTACCCACTCCAGGTTCAGAACGTAGCACATCATCTATAGCTACCATGGTTTCTGTTAATATGCTACCCAGTAGCTTGCCTCATGTTGCGGGCCTCACAGCACAGAGCTACGAAGCGATGAAGCGTGCGCAGGAGTTTTCTGCTAAGATCGAATTCCGGCAGGACCCGGAGTGTCCCTCCCTCACTAACATGTTTCCTGGGCAAATGCCTCCAGAGGTTATAATTCAGCCAAAACTCGCTAAAGCCACCGTTCTTCGTTTGGATGCATTTGGCAGGGAAATTGATGAGCAGGGAAATGTGGTCAATGTGCCTAAGCCATCTAGTACCCTTAAGGTACGGCTCATACATGTTCAGGCCATCTTTTTTAGTGTTTCTATATTTTTTCAAATAGCTTGTGGTGCTGACTTTGGGTTGTTGTGCAGGTAAACATCAATAAGCAGAACAAAGAGAGCTTCCAACTTCTCAAACCTGAACTTGACATTGATCCTGATAAAAATCCTCATTTTGATCCGAGGATGGGCATTGACAAGAACAAAATATTGAGGCCCAAGAAGATGTCATTTCAGTTTGTGGAGGAAGGTAAATGGTCCCGAGACGCAGAAATAATCAAGTTAAAGGTACTTCATAATTTGTTCTCGTTGTTGTATTTTCACATTCTTTTGTGATTCTCTCTTTATTCTTCTTATTACTCTTGATTAGGTTTTATTAGTTATGTAATTTTTGATTTTGCAGAGCCAATTTGGTGAATTACGAACCAAAGAGCTGAGGATAAAGCAAGTGCAATTGGCAAAGGCAAAAGCAGAGCCTGACATAAATCCAAATCTTATTGAGGTGTCAGAGAGGATTATCACCAAAGAAAAATCAAAGGAACCAATACCTGATGTTGAGTGGTGGTAAGTTGTTTCAATCTCCCTTTTTTTTACTTTTTTTAGTCTATCATGTGCTTTCCCCCCTAGTGGACCCTTAATCCGTCTCCTCACTCGATGTTGAGGCCACTATGCGTTGTGTGTTTAGTGAGTTCCACAGATGGAAGTGGATCTTGAACACTATTGGTCTTGTGTCTAACCATCAGATGGATAATTGTTTTGATGGGTCTGTGTCCTGGGTGCTTCTAGTCTGTGTACATCACTTATAATGTGACTTATCTCCTTGATGTGGTTATGGTCTCTTATCTTGGCACTGTCCTATCTGCCACACTTTACACACTCCGGATGAGTTCATGTGATGTGAATTTCTCTCCCCTTTTAATATAACTTTCGTTTAAGAAGAATCCTACAAAATTGACATCTGCTACTGTCAGCGGTCCACACTACTGGTATTGTGCAATTATAATGTGATTGAAAGGACTTAACTTTTCCATAGTTTATTCAATTTACAAGATATGTGGATGATCCTCGGGTGTGATCTCCAAATTTTCTTTTATAGCTATGCTTACCTTGTTTTAATCTTCTTAATTCCGAAAAATGATGACTTTGACTAGACACTTATGTATTTCTTGTTTCTTCATCTGACATGCCAGGGAAGCTCCTCTGTTACGATCTGGTGCTTATGGTGTTATGGTCAACGGTAACTTAACTGATGATATGTTGAAGATGGAGAGGATCACCATTTATGTGGAACACCCCCGTCCTATTGAGCCTCCTGCTGAACCTGCTCCACCTCCTCCACAGCCACTGAAGCTGACCAAGAAGGAGCAGAAGAAAATGCGCACCCGGCGCCGAATGGATCAGGAGAGAGAAAAGCAGGAAATGATACGTCAGGGCCTGTTAGAACCACCAAAACCAAAAATTAAAATGAGCAATCTTATGAGAGTCCTTGGCTCAGAAGCCACTCAGGATCCCACAAAGCTTGAAAAGGAGATTAGAAGTGCTGCTGCTGAGCGCGAGCAGGCTCATATAGACAGAAATCTTTCTCGGAAGCTCACTCCTGATGAGCTTCGTGAGAAGAAAGAAAGGAAACTCTTTGACGACCCAACTATTGCGCCAGAGACGATAGTTTCAGTATACAGGATCAATGACCTTTCACACCCTCGAACTCGCTTCAAGGTCGATGTCAATGCACAGGAGAATCGCATGACGGGGTGTGCGGTTATCTTGGGAGATATAAATGTGGTGGTAGTTGAAGGTGGTAAAAAGTCCATCAAGCGATATGGGAAACTTATGCTTAGGCGAATAGATTGGGCTGCTGCTGTTAAGAAAGAAGACGAAGACGAAGATGAAGAGAAGCCTCTCAACAAGTGTGTGTTAGTCTGGCAAGGGATTGTTGCTAAATCGAGCTTTCATAGGTTTTTGGTTCACGAGTGCAGGACTGAGGCTGCTGCTCGTAAGGTCTTTGCTGATGCTGGGGTTCTTCATTACTGGAATTTTGCTGTAGACTTCAAAGATGATGAGCTTTAATTTCTAGGGAAATCCTCACTTTGAACTCGAATATCTAGACATTTTGTTTGATTGTGTCCCGCTTTCATGGAAGACATTTTCTGCGGTTCAAGGCATGGGAGGAATACTACAGTAGTACTCTAATTTGCTGAGCAGTTGTGGCACCTCTCCAATGCTTTGGTCTCATATTGGTTTCTTTTGTATGGTGATAGCTTTAAAATGTTTTTGAACTGAACTGATTTAGGATTACTGCATCAAGGAAATTCAGAAATAGGGGAGTGGTCAATAGTCTCGACCCTTTCCTGGACCCCAAGCATAGCCTCTAATGCACCGCGCTGTCTTTTTTTTTAGGTGAGTGGTATGTGGTCGGCTTTTGCACCCTTTTTTTATTGAATGGCTGGTGTCCAAGCCAACTTTCGTGCACCTCGACTAATTCTACGAGATATATATGTGAAAATATGCCTTAAAAAAATGACGAGACTATACGTAATGTTTTTCCAACTCATTACGGAAGTTCTCATAAAGTTTTTAGAATTTTGTTTGGATGCTCTAAGGCACCAGATCCATGGGCTAATAAACACGAAAAACTAAGAAAGTCGCGTAATTCCTAAAAATTGGCTCGTAAATGTGAAAATATTCCTTAAAAAAATGGTGGGACTATACGTAATTGTCATGACTCAAAGTACACCTTAGACGTGACATGACGTATAAGACCCTGAAAGGCCCTACACAAACCACTTGACATACATATACCCAACATCATAGAGAAAAGCATGAAATCTCACAAGTACAAAGTTCGACATATAAGCGGAAGTACATCAAAGTCTTGGCAAGCTATCTATTACATCAAAAGAGTGGTTAGGACGTAACCCATACACCACATACAACGTCTGAAAACGAAAACATAAGGAAATCAATAAATGTGACATTGTCCTCAAAGTATGAGAACTCACCAAGTCTTCAAATTCTCCAAGTGCTCACTAGCCACGAACGGAGGGAGAAGAAGCGTCACACCTTACGTCATTAAACAATGTAGGCACAAGTATGCATTAGTACATGAAATATACTAATTATGAGGGATATGCATAAACATGAAAACATGATCATAAAGGGACATAATAGGAACATGATATGCATGACCAAGCTAAATGTAGTAAAACCTGTAAAAAGGATCGTAAAGTATGAACATAGTCAATGCATCTTAGAATCATATGAAAACTTCATAAAACCTTAGAAAGTAACTTAGTTTATCTTGTGGGATATTAGCTTTAATCGAATATAGACCATGTGAGCTAAGTACATGAAAATCGATAAAAACTGGTTTTACCTACTTTAGGGCTTGTTTGAACTTGAAAACACTGGTTTGCCCCTCGGGACCAACTGACTCCATTACAAAGGTCTTAACGGACGTCCATGAAAAATTTCGGCCAAAAAGAAGCCGAAATTCTGGCTCACCAAAAATCCATAGACTATAGTACATGAAAATCGGTAAAATCTAATTTTACCTGCTTTAGGACTCGTTTGAACTTGAAAATGTGCCGGTTTGCCCTTCCGGACCAGCTGGCTCCATTATAAAGGTCTTAACGAACGTCCATGAAAAAATTTCAGCAAAAAACAAGTAGGAATTTCATATTAGCATTTTCAAGGTCAAACGAACCCCAGAGTAGGTAAATTCCCCATTTTGCCAATTTTTGTGTGCTATAGTCCATGGATTTATGGTGATCCGAAATTCCGACGTGAAACATGAAAACATGATCATAAAGGGACATAATAGGAACATGATATGCATGACCAAGCTAAATGTAGTAAAACCTGTAAAAAGGATCGTAAAGTATGAACATAGTCAATGCATCTTAGAATCATATGAAAACTTCATAAAACCTTAGAAAGTAACTTAGTTTATCTTGTGGGATATTAGCTTTAATCGAATATAGACCATGTGAGCTAAGTACATGAAAATCGATAAAAACTGGTTTTACCTACTTTAGGGCTTGTTTGAACTTGAAAACACTGGTTTGCCCCTCGGGACCAACTGACTCCATTACAAAGGTCTTAACGGACGTCCATGAAAAATTTCGGCCAAAAAGAAGCCGAAATTCTGGCTCACCAAAAATCCATAGACTATAGTACATGAAAATCGGTAAAATCTAATTTTACCTGCTTTAGGACTCGTTTGAACTTGAAAATGTGCCGGTTTGCCCTTCCGGACCAGCTGGCTCCATTATAAAGGTCTTAACGAACGTCCATGAAAAAATTTCAGCAAAAAACAAGTAGGAATTTCATATTAGCATTTTCAAGGTCAAACGAACCCCAGAGTAGGTAAATTCCCCATTTTGCCAATTTTTGTGTGCTATAGTCCATGGATTTATGGTGATCCGAAATTCCGACGTGTATTTTTGTCGAAATTTTTCATGGACGTCCGTTAAGACCTTAGCTATGTAGTCAGTTGGTCCCCACAGGCAAACCGGTCAATTTTCAAGGTCAAACGAGCCCCAGAGCAGGTAAACCCCCATTTTGCCATTTTTCGTGTGCTATAGTCCATGTATTTTTGGTGATCCAGAATTCTGAAGTGATTTTTGCCAAAAAATTTCATGGACGTCCGTTAAGACCTTAGTTATGGAGCCAATTGGTCCCCACGGGCAAACCGAACCATTTTCAACGTCAAACAAGCCCCAGAGCAGAGAAACCACCCATTTTACCAATTTTCGTGTGCTATAATAGTCCATGGATTTTTGGTGATCCAGAATTTCAACGTGATTTTTGCAGAAATTTTTCATGGACGTCCGTTAGGACCTAAGCTATGGAGCCAGTTGGTCCCCAAGGAAAAATCGACCTATTTTCAAGGTCAAACGAACCCAGAGCAGGTAAACCCCCTATTTTGTGAATTTTCGTGTGCCATAGTCCATGGGTTTTGGTAATCCGGAATCCGACGTGATTTTTGCTGAAATTTTCATGGACGTCCGTTAAGACCTTAACGTTAGATCCAGCTGGTCCCCACGGGCAAAACCGGTCCATTTTCAAGGTCAAACGAGGCCTAGAGCAGGTAACCACCCCATTTTGCCGATTTTCGTGTGCTATAGTCCATGAATTTTTGGTGATCCAAAATTCTGACGTGATTTTTGCCGAAATTTTTCATGGACGTCCGTCAAGACCTTAGTTATAGAGCCAGTTGGTCAGCACGGGAAAACCGGTCCATTTTCAAGTTCAAACGAGCCCCAAAGCAGGTAAACCCCCTATTTTACCGATTTTTGTGTGCTATAGTGCATGGATTTTTGGTGATCCGAAATACCGACGTGATTTTTGCCGAATTTTTTCATGGATGTCCGTTAAGACCTTAGCTTTGGAGCCAGTTGGTCCCTATGGGAAAATCGACCCATTTTCAAGGTCAAATAATCCCCAGAACAGGTAAACCCCCCATGTTACCGATTTTTGTCTGTTATAGTCCATGGATTTTTGGTGATTCGGAATTCTGATGTGATTTTTGCCAAATTTTTTCATGGACGTCCGTTAAAACCTGAGTTATGGAGCCAGTTGGTCCCTATGGACAAACTGGTCCATTTTCAGAGTCAAACGAGCCCAGAGTAGGTAAACCGCTATTTTGCTGATTTTCGTGTGCTATAGTCCATGGAGTTTGGGTGATCTAGATTCCGACGTGATTTTTGCCGAATTTTTTCATGGATGTCCGTTAAGACCTTAGATGTGGAGTCAATTGGTCCCCACGAGCAAACCAGCTAATTTTCAAAGTCAAACGAGCTGCAGAGAAGATAAACCCCTCAATTTGCCGATTTTCGAGTGCTATATTGCATGAATTTTTGTTGATCCGGAATTCCGACTTGATTTTTGCCAAAAATTTTCATGGACCTCGGTTAAGACTTTTGTTATGGAGCCAGTTGGTCCCCATGGGTAAACCGGCCCATTTTCAAGGTCAAACGAACCCAGAGCAGGTAAACCCCCCATTTTGTCGATTTTCGTGTGATATGTCCATGGATTTTTGGTGATCCGAAATTTCGACGTGATTTTTGTCGATACTTCTCATGGACGTCCGTTAAGACCTTAGATATGGAGCCAGTTGGTCCCCACGGGAAAACGGCCCATTTTACAGGTCAAACGAGCCCTAGAGCAAGTAAACCCCTATTTTACCAATTTTAGTGTGCTATAGTCCATGGATTTTTGGTGATCCAGAATTCTGATGTGATTTTTGCCAAAAATTTTCATGGACATCTTTTAAGACCTTAGCTATGGAGCCAGTTGGTACCCACAAGCAAACCTGCTCATTTTCAAGGTCAAATGAGCGTAGAATAGGTAAACCCCCCATTTTACCAATTTTCGCGTGCTATCTAGTCCATGGATTTTGGTGATCAGGAATTCCAACTTGAGTTTTGCCGAAATTTTTCATGGACGTCCGTTAAGACGTTAACTATGGATCCAGCTGGTCCCCATGGGTAAATCAGACTATTTTCAAAGTCAAACGAGCCACAGAGCAGGTAAACCCCCTATTTTGCCAGTTTTCGTGTTTAATAGTCCATTATTTTTTGTGATTCCAAATTCCGACGTGATTTTATCAAAATTTTCCATGGACGTCCGCTAAGACCCTAGCTATGGAGTCAGTTGGTGCCCAGCGGCAAACCGGTTCATTTTCAAGGTCAAACGAGCCCCAGAGCTGGTAAATCTCCCATTTTGCCAATTTTTTTGTGTTATAGCCCATGAATGTTTGGTGATCCGTAATTTTGACGTGAGTTTTGTCAAAAAATTTTATGGACGTCCGTTAAGACCTTAGCTATAGAGCTAATTGGTCCCCCACGGAAAAACCGACCCATTTTCAAGGTCAAACGAGCGATATAGCAGGTAAACCCCACACTTTGCCGATTTTCGTGTGCGTATAGTCCATGGATTTTTGGTGATCTAGAATTCCGACGTGATTTTTGCCGAAATTTTTCATGGACGTCTGCTAAGACTTTAGCTATGGGGGCAGTTAATCCCCATGGGCAAACCGTCCCATTTTCAAGGTCAAACGAACACAGAGCAGGTAAACTTCTCATTTTGCCGATTTTCGTGTGCTATAGTCCATGAATTTTTGGTGATCCGTAATTTCGATGTGATTTTTGTCAAACAAATTTATAGAGGTCCGTTAAGACCTTAGCTATGGAGTCAGTTGGTCCCCACGGGTAAACCGACCCATTTTCAAGGTCAAATGAGCCCAGAGCTGGTAAACCCCCTATTTTGCCGATTTTAGTGTGCTATAGTCCATGAATTTTAGGTGCTCCAGAATTTCGACGTGATTTTTGTTGAAATTTTTCATAGACGTTCGTTAAGACCTTAGCTATGGAGCCAGTTAGTCCCAACGGGAAAACCAACCCATTTTCAAGGTCAAACGATCCCTAAAGCAGGTAAACCCTCATTTTGCCGATTTTTGTGTGCTATAGTCCATGAATTTTTGATGATTCGAAATTCTAACGTGATTTTTGCCGAAATTTTTCATGGATATCCATTAAGACCTTGGCTATGAAGCCATTGGTCCCTACGGGCAAACCCATCCATTTTTAAGGTCAAACGAACCACAGAGAAGGTAAACTCCCCATCTTGCCAATTTTTGTGTGCTATAGTCTATGCATTTTTGGTGATTCAGAATTTTGACGTGATTTTTGTCAAAATTTTTCATAGCTGCCCGTTAAGACCTTAGCTATGGAGCCAATTTGTCCCCACGGGCAAACCGACCAATTTTCAAGGTCAAACGAACCCCAAACCAGGTAAACCCCCCATTTTGCCAATTTTTGTATGCTATAGCGATTATCATGTGTTATAGTCCATGGACTTTTTGGTGATCTGGAATTCCGACATAATTTTTGCTGAAATTTTTCATGGACGTCCGTTAAGACCTTAGCTATGGAGCACAGTTGGTCCGCACGGGAAAAATCGCCCTATTTTCAAGGTCAAACGAGCCCTAAAGTAGGTAAACCCCCCATTTTGCCAATTTTCGTGTGTTATATAGTCCATAGATTCTTGGTGATCAGCAATTCCAACGTGGTTTTTGCCGAAATTTTTCATGGACGTTTGTTGAGACCTTATTTATGGAGCCAGTTGGTCCCCACGGGTAAATCGGCCCATTTTCAAGGTCAAACGAGCCCAGAGCAGGTAAACCCCCTATTTTTTCGATTTTCTATGCTATAGTCCATGGATTTTTGTTGATCGGTAATTTTGACGTGATTTTTGTCAAAAAATTTCATGGACGTCCATTAAGACCTTAGTTATGGAGTCAGTTGGTCCGCACGGGCAGACTGGACCATTTTCAAGGTCAAACAAGCCCAAAGCAGATAAACCCCCATTTTGCCGATTTTCGTATGCTATAGTCCATGGACTTTTGGTGATCCGGAATTTCGATGTGATTTTTACAGAAATTTTTCATGGACGTCTGTTAAGACCTTAGATATGGAGCCAGTTGGTCCCCACGTGTAAACCGGCTCATTTTCATGGTCAAACAAGCCTCAAAGCAGGTAAACCCCCCATTTTGCCGATTTTCGTGTGCTATATTCTTTGGATTTTTGGTGATCCGAAATTCCGACGTGATTTTTGCCAAAAATTTTCATGGACGTCCGCTAAGACTTTAGCTATGGAGCCAGTTGGTTCCCACGGGTAAACCGTCCCATTTTCATGGTCAAACGAGCCTAGAGCAGGTAAACCCATTATTTTGCCGATTTTAGTGTGCTGTAGTCCATAGATTTTTGGTGATCCGAAATTTTGACGTGGTTTTTGCCGAAATTTTTCATGGACTTCCGTTAAGACCTTAGTTATGGAGCCAGTTGGTCCCCACGGGAAAATGGACCCATTTTCAAGGTCTAACAAACCCCAGAGCAAGTAAACCCCCCATTTTGCCGATTTTCATGTGCTATAGTCCATGGATTTTTTGTGATCCGAAATTTCGACTTGATTTTTGCCAAAATATTTCATGGACGTCCGTTAAAACCTTAGCAATTGATTCAGTTGGTCCCCACGAGTAAACCGGCCCATTTTTAAGGTCAAACGACCCCAGAGCAGGTAAATCCTCCATTTTGTCAATTTTAGTGTGCTATAGTCCATGGATTTTTGGTGATCCGGAACTCCGATGTGATTTTTGCCAAAAAAATTCATGGACGTCCATTAAGACCTTAGCTATAGAGCCAGTTGGTCCCCAAGGGCAAACCAGCATATCTCCAAAATATTCATGAATTAACACACACGAAAAATTGAGAAATTCACCTAATTCCTGTCAATCACACATATTTCAGAAAATTTATATTACTACTATACACGGAAAAATCAAGATTCATGAATTCTTGTTTAGTGAAATACAAAATACATAAAAAGTGATATCTAACTTTCGAAAACAATGAGTATCATTTATTCCAGAAAATTCATGAAATAATACACACACAAAATATGATATAATCTTGAAATTATGTTTTGTGACACACAAGCTCCAAGAAATGATGTTCGCCTTTTGAAAATAATGAATATCATTTAATGAATCGTCATCAATGTAGCACAAAATTTGAGCTGAAATAGAGTTGACCACACATATTCCAAAAAACTATAAACCCAAAATCAAGTCGATAATATTTTTTTAAAATACAAAATTACTAACTTAATAACTCGATACTGATAAAAATCAATAATAACATTTATAATTTAAGTTACCAATTAAATTGATTTTTGCACACGCCTAACTAAACCTATCCAAATTAGGGATGCTCAAAATCGAACCGAAACCGATAATCTGAACCGATAATCCGAATCAATAATTTGGTTATTGGGTCAATGATTTGGGTTAATGGTTTAACAGTTCGGTCTCGATTTACTATAGACTTCTTATTGGCTTAAATCAGTTCGGGTCTCAATTTGGCCATATTTCTAATCGGGATTCCCGATAACTCGATAAAAAGTTTAATTAATTACATTTATATCACTTAAGGCCTTAGACACTTTTGCCTTTGGGGTTTACACTTCAGTCTTCATACTCTTTACAGTGACTTAATAGTCCGATAAGAAGTTTAATTAATTACATTTATATCACTTAAGGCCTTAGACACTTTTGCCTTTGGGGTTTACACTTCAGTCTTCATACTCTTTACAGTGACTTAATAGTTGACACTCAAATTTAACAATAATATTCCAAAGTTGCGACATCACTCATAGATTTATTGTCACTGCTCCCGCGCCGGTGAGTTATATTGAATATCATTCTCTAAGTGTCTAAATTGAGGTTCAAATAGTTGGTTCCCTTAATTTAAGTCTTTGTTTTTATCTTCTCATTATAGTAAGTAAGTCAGTGAGATGTGCCTGCAATATTGCATTACTACAATCTGCAATGAAAAAGTTTTTATTAGTAATGGTCTCATGATCATTAATGATTTTCGCTAGTAGTGTTGTAATGGTTTTTCTTTATAGTTCATATCAAATTGACTTGGCTTTTATGAGGAATCCTTTTGAGTTTGCCTATTTGGGCAATATTGACATCTCTGTCTAGGTTAATATGGAGTTTTATTAAGTGTTTTATGTAGCAATGGACTAACATGGAAAAATTCATCAATGAGTACTGACTACTACATATTGTTAATTAGTGATTAATCCATTAGTAATTTTTAAAGAAAAATTTGTGTGAACTGTCAACGGTTAACCCGATAATCGAACCGATAACGATCACTAATCGATAAACTAATAGCCGATAAACCGATATCTTAACGGTTCCATAATGGTTTAGCATGATTACAAACCAATAACCGATAATTAAAACCGAACCGACCGATACACCGCCCTAATCCAAATTCAAACGTAGTCCTCCACGTGATTCCTTTTTGGGTACACGCCACGTTTCATTTCTAGAAAATCTTATAGATGGACTTTCTTTTTTGTATCAATTATGTGGATGATCCCAAAGTGTGTTATAAACCAAAAATTAGTACCACTACTAAATTGTTCCAACAAGTTTGATTTCTCAATTTATTTTTTCTATATTTAGCACCTTTCGTGTTTAAACATATTAAATAAAATCTTTAAAGTCAAAAATCTAAAAACAAAGGCAACTATTTTTTTTTCCTATCTGATGTTCGGTACTCACATTAAAGCATCGATTAAATCTGGATTGTGCACTACAGGACCTATTAAGGAGTGGCGCTCCCAACAAAAAAAAATTCATACTCATGACTCAAATTCAAAAACATTTAATTAAGGATGGAGCAGTCGCATTATTGCACCATAGCCTACGTTGATCTAAGAAAGCAACTTGGTAACATGTATCTCATGCATGAAGAGTAAAGACAAATAAATTTGGCCAATACTTTGATGTTGCGTTTAATAATGCACATAAAAAGTTTGTTTTTATTTGGTTGATTTTTCTTGAATTCCAACGTGTGATATAAACTTTCGTACTATAATGTATAACCTACTTTTTTGTATATACTAATTTTCTTGATAACTTGAGGAGACTATATATAACCCTTGTTTTAGAAGTCATTGTAATAATGTAAGTTTATAATGGGGTTTGAAAATAATAAAATGTAAGAAGATTTTATTGGATTTTTTGTGGGGTAGATAGACTATTTACGATAAAAATTTTTGCTCAAAAGGAAAGTTAATCAAAAAAGAATGGCAAGAAAAATTCAGTTCGGGCGCCAATTAAATTTATGGGTGTTTTGAATTCTAGAAAAGACATCTTAGAAAATTAATTCTAAAAAAGACAGCTTAGTAATTTTAATAAAGGAATTTAAAATATAAAAAGCTAAAGAAACACATCAAGAAAATAAGGGAGCCGACTCCTCTCCATTTCCCTTCTCTCCATTTTCCCCAAGTTCTTGCTTAGATGTGAGACACATGGCATAGATAAAAATTAATGGCGAAGATTTAATTGATTAAAATAAGATTTTAATTATGATGTAGATTATTAATATTTCATAAGAAAAATAATAATACCATAAAAGTCATAACAATATAATATCTTGTCCATAAATATATTATAAAAACTTTTCTCTTTTCTATTTTTTTCCTACGAGTTTTTTTTTTTTTTAAACCCTCCTCTTGGGCTCCCACCCCTTTTGCTCCCTTGGTGACTCGAACTCGCAACCTTTGGGTTGGAAGTGAGGGGTGCTTACCATCCAAGCAACTCCCTCTCATCACGAGTATTTATCTTCCGTTTGTTTTTTAAAAAAAAAAGTTGAGTAAGTGTTAGATAGCAACTTTGAATTTTCTCTTTAAAACTAGTTAATATATAATTAATAGAAAAAATAATCGCACGGAAAAAAATTAGAAAAAGAGAAATTATTTTATAATATATTTATGGACAAAAAAGAGAAGATAATACTAGAAAGAAAAATATTAGAAAAAGGGGGATTTTTTTAATAATATATTTATGGACAAGATAATATATTGTTATGATTGTAGTATTGTCATTTTTTCTTATGAAATATTAATTATCTAAATTATAATTAGAATCTTATTTTAATTCAATTAAATCTTAACCGTTAATTTTTACATATACCATGTGTCTCACATTCAACCAAGAACTTGGGAAAAATGGAGGGAAAAGAAATGGAGAGAAGCCCGATCCGAAAATAAGTGAATTCAATATCGACCATATATACATAAAAAATAATTTTAACTTTTATATATTTATAACTTTATGTATACAGTGCACGTTTATGCAAAAGTCAATTACACGTCACTACAAACGTGGATTGATTATTGTAAGAAGATATGTACGTAGTTCCATGCATGCTTTTAATTTTTGCATGTGTTGGGTTGAATTTTGATGTAATACTTTTATTGTATAGTTGAAATCAAATCGAAAAGCAACTTGTTAAGTACCATCTCGTGCAGTGTCGAAATCAAAATATTTATATATATATATATATATATATATATATTTTATACAATTTTCTACATATACTAATTTTCTCGATAACTTAAGGAGACTTTATAAATATCTTGAAAATATTGGAAAAGTTAGGGAAATGAAGAAGAGAAAATTTTGTTTTGTTTTTTAAATATGTCTTGAGAATATATCACAAGTTCAAGAAAAATAATTTGGTCAATATTAGTCTATGTATAATATAAAGTCACGGTATACACGTGGCACTTATTCAACTACAGACAATTTAAATAATGCAAAAAATTGTTCATATGAAATTTAACGTGATAAAAAATATTTTCCATAAGAATTTATCATTTGTAAGTAACAAAAGCCGACTTAATTATTGGTCAAACTAAAGGATGAGAATACAATAATTTTGACAAGACTTTCGACCAAAAACTTTTTTTGTCCAATGATTTGATATTTAAAATTTATTAATCCAATTACATTGGAATCACATCGAATAGACTTCCAAAATTTAAATTCAATGGATTCAATTCTGAGTTTTGAGAATTTATACAGTATCAAAGAGCTTTTAAAAACTTATTACATTTAATTGTATATAGCAAACATTGATTCATAATTTGGAGAGGGGTCATTGATTTGATTAATAATTTGTGTATAAATTCACTAAGGGTATAACGCTTGTTAATTACTAAGAAAAAAAAGACATTTTCAAGACTTAAATTCGATATTTTTTTTAAAAAAAAAACTCAATATCTGGTTAAGGAATTAAGAATCTCAAATCATTCCACTTCGTACATTTAAGGGTGGAGCCATATAGAACTAAGGAGGTTCATATCTTCTTTCAACAAAAAGTTACGTTATTTGTACATGATTAAAATGATCTTTTTTTATGAATATATATAGTAGATGTTGAATCTCTTTTGTTTTTCTTCGTGGATTTACTTTTTTTCATATTTGAACCCTTTAATAAAAAATTTAACTTTGTCACTACGTAAACTCTTTCTATATGTGCAGAGCTAGCTAGTGCGTACAAGAGGATTTATCCGAATCTCTTTAACTAAAAAATTACACAACATATATAAAATTAAAATTATTTTTATGAACTTATAGTAAATACTACATTGAAGGAATCTCTAAGCTTTTCGTTCATTTATTTCTTTATATTTATATTTAGAATCTCCTATGTTAATATTGCTCAATAAAATATGCTATAACCGGTTAAATTAAATAAAAACTTTTACAACTATATAATATACTATATCACTCATTAAATCCATTTATCCAAAACAGTCACTCCATGCATGTGTTATAGTTTGAATTTTGATGAAAAACTTTTTATTGTATAGTTGAAGTATGAATATAAATTCAAGTAAGATCTAAACTGCATTTAACCCTTTTTGACTTTTTCCTCTATAGGTGACGGTGATAAAATAGGGTTGGCTTCATATTTATTGCATATATATACACTCACCAAAAAAAATTTGAAAATTTGAAAATTTTCTTTTTTAATATTGTATTTTTAAAGTTATATGTTCATAAGGACTGTTATAGAAGTCAACGTATAGTCACTATTAAAAATATTATTTTTTCATTGAAATTTCTCACTAAAAAATATTTGATGGATATTTTTATAGGTATTTTAATTAAATCAGTGAGGAAAGGAAAAAATATCTAGTACTTATTCTCAATGTTTAATGAGAATTTATTTTTCACCATGTGTTTTCCCAGTAAGTTGATTCGCTAGAAATAGAATGGGAAAATTGTGTTTTATATATAACATAAATTTCTATTGATTGGTGATGGAAAAAATTTGTATTTCTAGTAGCAAGTGATGAACTTCGCATACTTTATATGTTTCGCGTTAAAATTATTTAATTTTTAGATAAACTCGATATCAATATTCTACGTCCGTCTTTGAACACGTAATGAATTTAAATTAATTAGAAATTTCCACATAAAATAATATGGAAGTTAGCTAGCAGTTCGGTTTATCTGTAATTTACCTAACCACCTTTCGTGACTTCAACAATATTTATATATATAGCAACAAAAAGATCTTCATTCTTTAATTTCAGTTTTTTTTTAGCCAAATTAAAACTTAAAATTGAGATATCTATATTCAAAAACTTGAAATTAAAAAAAAATGTATTAATCAATTTGAACAAGACACCGATATAATACACGTTTATTTAGGAGTTTCATCGTTTGAAAAAGACGTATCGAGGGTTAGAGAAGAGAGGGAAAGGTTATAAGTAGTCCTAAGACCCTTTTTCCTCCCAATGTGATGCACAAAGCATTATATATATATGTATATATATATTTTGTGTTTATTAAATTTTAGGGAAAATGGTTTAAATGACACCTATATTATGATTAGATTTGTTGTAACACACTCATACTTTAGGGAAGGTCCTATGACTCCCCTGGACATGGAAAAAACTTATCCGCACCGGGTGTTTACATCAAGCCAATGCAATTTCCCTTAGTACGTGATTTAATGAAGTAAAATGAACTATAAATTTAAACACATGGCATGCATGTATTGGCTTGGTGTAAACACCCGGTGCGGGTAAGTTTTACCCCTGAACATTTTTGTTAAAATATTTTTTGACATTTATCGGGTGAGCTGAACAAAAAATCAAAGTTTTCTTATTTTGTTTATACACACGCTGATCAATAGAAAAAACAAAGATTTTCGATCGTTATCATTATCATTCACACTTGTAGTAATCAATCGATCAACGATATCTCAAAGCAATATTAATTTTCAATACATTTGAATTTTTTTGGACTTGTTTCATTCAAACTATCGAACGTGATTTGTGTTAGTAATATGGATAAATTAAATTAATTGAAGACTATAGACTATAGTTTAAAGAAAAGTATTTTGTGATCATTGAAGCATTTATGAAAACATGGGTTTCACATGTTTCTTTGTACAATTTCTAACAATTATGAACACATTGGTCCCATAAATAAACATGTACGAAGTTGTACAGTATATGTACCAAAGAAAGTCAAATAAAGTGAACACAAATATGAAACTGTTCTTAAGAATATTTTTCGTAATCAAAATTTTTTATAATTTGAATCGCAATGTGATGTTTGAATCGCAACGTTGTCACATGTTTTACTTCAGCTGACTTATTTGAATAACAAAATGCAAGTGAATTCAGAGATAGAACAATAATAACATATTCAAAATAATTTCATATGTGGAATTAGAGAATAGGTCGAATTACTATATAAAGAAGAGTTGTATAAGGACTGTGCGCCTACCCGGATTGGCTATGATGGTGTGTATGTAGTCTCATTCATGTTTTTCTGAAGATAAAGAGATTGTTTCAATAAACCAACTCAAGATTGATTCAAAATTTGAAATTTATAAATTTTTAGATCGATTTTAAATTAACATTACAATAACAAAGTTCACATTTCAAATACTTATAAATATTTAATTAATTTTTAAATACATAAAACAAGATCTAGACAAAAGAAACTCGTATTCAATCCTCTAGATGACTAGATCTGCCTTATTTGTATTATATAGAAATATATTTTTTCCACGAAAGTTTCTAGATATGAAATTTGATATAAACATTTTGATTGACTAAACATGTGTTAACAATGTAATAAAAGTACAAAGTGATATGATTTTGACCATGATTATCAAGTACAAATTCATTTAAATAGCATGATAAACCTTTCTTTTAGTGGGGGCCTACATATTATTTATAACTATAAATGCTAAGAGCAAATTATTAGTTAATCAACTTCTAATCAAGTATTATGACTTATTTCTTTATATTCATATAGTAATATGAACAATTAAAACTCAAATTTTTCTTTAAAACTTGGCAACATTTTCATTCTCTAAAATAAGTAATTTTCAAAAGAAAAGAAAATGAAAGTATGTTTAATTTTTTTAGAAAATTGGTTAAACATACTATTATTTCCAAGTAAACACATCTTTTAAAACTCGTATTTTGGAAAATTAGGCCCAATTTTTTATGTGGGGCATGACGGATCAAAAATACTTATTTTTTAATAATATTGTCTTTAAAAAAGTAAAAGCAAGTATTTTTTTTATTTTTTTTAAGGAACTACTTTATTTCTCCTTCTACTTAAAAATACAAAAAACTATGTTTATTACTAAACGAAAATACTTATTTTTTATTACCAAAATAATGATCACAATTCACACATGCCTTTACTCTCCAAAATAATAATTTTCTTAAATCACTTTTTAACCTTTTAAAAACTTAACTACACAGGTTGTATATAAATCATGGTAGATCTAGATAGTATTTATCTAATACTTGTATTGATATGAAAGAAGCAAATATAGAATTGAAATAATAGTTAGATGCGTATAAACTGATAGGACACATCGTCATAAATATTTATAAAAAACTAGCTTCATGCATCAATTTTGGCCTTATTTTATATAGTAAATTAAAGCAAAGATTTCATATGAGTAATTGATTATCCAAAATATTAATTATATGGTAGCTTATAGTATGAGATCATCTTCATTAATTCATGCCTCATTTTTCCACCAATAACTATTTTTTGGCAAAACAGTAGATAACCATCCATACCTACTTCTACAAAAGTATTCTTCTGGCCAAACTTCCTCCAATCACATCCTTCCACGTGTCCTCTCCCCACCCCCACTCCACAACCCCCTAGGGGTGAAAAAGAAAACCAAATGTGTAGATGTAAAGAATTAGGAGATTTAGGTCACCTTACTACTTATCTCAACTCCATTCCCCTCACCACACAATTCAATTATAAACAAATTTTAGTATTACCCCCACCCCCCACCCCAAAGAATTTGATATGACTTAATTATATACATGTATAATCATTATTAGTAATATTTATATATAGTTATATTTTAACAAATAGTATAAATATACTATTAATGTGAATTGATTTTATTATATGAACATAAATATAATATTTATGTTCTTAATATTAATCGTTATGACGAGCTAATAAATATATATCATGTTTAATTAGTGTAACGGTAATCAAATGAGATGTTTTAATAAGAGATAAAAGATAGCTAATTTAGACAAAATATATACTTTTATAATTATAATTAGGATTATTAAGTATTTTTCTTAAAGAACACAAAAAACTTTAGAAAGAGAACGTAATCAAATGAGATCTTTTAATAATAAGAGATAAAAGATAAGCTAATTTAGACAAATATATATTTTTATGATTAAGAATATTAAGTATTTTTCTTAAAGAACACAAAAATCTTAAAAAAGGAAAACATATAATATAGAACAGTAATCAAATGAGATCTTTTAATAGGATAGCTAATTTAGACAAATATATATTATTATGATTAAGATTCTTAAATATTTTTCTTAAAAGAGCACAAAAAAATTTAAAAAGTAAAATATATAATATGGACCAAATATAGTCAAAATTTGAGATATCCTTCTTTTAAAAGCTAACCCCTACCCCACCCTGACCTATAAGAATTTAATATGTATTATGAGCATTAATTAAATTATATATCAAGATCATAAATCTTGGTCTCTATATATAGCAACACATCAAGAAACCAATCAATATCCCAACTCTTTTAATTTACTTTTCTTGAAGAGAAATACAAAGAGTAATTTAATAGTTGTGGGGGCTTTGGAAATTGTTTTAGACAATCTATTGAGTCTCTTTTACACACACAATTTGCTAACCTACTTTCAATCTACTACATAACTCTCAAAAAAAAAAAAAACTATATATCAATCACACTACCATAAATTCCCACAAAATTCATCTCATTTCTTGCCAATTGTTCTAATGTTTTCTCTATAAACATACACCAAAACCTCGAATTATTATATAATTCGTCATTTAACCAAACATCTCATCTCAGTACCAGAATTGAATATTTCAATCAAGTTCTTTCGATAAAATTCTTTATACTATCAGTGTGTGACAACGGATGTCAAGGATAGTAGCGGAAAATATGTTACAAGGGGGAGAAAATGTACAATTTTATGATCAAAGAGTACAACAAGCCATGGAGATGTCACAAGCCAGCGCGTACTCTTCACCCACCCTAGGCCAAATGCTAAAGCGCGTGGGAGACGTGAGAAAAGAAGTCACCGGCGACGAAACTCCGGTGCACCGGATTCTCGATATGAGTGATACTCAAAGCATATCATCTCACTCTCTTCCTTTTGTACTCTCCTTCAACAACCTCACCTACAGCGTAAAAGTCCGCCGGAAAATGTCTTTTCCGGCGATACTCCGGCAACCGGCCGCCGGAGTTTCCACCGGTGATCCCGTCGCCGGAGAAAATCTGTTCACGAACACAAAATTCCTCCTGAACAATATCTCCGGTGAGGCCCGGGACGGCGAGATAGTCGCCGTCCTGGGTGCATCAGGGTCGGGGAAATCGACCCTGATCGATGCCCTCGCAAATAGGATCGCGAAGGAGAGTTTAAAAGGAACGATAACGTTGAACGGAGAGCCACTCGATTCGAGATTGTTGAAAGTAATCTCAGCATATGTAATGCAAGATGATCTTTTATATCCAATGTTGACAGTTGAAGAAACGTTAATGTTTGCAGCTGAATTCAGATTGCCACGTAGTTTATCAAAATCAAAAAAGAAAATGAGAGTTCAAGCTTTGATTGATCAATTAGGACTACGAAATGCTGCAAAAACAATCATTGGTGATGAGGTAACGTTATATATACAGTATAATTTTTTATCGATGCCTACAAACTGATCATATTTTTTTTTAACATTTAATAATAATTTACTATTTTGAACAACAGGGTCATCGTGGAGTGTCTGGTGGTGAAAGACGACGAGTTTCTATTGGAATTGATATTATTCATGACCCTATCATATTGTTTCTAGACGAACCAACCTCAGGTCTTGATTCGACTAGTGCATACATGGTGGTGAAAGTTCTTCAACGAATTGCTCAAAGTGGAAGTATTGTGATCATGTCAATTCATCAGCCAAGTTATCGAATTCTCGGGTTATTGGATCGGATGCTCTTCTTGTCCCGTGGTCAAACGGTTTATAGCGGGTCACCTATGAACCTCCCACATTTTTTTTCTGATTTTGGTCACCCAATTCCGGATAGTGAAAATAGAACAGAGTTTGCTCTGGATCTGATTCGCGAACTAGAAGGGTCCCCTGGAGGGACAAAAAGTTTGGTTGAGTTCAACAAAACATGGGAAAATACGAAAAGGAGTAATGAAAATCCTGAAATCCAAACACCTACTCATGGATTGTCATTGAAAGAAGCGATTAGCGCGAGTATTTCAAGAGGGAAGTTGGTTTCAGGGACAACGAGTGATATTCATACTAGTCCAGCATCAATGGTTCCAACTTACGCGAATCCATTTTGGATTGAAATGCTTGTGTTGTCCAAGAGATCATTTACGAATTCTTGGAGGGTGCCAGAGTTATTTGGTATCCGTCTAGGGGCAATCGTGGTCACGGGGTTCATCCTAGCTACCATGTTTTGGCAACTTGATGATTCCCCTAAAGGGGTTCAAGAAAGGCTTGGTTTCTTTGCATTTGCTATGTCAACAACTTTCTATACTTGCGCGGACGCGTTGCCTGTGTTCCTCCAAGAGAGGTACATTTTCATGAGGGAGACAGCTTATAATGCTTATAGGAGATCTTCCTATTGTCTATCTCATGCTATAGTTTCTTTGCCAGCATTGATCTTTCTTAGCTTTGCATTTGCTGCTATAACTTTTTGGGCTGTAGGCCTTGTAGGTGGATTTTCGGGCTTTTTGTTCTATTTCGCGATAATACTAGCCTCCTTCTGGGCCGGGAATTCATTTGTCACGTTCCTCTCCGGTGTAGTTCCTAGTGTCATGTTAGGTTACACCATAGTGGTCGCGATCCTAGCATATTTCCTCCTCTTCTCAGGATTCTTCATCAATCGCGATAGGATTCCACCTTATTGGATATGGTTTCACTACCTATCTCTGGTGAAATATCCTTATGAAGCTGTGTTACAAAATGAATTTGATGATGCAACAAAGTGTTTTGTCAAAGGGATTCAATTGTTTGATAATTCACCACTTGGAAATGTGCCTAATGCATTGAAGGAAAAATTGTTGAGTACAATGAGTAACACATTAAATGTCAAAATTACAAGTTCAACATGTGTGACTACTGGGGCTGATATATTGGTTCAACAAGGGATTACTGATTTAAGTAAGTGGAATTGTTTGTGGATTACTATTGCATGGGGGTTTTTCTTTAGGGTTTTGTTTTACTTTAGCTTGTTGCTTGGAAGTAAGAACAAGAGAAGGTGATGAAACTACTACTCAATCGGGAGTACTCTATCAGAGGTGAATCCAGATTTTGAATACAAATCGAGTGATCAGTCAGAGGTGAATCTAGAATTTGAATACAGATCAAGATACATATGATGGATTCATCTTCGCGAGTGCTAAGGGTTGTGTTTGAATTGTAAACAAGGATGTTTGTTTGTTTGTTTTTTATTTTTATTTTCTTGAAGAAACGATGTGTTTTTTTTTCTTCATGTTTTTATTTTTACTTGAAGTACGTGCTCTTTTTATTGTAATAGAATAAATGTAATATTTTTTGACAATCTAATGAATTGATTATTGTTTCAAAGTCGATGAGTTTAGAATTTGAATACAAATCGAGTTCGGGCTTTGAGACATGATATATAGGTTCACTACTTCTATGATGGATATGTTTTCGCGCTTTAAGGGTTGTGTTTAAATTTTAAACAATGAATTAAGTTGGGATTTATTTTAATTTTATGTAATGTGTTTACACTTGAAGGTACTCTTTGATTGTGTTAGAACATAAATGTATTTTTTTGACAATTTGACTATATTATTATATGTCAAAGTTTATTTGGTGCAAAGTAGTTGGAATTGAAAATCAAGACGAGAAAAAGAAAGTTGCTTGCTTGAAGCAAATAGTAGTACCCATGCACATGTAGGTCACCAAACTGTTAATGAACATTATAAAACTTTTTTTAAAATCTTATATCATAGTTAATAACATGTAAATCACTAAATAAAAAATTTTAAAATAAAACTAGAAATAGTTATGAACTTTGTCAAATCACTTGTAGATAACAGAATTTTTTTATAATTTATCGCTAATCCATCTGCTAAATAGGATTAGTGACAAAATATGTTACTATTTAGCTACAGAATTTGTTTGTCACCAAATATTTTTTTGTGCATAGCAACATCAGCTTAGAAATTACTAAAAATTGGAACTTAAGAAATTTGAACTTGTGTTGTAATTAAGAAATTGAGTTTATAAAGTGATTAATCAAATTAGAGAAATGTGTCACTGTTCATTTTCATGCATCTTATTCTGAAGCAAATCAATGTGACAGCCAAAAGCAATTATATTGCATGCATGGATTTTTTACAAAATTATGCTTAATTATTTATCTCAACATTTTAATATTCTTGATTTTTATTTCAAACTATTTTTGAAAATAATTTTCATAAGTCAATAATTTATCGAAACCAATCTATCTACTCATCAAATGTAGGAATAAGGTCTTCATGCATATGTGTCATTATCTTCAAACCTCAGCGACTATATATGTTATTGTTATATTATAAAGTATGACTTGACATGACATTTTAACAATTATTTTTCTATTTTTTGTAGGAAAACCATAGAATGTACTACATAATGCACTAATGAAGTTTGGAAATTGGTAGAATTTTTATTTTATGCAACTTTATTTGTTTGTATTTTTCCCCACACACCACACAATTTTCAATATTCTTCTTTGTATTTTGTTTTGCATTTATCTCCTCAATTTTCATGATTGTACCTTTTGGGGGTTTGTAGGGTACCTTTGTCCAATATATAATTGGCTTTTTTTTTCAAATAAATCAATATTTTACATTTTCATTGAAATATAGTATTTTGTTTGATATTATAATTCTTTATTAGTCTGTTTAAAAAAAACACTATATTTTTTATATTATTTAAATATAATTAATAATTTTTATAACCACACACAAATGATATAACAAAACATGTTTTAAAAACTTCATAACCAAAAATATTATAGGCAGGCTTATAAGCATATTTAATTATAATAGCAACATTTACATGTTTGAAACTTTTGGTAATATGTCTATTTATTGTCCACACTATATTTCAACATCCCAAATAAGAATATTTCCAGGCTGGAATCACATGCAATATTGTTGGTTTCTTGTTGATTTCCTTTTAACTTATGATTGAATATAGCAGCGTACGCAGAATTTTACGTAAGCAATAGTAGTTATTATCGTAACTCAATTTCGTATAGCATGAGGTAGGAGTGAGCATGATATGGTATTTGAAAGTTTTAATATCGTAATTTCAGTATTCGATTTTAAAACATTATATCATTATCATATCAATTTAATTCGATATGGTTCGATATTTTGAAGTTCGATTTTACGGTATGGTAAATTGGTAATCATAATTTGTTCAACTTCGACTAATATATACTCGTATAATATAGTATTATGACTTCAACAATTGAAAAAAGTATCAATTGTATCATACTAACACACTATGTAGAAATATATATTCAAAATAAAGTACAAACAACTCCTATTGTTAATCAATTACATTTCAATCAAAATTAGAGTAGTCAAGTTTCAACTTCTAAACATTTAGTTTATACTAAATACTAATACTAGGTTGCATATTTGTTAGTATTTAATAATATATATATATATATATATAAGTTATTTATGTAATTATATACTTCAATATGGTATTCGGTATTTATGTATGTTATTTTTAAATATCAAATACCGTATCGAATATCAAAACAAAAAATATATACCATACCAAATACCATAATACTAAAACTATGATATTAAAATTTTTAATATGATATGATAATTCGGTAGATACCATACGATGTCCGCTCCTTTTTTCTTTTTTTTACTTTTTCAATTTCTAACTCAATAGAAGTCGAGAAAACAAAGAAAATAATAGAATAGAAGAATTTCAAAGTATTTGGCGATCATATTATATGATTCATATATGTGTCTAAATATGAAATGGTGACTCATTATTAAAGTAGAAAATACCATTATGATAAGACTTACTGCACGTACAAAGAAAGAAAAAAGATCTATGCAAATTAGTTTGATTATATTTCAATTATTTTTGCACATTTTACTATATGTGATTGGTAGGAGTCTTTTATAGCATTGATATATACTTAATATACCAGGGAAAAAAATGCAAAGAGCATCTAGTGGTAAAGAAGCAAATTAAATCTTTATAATATTAGATTGAGTTTGATCGAGCTTAAATGATGCGACACAAACAGTGAAGACTTAGCTAAACATAACACATACTTATTATAAAACCCAACAAAGTACATAAAAAATCTTGAATCCACTATTTGGTTGAAACCATAATCACATTTTTTCAAGAAAAAAATAAAGAAATTAGATCTAGTTAGGTGTTAAACTACCCTTCCAAGAAGTTCATCTATTCTCAACCACTCAAATCTAAATAATAACTTAGAATAATCCACATTAGTCCATAATATAACTCATCATTGATCAGAAGTCTCGGGTTCGAGCTTTCTGGTATGGAATCACCTTTATTAGGGAGCGTTTTACTCCTAATGTGGAACTTCTCGGCATGAATCTGAATATAGTTAGACCCAATACGGATATCGAACGCCGAATGGAAACCAAAAAGAAAAAACATAACTCAATGGTCATAACCTATTTCAACTAAATAAGCTTAAATCTTTATGTAGTTATTAGTTAGGTAATCTAATCATAAGTTCACCTATAATATATAGTTGTATATATATGTGTGTGTGTGTGAATATGTATATATGTCCATTTAATCATCTTTCTTCTCATAATAATACAATTATGGCAAAGCCTCTTCTAATTTTTGTAGTTTTGATTCTAATTAGTCTAATTATATGTTCAAGTTCAGCTACTAACTACATTGTGGGTGATAGTTCTGGCTGGGATATTAGTACTGATCTTGATGCATGGTTAGTTGGAAAGAAATTCATGATTGGAGATGTACTCGGTAAGTATCATCGATCATATTTAATATCAGTTTAAGTTATACACACTAACAGTTTTAAAAAAAATATCAACGCAACTTACAGGTCGTAATAGGATTACATAGATTTACTTCTCGTAGGTCAACTTAACCAGATAGCGTAAATGTTCTTGGAAAAATTAGGATAAAAAAATATCCTTCAACTCAACGAAATATCTTAACTTTTAGGATCTTCATAGCATTTCCGATAGTAAATCATATTGTGTGTTTGCCCTTGACTATAACGGAGCTCCAACATGAAATATAACGGAGGTAATTTTAGATCATAATAAAAAATAAAGAGCAAATTTGGACCTTTTTTTTCAAAGTATTTTGCCACGTGGAATCCATCCAACCCACATTGGAGCTTCGTTAAAGTC
Source organism: Solanum tuberosum (assembly GCF_000226075.1). Taxonomy (NCBI): domain Eukaryota; kingdom Viridiplantae; phylum Streptophyta; class Magnoliopsida; order Solanales; family Solanaceae; genus Solanum; species Solanum tuberosum. The sequence continues at coordinate 1,456,367 of NW_006238999.1, read as the reverse complement.
GAGTACAATTTTCTAACGACAAGAGTATGAATAACCCTAAAAATAGTAATATCTTAGTTACATTGATTATACTTCTTTTTTTTCGCAGTGTTCCAATATTCATCGGTACATAGTGTGTCCGAAGTAACGAAGGAGAATTTCGCGGGGTGCAACACGAGCAACGTACTCGATTCGAGTAAAAATGGCAACACAAATTTCACATTGACAGAGCCAGGGGATAGATACTTTGTTTGTGGTAATAGGTTACATTGTCTTGGAGGAATGAAACTTCGCGTAAATGTAGAAAATGTAAATGGTGCAGCAGCAGGATCCCCTGCTGCTGCACCATCACCAGAGGGAGGGGCTTCATTTTCCCCTTCTTCAAAGAGCAAAAATCCATCATTTGTTCCTAATTTTGCTTTGTCTAATATTCATGTTGGATTGGATTCTATGGTACTTGTAATTCTTGGTTTTTTGTTCTTTGCATTTTCACTAGTGTAAACTTGAGGATTTCTCATTTTTCATTATCAAAATAGATTGCTTCTTGTTATCACTATGGTTGTTTATGTCTCGAGTTGAATCAAATTACTATAATTTGTCCCTTCAATATTTTCCATAAATTTTATGAACGGAAGCTCAAAAACCCCTATGTTGTTCCTAGTTTTGCATTTTCTAATTATGTTGGATTGGATTCTCTAGTCCTTGTAATTTATTTGGTTTTTACTCATGCTTATATATTCATGTCAAAACAGAATCTTTATTTGTACATCCGTTCTTCTAGCAAGTCTGATTATTATTGTTGTTTATGTCTCGAATTGGAACAAATTACTATAACCCGTCCCCACAGGATCAGTTGACATTTTCCACAAATTTTACGAACGAAAGCTCTTATTTTCACATGTCTCATTCCTCACCTAAACTACGATGCAGAAAATATTGTTGACTAGTTCTGTATAAAAGAGACAAAATTGCTATCAAAAGAACCAAGAAAAGTAAAGAAACAGAAAAGTAAAAGTTTAGTCCCACATTCATACACATCTTAAAAGGCATTTTCAAGGTAAAGCAAGTGACTTGGTGATCAAATCTAATTAATGAATGAAAAAGGGTGCAACTATATTGATTACACCTAAATACATATCTACTTAACCTACCAATTAAGAATCTAGATTAGTCAAGAATCTAGATTAGTCGGGCAAGTTGACATTAACAATCAGACTAATATAGATTCACACCAAATAGGGCCCATTAAGAAGTATCCATTCACATAGCTCAAAATTCGAGACCTCTAGCTAAAAGGGGGGAAAGAAATCAAATCATCTCACCGCACCTCTTGATGGTTGGTTCCTTCCATATCACTCAGTCACATTGATTATTTCGCCTTTTCTAGTAAAGCAAATATGAAGGAAGAACAACATAAACAGAAATGTTCAATAGAAAAAAGGATGAAAAACAGAAAGTGGTATTATTAAGCTTGTCGAATCCTAACATGTCGGATCAACAAAATCGGCGAATTTCGAATCACCTATCTTACAACTGCAGGCTAGGTAAGCAAATATACATCAATTCTGGATCCAAACTACAGTACAGGTAGCTGTTGCTTATGATTATGGTCCCTCTATCTCTATGTATATTGCTGTCTCTAAAAGAATCAAGAATTCCCCAATCAGAGATTAAACCACAGGATTGAGCCATTACACATACATCCCCCACACCAGTAGAAACAGCTTCTTGCAGTACACGTTTTACAATTATCCGACTTTTGTATTGTTGTAATCAAACGAACCTTGTCGAGTTCCTGTATGAATACCCAGGACTGGATTTACTTTCCCCTTGTATCTGGAGCAGAAGCATTGTCCTAGCATTGGATCCCCCACTATAGTCAACAAGTGAATGAAGTTCCTATACCAGATTTCGTGTCAAAAAATCATTAACAGCGAGACTGGCATCTCCATGTGACACAGCATCTTCAGGTTCTGGCATATAGAGAGTTGACACAGATGCCTGCGCATTTAGGAACAAATGAACTGTCAGCGTATAGCATTTCACGGAAGAAAACAAAAAAAAAAAAAGAAAAAAACCAAAAGGAGTGAACAAAGTTTGGACCAAGTTAAGGTGCTAATATAAAATCCCCTGATCATAACAGATCTACATAAACAGTTGCTAAAAGCATCCATCCCATAAAGAAAGAAATATAATTCTAAATAATCATTTAGAAGAGTGGTTCTTGAACAGCAGATTAAGAGGAGCAGAAGAATAAGAAGATAGAAACCCATTTATACCAGATTGGGAACAACACAAGAAAAATCAAGAAAATGTTGTCTGAAGAATGAAGCACAACCCCTAGGGATAAATACTGCAGAAGAATTCTTTTTCATATTGAAAGTCTCCAACAGAAAGGAGAAAGGAACCTGAACTTTGTGAACCAGTTACGAGTGATCCTCGGGTGTTTTAGATTCTTTTTTTATTTCATAACTGAGAAATCCTCAGTGTGTAAGCTGGCCGAAACCCAGTTAGCCCACGGGTTCAAAACTCAGCACAGTATGAGCCCATCCCTCTACGTTATACATATATACCAGGTACTAAGGGTGTTCATGGAAAACAGAAAAACAAAAGAAGAAATAGACATTTTTTGGTTCGGTTTGGTTTTGGTTTTGGTTTTAAATTTTAAAAACTGACAATTTGGTTTGGTTTTGGTTTTAAGGAATAGATAACCGAATCAAATTGACTACATAAATACCTTAGTTAAAAATTATGAAGAGTGTATTTTTATTCACAATTTTTAAAATTTTACGGTACAAATGAACTCAATCCCAAAAGCTAAGCCCATGAAGAAAGAATTGTCCAAGATCATATAAGGAGACCAAGGACCCTTATCCCACCTATGTGAGACTCCAACACTCCCACCCATCACCCCACAGGCCCAGAGCTGGACATTTGGAGCGTGGACAATATAAGACAAAACATTGAAACAAGGAATTGGGATGGAACAGGATCTAATACCATAATAAAGAAATGGACCTTGGGCATAACTCAACCACAAAAGTACGTACATGAGGTGAGGACTGTCCAAACCATATAGAGAGACCACCGATCCCCTTTACCCTCGATGTGGGACTCTTCACACACGCACCCTTCACAAACAAGAGACATATGGAGAGTGGGCAATTTTAATATGGGGTCCAGCATCGGAAAATTTGAATTGAAATGGGTCCTGCTCTAGTATTATGTTAAATGGACCTTGGGCTTAACTCAACCCCAAAAGCTAGCTCCGGGAGAATCGCCAAGACCATAAGAAGAAACCAAGGACCCCTTATCCCACCGATGTGGAACTCCAACATATTTATTGCACTCTTGGTTCATAATCTAGGTATTTGCTTTATACTAATTAAATTATTTACCTTTACTTTCTAGTTCCCATTGTAGTCTTTATTTTGATAATTACAAGATTCTATTTCATGTTCAAAATAACTTCTTTGTGAGTCCTTTAATTATTCATCATTGTTTAATTCAATTATCATCGAGATATCTTGGTAAATCACAACGTAAGAAGTTTTATCAAGTTCCTTTAAATGGCTAAATTCCTGGACAATGCATACAATTTTCTCGAAGAAGCTACATATATAACTTGTATATATATAGTTCTTTCTTCCCTTAAAAGAGTAATTGATTTGGTAATGAAATGTTGAAAATAGTTTGATCTAATATGTGCTTGGAGGTATATTGTCATGCATTTAAAAAACAGCAAAAATTGAACCAACCAACAAAAACTGAAGCAATGAAAAAACCAACTTAATTGGTTTGGTTTGATTCCAACATCTGAAAAACCGACTTAGCTGGTTTGGTTTCCTTTTAGAGGCAAACCAACCCAAAACCGAACCATGAACACCACTACCAGGCATTGACATGGTTCGATCTCGTGAAATGTGCCGGATTGATTGCATAACACGAGCATACATCATTGACAAGACCAGAAGGCTTTACAAAGTTTGATCTAGAGTTGAGGGGTTTGACCAATATTAACCATGGTAGACCAGTGTTAACTAGGAGCTGACCAAGTTTTGACCACTATTAGAGTTTCTAGGATGAATCGAGAATGGCTCCACACGTCCCACTAGCCCAAGACTCATTTTGTTATGTTAGCACTTCTATTTTCTTAAGTACTTGGACTTGGGCCCAAGCCCATTGTTTAGCTAGTAGTATTGAGTTTGAGTAATGTGCATTTTTTACCTAGTTTTGAATGATATGTTTGTGAGGCTCTATATAGAGACCTTTTGGGTTCTTGAAGAACTCCTTGGGTTGCTATTGAAGGTGTATCTTCCTCCAGTAAATTTCATATCTTTGGATCAATTGTTAGAGGATGTAAGTATTTTCATATACTAATTGTGGCTGAATTCTATCAATTTGGTTCCTAGATCCTATCTTTCTATCTCTTGTCTTAGTCTATTCTTATTTGTGAATTTTCCTTGTTTGCTATTTCTTTCCATTGTCACCTATCGACACATCCATACCATGCTACTTGTAGAGCGGTTGGCATTAAATACTTCTGTATAAATCAGGAGGCAACGCACCTTTGCATCAAACTGCATCTCTCCAGAATTATCGGAAGTGAGGCATGCACCATGGGCTTTCAACCATTCCACACAATCCTCAGCACCATCTGTGTCCTCGATTTCTTCAGTTGTTGATACAACACTTGTGAAGCCTAGAACCTGGGCAATGTAGGTGACTGGAACAGTAGGCCGATTTGAACGAGACATACATCTAACAGCCGCATATCGCATTTTATCGGCATATAGATCTGCAAAGACAAGTACACATCATCAAATTTAGCAAAAAAAATGCAATAGCTAAATTATCAACCATTCAGAACAAAACACACCCATAAGACACGTGTTAAGATTAGGAGCTGTCTTGTATAATCTGAAGTAGGCAACATAGTTTCCAGTGGACACAGCTGCTCGAACTGATAGAGCATGTTTAACAGCATCGTTCTGTCTAGCCTCTGCTGGTAATCTGGAAAAGGAAAATGCACAACAAAATAGTTTAACATCGCAAGTTTGATAAGAGGAGGTTTTCCAGTATGTATTGACCATATTTTGAGCAGATTTTCTCAAGCTACCAGCACCAAGGTGTATGGAAATTGAAGCCAGATATACTATGAGTTTGACAAAAATAATGGATTAAACCACAGAAAGACTACAATTCACTTTCCCTCTGTGGCACTAGTGTTACCTTTTGCAATATAAAATAAACTCCTTTGAGCTATAGACTAAATTGTGACATTTGAGATTTCTATTCAACTTAAACATAACTACATAAGTTGATGCCCTTTTTTCTTTATTCTAGGTTCACTTGAAAGGTAACTTTCCATCTTCTCTTCACACTCTCTGTCTTCTGCTTTCTTCCCCCTCACTCCCTTCCTCACTATCACACCCCCAAAACCCATCCCTTCCCACCTCAAGTCTCTATCTTCTTTTTTCTTTTGGTTTTCTCCTTGCATAACAAATTAAGATGATCAGGGGAATGGACACACTCCTAAATTAAGCACCAGCTTAACTGTTCTGATTTAGCCTAAACTTTGACAAGCTTATGTTTATATTAAGGTCAAAAATGAAAAGGTAATAAAGTTTTGCATAGAGGTCAGGAATTAAAATGCACAAGTCTAACTGGCCAGTGAATAGTCATGCAGACTCATAAGTCATAACTAGCAAAAGATATGAGTTGGTGATCCACACTGATTGAACCTGTTGCATAGCTAAGTCATAACTAGAAGGAATAAACCATAGAGGATTTGTCAACATCTGTCTGCTGCAATTTAACCTCACAATCATCATTAAGGTTGCAGGAAGCAAGGATGTCACGAATGAAATTATGTTACATGCAAATCTTACCAGATCGCCTCTTCTTTTTTTTTTCTTCCCTATTGCCGTTGCAGATGCCTAAAAAGGACTAACCAGAGGAACAGCAAAAGTACTTTGGGTGCTCGCAAACCAAAGGACAGAATAGAATGGAAGCAGAGAAATAAGCAACACGACAAGACTTACAAAAGTTTCACAAAAAAGAACGCAAGAAAACCAGTATAGTAAGTAGCTGACTGACCTAGACAACGCTAATAGCAGATCTCTGTTGTTACTAGAGTGCAAAAGAACACAGAGTAGATTATATGCAGCAAATTCCATATCACATCCCTTGATTCCTTCTGCATAAAGCGTTTTTAGCTGCGACTGACACTGCATGTACCAGAACTAGGAGAGTAAGTCTAAGAGTAACACTGAAGCAGATAAACCAATGATGTCTTCGCAGCAAATTACACATTTGTTCATGACATGTCCAAAAACTTTGGTCTAACGCAATTCAATATTGCAACTGTGCCAGCATGCATACTCATTTAAAACAAGAAAAAAATTGAAAAGTTTTAAAAACATATCAAGGTAATAGTTCAGAAAAAAACTTTCCAACACAACCAAACGATTTTAGGGAGGAGGTGGGGAACATCTACATTTCTTTAATCAAAATACATAAGCAGCTATACATATAAATTTACTGCTCAGAACACAATGCTGCTTTGCGTGTTGACAAAGACCAAAGTAGGACGCTAGCAGAAAGAATCTGCATCTAGAAAAGAAAAAGGATATAGGTGAAGCCGGAAAAATGTGGGCAGTGATCCAATCAAGTAATGCCAAAGTACCAATAAAGCATCAGGAAGGAGTGACCCAACATTAGTAGTAAACACCAACAGAGACAAAATGCCATTTATGTATCCACATAATTCAAAATAAGGACTTATTTGTGGCATAAAGTGGACCATTCTTATACCAGAAGTGAACCCTGAAAGGGCTATAAGAACTATAATGGCAATACTAACAAATAATCATATTGCATTTTACCAGCTAAACTTCCCTTGCAAATGCGGGTGTATAAAAGGATTTGGACCATGGAAAAAGGTAGCATAAATTGTCCATAGAGAGCCAAAAACATTTCACCCTGATATACTTAAACTTCTGGATTGGAAGCCCCAGTAAGGGATTTCACTCTTAACTAAATTCTATAAATTAGTACATAAACTTGACTGTAAAAAGGATCCAGCATTCACTAACATTAAAACAAAGAAGTGTCCAACTGAAATATAAACTGCATGGAAGTACTTTCAAACACACTAGCATACAAGAAACTTCAGAGAGGGATTAAGATTCCAAGAAGTTATGACAAATTCTGTGAGTTCCCACCATGGAAGGAGATACCTGATTATATTCCGACAAGTCCCCAACTTCTATTGCCAACCGACCATGTGTTTCATACACCTAAAACAGAAGGCGGGTGAAGAAGATATTAATACGAAAAAATAATGCAAGATCTATTGTAAAGAAAGTTCATATCAATCATTTTCAGAAAATAAATTCAGTTCCTAGAATTGCCAGTGTATATGATGATGAAAATCTTATGTCTTGCTCCATTTGAATAGTGAAATTAGCATAAGGAAATATACCTTGACTGTTAACTCGTTGCGTATGCGTTGGACCGTAAGATCTTGCCGTATTGATTTTAACTGATCACATTTGTAAAGGTAGTTTTTTGGAGAAGTTTGAACCATGTTTAATGCTTTTTCTAAGACTTCTTCTGGTCTCACCTGCAAAAGCAGAATTACTTTTGAGAAATCATCAAAACTTGCAAAGTGAAAATTGTCAATAGATATAATGCATTCCCCTTGAATCTTAAGTAACAACATAAAGAATCAACAGACTACCGTTGCAGGGTCAGGTGCAGAAGTAAGACGTAAGTAGCGTTTCTCAATTTCCTGGCAGGTTCCTTTGACAGTAAGAGCATCCCAATCAATATCTTCAACAGCACAGTTACCATTTTCCTCGATGTTTTTGCTAAGCACCAAGGCAGTAGCCCTCCTTGCATACACATTTCCAGCTCCTCCATTTCTGGATCGATTATCATTAGCAGCTATGCGACTTCCATGCCCTCTCTCAAAACGCTTTGATCGATTTTCACGTCTCCTTCTTTCCTCTGGTGTATCTGCCGCTGCTCCTGCAGCAGATTTATAGGCTGATTGACTTCGTTCCTTATCACTATCACTGGATGCTTCACCATTATCTGTCGCATCCATTCCATCACCAACACACTGCCTCTTAGCTGGCCTAAAGACATCAGTTTTGGGGGTTTTCCGCTGTGGTAAAGAAAATTTCACATGACTCGAATTATTCACCTTGTTATCTGACTTTCCACCTGAAAACTGTATGCAATCACTCAGATGAGAGACATTTTATTTGGTCATATGGATCTAGTGCCAAACTGACGGAAGCAAAAGATTAGAATACCCCAGGCTTTAAGGTTTAAGTAGCACTAAGCCAAAAAGACCAGTATCAGATGTGCCAATCTCATGTAAGAAAAATCATAGCTGGATCAGGACAGAGTTCCACTTGTGTACCTAAAACAACAATTTAACACCCCTTGACACAGTAATAGATCCAATGTGATCTTGCCTAAGAAGCTGCTTTGGTTCATGCGATGCAAAGAAAAACATAGTATGCTACCTAACCCAAAAAGTAGTCGCTGGTTGATTCCACTTGTATCATACTATTATGCTCTAAGAAACCTAGACTAATAGCCTGTTTGACCAAGCTTATGGAAGGCCAAAAATGTGTATTTTTTCTAGAAAGTGCTTATTTAAAAAAGAGTGAAGTGTTTGACTAAGCTTTTGGGAGAAAACAAGTGCTTTTGTGAGTAGCAGAAGCTGTTTTTCACACGCTAAAAAAACTAATTTCCCCAAAATAGCTTCAAGAAAAAAACACTTAGAAGCACTTCTAAAAATCTTGGCCAAACACTACTTATTACTCAAAAGTGCTTTTTAAATTTGATGGCCAAACACAAACTGCTTCTCCCTAAAATTACTTTTTTTTTTTTTTTTTATAAAAGTAACAGTTAGTCTATATTTATCCACAGGTATACTACCTCAAAAGTGTAGTTCCCCTCCAAAAGTGTTGTAGTTACATAGGCTCCTATACCTACCAAGTTACAGCCAGTCTATAGTTGTGCTGATTACTTCTGAGCTATCTAAGACTACTTGTTTACACCAAAAATAATACAGAGCTAAACAGTTAAGCTTAAATCTTTGTATGTTGCTCTGCTTTCCTTCATGACATCTCTGGTTCCTCTCTAGCCATACTGTCCACCATAGTCATGATGGGACCATCGTCCACCCTAAAATTACTTTTTTGAAAAGCACTTTTCAAAATAAGTTGATTCCAATCTCTGGCACAATAAGTATGATAAAGAACTGATAGAATTGAACATATTTTTTGGTTGATACTACGCACATTTAGATTTATCGATCACCAAAAAATAAGGGGACAAAATAATCGGGATAAGTAAACCAGGGAAGGAGCCAGAATAGAAAGTAAAGTCATGAAGCTGGAGAATCCTGGTGCGGATAAATAAGCCACTCGGCAACCTAGACCACCTCTTTAGCTTCTTCATTTCAAGCAAGAGGCTGAAGTTGGTGAAAAATAGAAAGAGATAACTGTAAAACCTTTTATCTTCAAAGGCAGAAAACTATTACCTGTCTATTCCAACTACCATACTTAGAAGCATCAGGAGTGACTGATGCAGGTTGGACGGTTGGTTTTTCCTCTACTAAAGGCTCCCACCTACTTTTGTATCGCCTACTGGGACTTCTTTTACTTTTTGGAGATGAAGAAACTGGAGCTGAGAATATTACTCTTCTGCAGAGAAAGGGAAGAAGTCAAAATAGTCCTTGAATTTGATAAAAGATATCTAACTATGAGGGAAAATTCATCAGCATAAAGGGGAAAAGGCTCATGTTCATGATTATGTTCCCTAATCAGGGAAACTACACTATATACGCAGAAGTGTTTTGCTTTTAACTGTTAAACAAATACTTCAGCAAAAATAAAAATGAATGGGAAAAAGGAGGAACAAGAAGTTTGTTTCTAACTACTGAGGCAAAAATTATTACACTAGCTGTAAGATAACAACCATATGCTAGGTGAAGTACAAATGCAGAGACGAGATACAGTAATTGACATTCATGCCCTATGACAGCTACTTTGGTAAGTCACACATGCGTGCATTGTATATATTTAGATTTTTGTGTGAGCACACAGCATGTGCATGCATAAGGTTTGCATATCAGTTTTGGGAAGAGTAGATAGCATACTCCTTCTTATCTGCATCCACACTGGACATGGGGAAAAGAGGCTCGGTGTCCCAGTCTCTCGTATGAAGTGTACCGTCAGCAGTTGCCTTTGTGATAATCTGCAGATTATGGTACATTTAAGTAACAGAGGGGGCAAGACAAAGAACCACGCATCAATAAAACGACATATCATTATAGTGCAAGTAAATCAAATGTTACTCGATCAACTATGACTCATTATGTTGCAAACAGCTCAAACATTACTCAATAATATCAGCACTGACACTACTGTAGATGGGATGCAAAATAATAGTTAAATAGAAGAGCCATGAAAGGACGACCATGGCTATGAAGAGTTGTACAATGAGCAATACAAATTGTACTATGTACTTGATCAGTTGATCTTATCTTATTTCCTTACCAATTGCCTCTAGACACATGTAATATAATGGGTCCATTCTCTTTATATCATTTCAATTTAATTGTCCATTATAAATTTAAGGCATAATACATATATTGGACCCTAAACTTGGCTTCAAATTTTAACTTTGACCTCAAACTTTCATAGTGCACAAACAAGCACTTTAACTATCCAACCTTTTAATAAATAAACACGCAAGTCATACGTGGCAAAACGCGTGATATGCACGTATTCTGCGCGAGTTAGGAGTAATTTGACAACTCTACCACCCCAGATTCCGGCCAATCTCCGGCAACCCAAAACCCCATTCATTTTCTTCTTTTTCAGGTAAAATGCCACCACCAAATGACACCCCCAAACAAGTGAACAAACACATCCATTACTCCTCCCTTTTCCGGCCAGCAAACACCACTTGAAACCACCCAAAACCTCCATTCATTTTCTTCTTCTTCCCTCCATTCACGCCACCACCAGCGAGCCGGCTTCAACCTCAAACAACCAGCAGCTCCAAACTCCAAACACCTCCAACCCAGCCATTCTCCTTCTTCCTCCACACCGGAGCACAACCCATGAAGCGAACGAGCTTCGAGCTCGCTAAACCCACAAAATACCCAACCCCAAACCCATCAAATCCACCATCTCCGGCGAGAATCATCACGAAACAACACTGCTGCAACCAGCAGCTCGAACCAGACACAAAACAGCAACCAAATGACCCCCCAAACCCATGAAAATAGACCCAACAACCACAAACACCTAAACCAAGAAGCCAGCCATCAACAAACCTCTAAGCTCCGTCAAACAATGAGCTCCAAGCTCTAAAAACCATTAGGAGGAATTAATTTTGATTCTTGTATATAAATTAAAATTAATTTTGATTTTTTTGTTCTAAAATCGACGAGTAAAATATTTTATTAGTTGGCAGCCATTGAGTGGCTCACTAATACACGTTGGAGCGTTTGCATTTCACGCTCTTTGGCTGCAAAAATCGCGTGTTTATTTATTTAAAAGTTGGATAATTAAAGTGTCTATTTGTGCACTATGAAAGTTGGAGGTCAAAGTTAAAATTTGAAGCCAAATTTAGGGTCCAATATATGTATTATGCCTAAATTTAAAATGTCAAGCCATTATCAGTTTCATTCATATTTTGTGGACCCTATTTGTCATTCAAGCTTTACTAAATGTCATCAACATACTATATGTTCAATCAAATGTAATAGTAATATATTTTTATTTGGTCCAATAATTTTTCTTTCAAACTTGTATTATATGTAACTATAATTCATTTAAAAAAGAACTTTATTAAAAGACATTATCAATTAAATCTAGATAGAAAACTTACAAACATAACTTATGATTTGAAACTACATGTAATGATTTTTCACTAGAGACATAAGTGACACAAATACTTTTAAGTATGTATCATCTAACCATGATCAAAACATTTAAAACTAATATTTATCATGCTAACAAAGCTAAAACAGTATTCCAATAAATTTCATTTTCATCTTTAAGATAGACAACATAAACATAGTTTTACTCATAGTTTCTATTATTTTGTGATATACAAAAAAAAAAAAACTAAACAGAAATGTTGTCGTGTGTTAGATAAAAATGGTATTTTATTATTATTTAATAAGATGAATTAATTACTTGACTTAATATATTAATAGCTTATTAAATTTGCCAGTCAATTTTATTTCAATGCTCGAACTAAGACTTGTTCCGATTGAACACCTAAACACACGATAAAGTGTTAATATTAGACATCTTTGGTAAGATTTTGAGGGGGGAAAAAAACTGTGCGCGTGTTCACAAACGCCTATTAGCTATAGTTATGTTAACTACATAAAATATGTCATCTCATTTAATTATATACATCTACCCCATTTGGAACATCCTTGAGGTTTATGACTTGTTGATATGAGGCTAACACATAACTAAAGAATGTGACATTTCATATCCAACACATGTTTATTATTTAATTCAATTTTTGTGTATGACATAATGTTTAAAAAACATATTAGATTTTTATTTTTAATTTTTGATAACCGAGAAATCCGTCTGTGACCCGCCCTTTGGACCAATCACAGCCTTCTAATCTCAGTGGATAGTGTGCCCGCCCCTCTACCCTTCTCCACTTAAATACCGGGCTTCGCTTTGCATGGTGTGGGGCTTGAACCTGCGACCTAAGCCACAAATCCTCCACCATTTGCCACTCGAGCTAGGCCTTTGGGGGCAAAAATATTAGATTACATACTCTTCTAATGTTAGTTGTGGCAACTTAAATAAATTACGCATAATTTTTTTTAATGCCCATTATCACTCTCTATTGTGTTTACCTGAAAATATTAAAAATTAATTTATTGTTTAAAAATATAATTGACCACGTACAAATACAATTAAAGACTGTAATGTTGGGCCCGTTAACGGGCCTAATTATATCTAGTACTTCTCCGTTTCAAAAAGAGTGGCCTAGTTTGACTTGGCACGAAGTTTAAGAAAATAAAGAAGACTTTTGAAGATTGTGGTCCTAAATTAAAGTTATGTCAAATGTACAAAATTGCCCTTTAATCTTGTGGTGTTAAACATGCCACGTGTGGAAAGGTGAAAGTAAAATGTTACCAAAAAAGGAAAGAGGTCATTCTTTTTTAAACAAACTAAAAAGGAAAGGAGATCATTCTTTTTTAAACAAAGGGAGTAATAGTTAAGGCAGAAAGATCATTGTAGGTCACAAACTTCATAAACAATACAATCCCAACACTCAAGTTAGCAGTTTGCTTCATCACTGCAATCTGTTCAATGTAATAGGCTGCTGCATGAGTAGCTAATACAAAAAATATTGAGGAAGGGGGAGGGTTCTGACAGTAGAGACATCCCTACAAGTGCAAAAAGAAATTTCAAATCTTAAAGCACTTGCACATTGAATACAATTGAGAATACAGTCTTGCAACCAAAGAAGTTACTTATCAGGTATACTCAGGGTTATATTATTTGGACATAATATATATATATATATATATATATTCAACTCTTTACTTGAACTCGACCTCCATAGATGAGTGAAAAAGGGAAGGCTGTGTTTTTGTTTTGTATATAGCAATACCTACGTGGTGATGTATTTATGGAATAAAAGTACCAGCCCAAAAGAAAAGGTAGAGAAAAGACGGAAGTCTTTTCGTAAATCAGGTTAGGAAAACAACAACAACAAACCCAATGCAATCCCACAAGGAGGGTCTAGGGTGAATTAAGATTTTATTGGCTGCATTATGCATTTCAATTCTAGGTGTTCATCAATGAATTCCTCGTGTGTTTTCTCTAGCTCTATAGAGGTAAAAGGAGGTGCCCTGTGTCCTATTCTACCCTTCAAATTTGCCATCACGATTACTGATGCCACAGAAATACAAAACCAAAGATGCTGGAATGATGTGATTGACAAGTTCAAACTCAAGTTGAAAACACAAGACATGCCCTCATCAGGACCTAAAACTAACTTTTTGTCACTTTACCTTATCCAGAGCTGTGAAGCAGAACTGAACACGCCATTAAGTAATGAATGTCAACTAGAAACAAATAAACATGATGTGGACGGTGAAAGGAAGCAGATTGCTATCAGATATAGACCTACTCTAATGTTCTTATCAGAAGCATCTTCTAGATGCCCACCACTGAGAAAATGCATTACGGACAAAAACAACCAGCATAATTAGGTTCTTGGTACCCATTAAAGGTAAAAACAAAAGCTCTAAGAGGTGGGACAAGTAACAAAGGGTGAAATGTTCATATAGGAAGCAGTTGAAAACATTAAAAAGGTCTCGGAAAACATTAAGATATCTACTATAGTTCCCTCAAAGGCTCAGAACAAAAAAATCACCAGGAGGACTTCAATCTAACAGGATCATACTCCAGTACATAATATATAAGGAACCTTGGTCTTCATTCAAATCCCAAATGTATACTTGTGAGCTGAATCAATCAATCTGTCGAACCTCTAAAATATTATGTTTTATCCATCTTCAAATCCCTTCTGTTGGGAAACGTTATGTCTATGTAGTGCTAAAAACCCATATGTTATGTACTATAAAAATGAGTATTCAAGTAAGTTATCAGTTTCAAAAAAAAAAATGTGTATTCAAGTCTCTAATTTTAATTCTTTCTAAATTTTCTGGCAACATCATCATCGATGCCACTTCACTTTTTGAGCCAAATTAGTGCTCTTCACTCTATGCTCTAGCAATTCATAAATTGGAAGTTACTCAATTGCTGCTTGCTAAACTGGCTATAAAGCATTATTATCTCCGTACAATCTGAAAATTCTTCATTAAGTCTCGATAATATCTATGCAGTATGCATTACATGGCAAGAACTGGAAAACGACCAAGAGAGAAAATCTCAAAAATACACTAAGATACCTCCTTCATGACAGCTTGGGATGCCACCATTTGAGTATCATCCTTGCAACGAGCCAAAGCCCTTTCAACATAACCACAAAGTGATTTAGGAAAAGTATCAGGCTGCAGACAACAGAAAGATCACTTTAGTTAAGCAAGGAAAATAAATAATCTGACACTTATTTGATGCAATGCAACAAAAAATACCATGTTACACATGTCACCATTATCCCAACTATATAGTCAACATTATCCTAACTATGTAGTTACCACTAGAATAAAATACCAAGGTTTCTCAGATTGTGTGGGGACAACGGTACAAAACACAACCAAGGAGCAGTTAAAAATTTCATCAATAAAACCTAACAGTTGAACTGACAATCATAACAACATAGAAGATTGCATCATCAAAGTATCATATAAAAAAAGCTGCTCCTTAGAAGTTCAGCAAAATCAGAAGTCTTACCAATATCGAAATTTCCTGTAGAAGTGATTAAACCAAGTTAATACAAACCTACCAGTTTAGCCATAATAACTATATCATTATTTCAACATCAACTTGAAAAAGAGAATCCAAAATTGAAAAACCCGTTAAGAGTATTTCAAGTGAAATAATTGCACTCATAAGTTCTGGCTTAGATAGTTTGTATAGTTAGCTAGAGATTTTTTTTGTAAGCTCAAATGACATATCTTGTAAATCTTGCATCTTCTTGATTATGTTATTAATACCACTTATCTTATCAAAAACAAAAGTCCTCTGCATAACTATTCCGCCAATATCACCCATAATATAAACCTTCCTTACTAAAAGCACACAGATCAAAGAAAATATGGACCTCCAGGCATTAAATTTAGTTAATCTTGCTAGTATTGATAAAACGATACCACACACCAAATACACTTGACAAGTCACTTCCCAAATGCACTTATACATATTAGACTATTGGAGGTTCATTGGTTATTTATAGGACTATATTATCATTCTTGTCAAACGCATAGGATAATTTGCTATTAATAGGATTTAATTAGCTTAATATCATTATTTTTGAAGAAAAAGTTCGGCAAGTTATATGAGAAGACAGATCCTAAAAAGTGCCACTTAACCAAGGGTGTAAAGAGGTCTAATCAATGCATATATGGAAGTTTGGAGAATGGCTGGCCCCTCCAATTGGTAATTTGGTTTTAGATGAAGTGAGTTGTTTTGTTAATGGCATCAAGTAGATGCAAATATAGTACAAAAGATAGCAAGTACACAAAAGAGTTTGTTAGCTCCATTACAATATGTACTCCCCTCAAATTGGTTAATGCATTGGGTTTTCAAATTTTCTCCGACAAATTATCCGTAATGATTCCTCATCAAAAAGTATCACTTGACCAGTTCTAAGAGAATCTTACAACAACATACCCAGTGCAATCCCACAAGTGGTGGCTGGTCTAAGAGAAGCTTACAACAAACATAAAGGAACACTAGCACAGAAAACTTCTAATTGACTATCAAGATGAAAGACTATCAAGAAGCAAGTGAAAACTTTATCATCTTAGTCAAGCATCTAAACTCTCCCCATCAATTATGCAAACTTATGTTACAAAACTCAATTTGTGACTGCATGTCTTGCTGAAATGATCAAAGTAAAAAAGGTGTCTGACCTTGAGAGCATTATCTGCAGCATTAGATGATACTTTTTCATTAGTTTTTGGTAAGGAAACGCTGACATATGCAGGCCTGGCCGCTGCATTAGTTGTAGAGCTTTGCATATCCAGCTTTGGTAATCCCATGGTCATGGTTGAAGTTATTCTAGGGTTTGTGGGAATCTGTAGTTTGCTAGCACTGCCTGTGTCTGCTGGTGTAACAGTTTGCTGCACAGTGGGCAAGGATGACTGATAATTATAGGGCATCTGATAAGAGGCTTGATATTGTGTGCTTGGTCCTTGGGGACATGAAGAACTTTGTTGAAGGTTTTCATGAGAAGGAGTTATGTCTAAAGGCTTTTGACCATAAGACTGCACTGGATCAGGTTGCTGATTTTGGAAAGAGGGAGCCCAATGTTTCCAGTAACTATCATGAACATTTCCACCTACAGCAGGAGACTGACCCAAAAAAAAAATTGAAAGTTAAGGTCATCAGGCTAATCAAAACGAACTCCATAATGTACATAACATGAAGGGAAAGAGAAATGAAGTTGCTTTTCTCAATGTACTGAGTATTGAAAAGCAAAAAAAAATGAGGCACTGACTGCAATGACAGTAGATAACATGTCTTCTTCTGGTGAATAGCTGGCACTCAACAACTCGCACAAGATAGAAGTTGAATATCCAGATTATTAAACGTATAATAAACACGAAGTTATATTTAGACAGCAGAGTTAAAAGAGCATACAAGGCATTGCTTACCAGATCTTTAGCAGCTTGTTGAACAAAAGAACAACTAAAATAGCAAATTAACCTAAAATATGAGTGTAATACATGATTTATCACCATCTTTTCCATCTCTTTGATTACTCAACATGGTTTTGAATTTTAAGAGTGTTTGGATTGACTTATTCTAAGTAGTTTTAGGCTTTTAAGCTCTTTTTTATTTTTGGAGGTGTTCGGAAAAGACAAGAAGTGTTTTAATCACTTTCTTTTAGGCTGAAAAAGTACAAAAATAAGCTAAAATCCAAAAGGGTATTCCCAACTTATGGCTTTTAGCTTATAAGCTACTTAAAAAAAGTCTATCCGAACACCCCCTAAGTGAATTACATGACAATTGATATTCACATAGGAGTCTCTACGCATGCATAAAAGTCATCTATTATAAGTAAAACTCCAACAGAGTAACTTATTTGTGAATTGCATGTAAAGGAAACACCTGCACCGCAGACAATGCCGGCAAACCAGATTCTGGCTTGCCAGGTGGAGCATGAGATGCCGGAGCCTGGACACCTGAAGCTGAGTATCCTGCAGGAACAGGGCAACTCAGACTGGATACATTAGAAACGGAAATATTTTCTGTTCCAGGAGCACAGGGGACATCATTTTGTGTATGGTTGTAATAATCGGCCCATTGCTTGTACTGTTGTTGATACTGTGAAGCCACAGGAGCTGTGGTAGAACTGTATGCAGCATTCGAATCAGAATTGTAGCTTGGATACTGATGGGAAGTGTATGTTGCATATTGTCCTTCATGCCACGCGTTCGTCTGGTTATTGTAAGCACCACTTGTGTAACCTCCAGATGTCTGGTAATCACCAGGATTGTAGTAAGTGCTTGAATAACTTGCAGGCCCAGCATAAGACCCTGTATTCTGTAATGAGGAAAGGGGCTGATAAGGAGCACCTGTATTTTGATATGCTCCTGATGGCTGAGGATAGGATTGATTAGGTTGTTGTTGATAGCCATTATAGTAAGCAGCATATCCTGTATTGTTGTATCCATAAGGATCAGTACTTTGATAGGTTCCATAGCTACTGTAATCCTGCTGTACATTTGTGGCACCGGAACTTGGTGTAGTAGCACTAGTTGCAACATTCAATCCATCTTGAACATTCCTTGAAGGCGGCGCAGCTTGTTGGTCATGATCATAACCAGAATGTGAGACAACTCCATTTTCCCTGGCATAGCTATCTGCACCATGAGCACTCCATGGTGCAACTGTAGAATTTGGAGGGGCGTAATATGAAGACATGTGATGTTGGTTTGGATCGACAGCCTGATGATTCTATGTAGGGAAAAAAAAGGATTTAAAGTCATATAATGAGAAATCAACTCACCTATCCAGAACAAAGTATAGCAAGAGTGGTACATGATATAGTTGCAAAAGAATAGTAAATATAAGCAAGTTAAAAGAGTTTGGTGGCTGAGAGAGGAGAAGCATTTAACGCTTTCACCATTCAAGTAAAGAAAACATTTAATCAATCAACGTGTACAATGACAAAATATCAAACATGTAGTGAATGTCCTAACCATAAAAGGCAAGAGTACACAGTTTCGGCTCATAAGAAGCAGTTTCTCAACATAAGGATAGTCGGTAGTCAATGCATCAAATATGACCTTCACAAAATATATCTACATTGTTACCCAACAATGTCCACGATAAGCTACTTGAACATAAACATGCCACACCAATTTACCAATATTAGTATAGCCCCTCATACTTATATTGATGGATAAAACAGACAAGGCATCTTGATTTACTACTTACAAACATCACCAGCACAAGACTGTCAATTGTGTCTCTCCGGTATCAGAGTGACTTGTCATAGCTACTTCATCAAGAACTCTAACTTTTGTGTATATCATTACTAACCATTAACAAGTTGTACATACATTTCAAAAAGGCAGTGTTACTATGTGAGAAGTAAAACAACTTTTCTTTAATTATTATTTTTCAAACAATTATTTTTTTTTATTTTTTTATGAGCATGGTGTCCGGGCTAGCTTTCGAGCACCTCGACTCATTCCACAAGATATCTGCCATCTCCCACCCGCAACAAATACAGGTAACTCTGTCCACTAAGGCTAGGCCAGATGGGAAGAATCACCTAGTGTTTGCTTTGTCTCCACTGAGTTTTGAACATGAGACCACAGGGTTCTCAACCACTTTATTGACCACAAGGCCACAACCCTTGGGTGCTATTTTTTTCAAACAATTTTAAGTACTTCCTAACATAAAATCTTGTGATTTCTACTGCTTCTTACAGTTTCTAAATATACAAATGTTATCTAAAATACTCTAAATCGATGTCCAAATTCGCACGGACTATTAGATGACCAATGGCAGATCCAAGTACGGGTTCGTGGGCTCAGTAGAACCCATAGGTTTGCGATCGAACCCTATATTTGTGTGAAAACAGGTACAAATAGAGTTAGATGTACATTTTAGAACTCATCCTTCAACTCAAAACCAAGTAAAACCAACAACACTTATGTTCTGAATCTCCCACTATGCTTACCCACATAATCCTAACACAACAATTCTTTTTGGTATTGATGGAGTAAATATATAAATAATATAAGAAAGAAAAACCAGCAGCAGCACAACTGAAAAACTCACTTCTCTCACAGAAAGGGAAAAAACTGAAACCTTCCAATTCCATCGGCATCATCCCGCCATTATCTTATGTTCATTTTGACAACATCATCACAATTTACATATATTAAGTATGTTAAAAAAAATTGCAACAAGCAGAAATCTATATGGACCATAATGTCATATATTTTTTCCAGAAACGAAGTTTGGATAAGAGAAGAGGAAGTACAATTCGGGTGGTTACCTCCTGTGAACTGGGATCCAAAGTGGTCATAGTAGCACTTCCTTGATTCATCATCCTCTCATTAACATCCTGCTTAACCAAACATTTCAGTATTTAGATATCTATAACAAAACCACCACACCACACAAGAAAAAAGATAGTCATAAGTTGAATTGCAGCCTAATGGTTACAACTCCACCTTCTTACATTCATAGGTGGTTCAAATCCCACAAAAGGATCCTTTTCTACACTTCTATCCCGACTATTTATGCGCCCACCCCTTACTCCAGCAAATTTTATGCAAGAAAGAACCTAGCCAGGACTAAAACTGCAGCCTAATCATCACATCTCCACCTACCTATGTCACAAGTGCAGGAATCCAAACCTACAAAGTGGTTTCTACATTTCTATTCCAACTATTTAAGGGCTCACCCCTCACTCAAAAATACTTGAAAAAACAAAAGAGAACTAGAATTACAGCATAATATGCAACTCCACCTACCCACCATTACATGAGCGGGTTCCAATCCCACAAAAAGTGTCCTTCATAAATTTCATCTAGACTATTTGCAAGACCACCTTCAACAACAACAACTACGCCTTAGTACCAAACAAGTTGAGGTCCACTATGCTTTGGATCCTAACTATTACATGTGCAGGTTCCAATCCCACAAAAAATGTACTTTTTAAATATCATCTCAACTATTTGCAAGTCAACCTTCAACAACAACAATTACTCCTCAGTACCAAACAAGTTGAAGTCGTTATCTAACAACTAAAGAGCTCATATATCATGCTTCCAGCATATACTGATACCATAAATCAGTCAAACAGTAAATATCCTACTTCTACCCATATCATAAGTGGTCGTCATCTCACTTGCATAAAATACCCAACACCCTTAACACATCCGATAAGCATTTACCAACACAAACACTTGCCTTAAGTCTCAACTTGCCTTAGCCCAAAGTACAAAATGTCAAATTACGGATTTGTCCATTCACCATGTTTATAGGTCCAAAAAAATGGGGGGAAAAAACTAGCTAGAATTGGAACTACAGCTGCAACTTTTCCTACATCAATCATACTTTCTAATCTCACAAAAAGGGGCTTTTTCTAATAAATTAAAATAAATTGGGCAAAAAAAAAAAAACTAACCGAAATCTGAACAAATTGAACAGCTTGAGCCTTCAAGGAACGAAGAAACAATCAACCTCGAACAAAGCAACACCCTTATATGTATTACCAAAGCAAATTGAGACGAAAAAAAACAAAAAAAAATATGGAAAAAATTGGAAAAAAACAGAGAACGATTAGCAACGAAGAACGATTACAAATATCGATTTGGTAAGAAACTACAGTATAATATATGATTCGAAGAACAGAATTATTCAATGTTGAAGAAGAGATTTTTTATTTATGAAACTAACGTCGGTAGAAAAAATGAAAAATGGAGATTTGTGTGTTTATATATGCGTAACTTGATTTTCAGTAGAAACAAATTTCAACCCGATTGACTTATTCGGGTCGTAGTTTAGGAGGTCGTTTGAGTTCTTTTTTGCATTTTTAGTTGTTATAATGTATGATTGAGTCGACTATGTATCAAAAATAATTTTTTATCCGTTAACGGATAGGTAAGATCTATTTATATTATACATTCTTCGAATTTCAACTGTGTAACTATATGGATATATTGTTGTTGTTGTGTAATATATTATAGATGGTTGATTTCTCGATTTTGTAAATCTTTACTGATTGAATGAATTATTATTTTTTAACATTTTTTATTTATTAGTTTATTGTGTTGTTATTTCAATTTTTTGAGATAAATTATGTAGTTTAGAATAGAGTATATATAACATGTTTTTGATACTAAAGACACTTAGTCAACATAATTATACAACTATCGCTTAGAACAATAATTGAGTATCACAAAAACAATTGAGATGAGAAAGAGATCACCGATGAAAGCTTTTAAATAGCTAGAATAGTACCAAACATAATAAATATAAAGAGTACTAGACATGGATGAAGTGAAGGAAGGGGCACAAATAATTTGCAGAAAAAGTATTTTATCTTGTTTAATTGTTTAGGCGTCACGTGTTGATTCGTGCACTTTATATGAGAGATTGTCAATTACGTGTATAGTAAGAAGTAATCCTTAATAAATGTTAGATGTTCAATTGGTCAGATTCTTAGCTTAG
This sequence comes from Solanum tuberosum, assembly GCF_000226075.1. NCBI lineage: Eukaryota > Viridiplantae > Streptophyta > Magnoliopsida > Solanales > Solanaceae > Solanum > Solanum tuberosum. The sequence continues at coordinate 1,433,979 of NW_006238999.1, read as the reverse complement.
ATATCTAAACAAAATTGTATAATTTTCTATTGTCCGAGTTGGAGGTAGAAATACATCAAGATTTTGTGTGCTTACTTATATTGCTTTTGATTTTCATATTATGGATCTTGGTTCGCACTTTATGGAATTTCTACTAGAAAAAGAATCCAGACATTTCTCATTTACCTATTATGAAAAACGTTTGGACTTTGTCTCTTTTCCTTTCGTTCTCTTTCTTCTTTTATGAATTGTTATAAAAAATGGCAGACTGCGCAACAAAGGATTCGGGTGGGGGAAGAGTCTACCTCCTATATATCCAACAACAACTAAATAAACGGTAAACTTGTAATTTCTTAATTTCGATATAAAGTAAATGAGTACATCAAAATCGGATATTTGTGCACTTCGCCCGGGGAAAAATAAAGGAGGAGGAGGAGGTTTCACAATTGGGGAAAACTCAATGGGCTTAGAGTGAGAAGCCCACTCCATGAAACAACAAAGCAATAAGCCCATAGCTGTTGAGGCCCAAACACTAGTTATAAAAATCAGAGAGAGACTACACTGCTTACTCTTTTGAACGAATTGGATCTAGGGTTCTTACAATTTTCTGTGCCTTCTTCGATCTACAGGTAAGCGATTTGTGATTTTGAGACCTTTTTCTCATATTTTTGATAAAAATATCTTCTTTCATCATAGATATATGTGCGTGTGCATAATTCATCTAGGAATTGCTATTAATTCCGAGAAATTTGGATGAGATTGTGTTTTTTTGACTCGGAACATTCATTCAAGAGGTGTTTTTTTTCGTTTCTAGTTTTGTTTGATGTTTTATGGAGTTGGCGTTTGTGCTAAATTCATTTGAAAAAAATGTAATTGAGCTGTTTTTTATTATTAAGAAGTCATATAATTTGGGAAATGAGCTAATTGGGTAGTTTATCTCGGTATGATGAGAATTTGTACTATATCTGTGCTTTTTGACCTTGAAAATTCATTCAAGATGCCTTTTTCAGTCTTAGTTTTGTTTGATGTTTATTGAAGTGGCATCTTGTGCTAAAGTGATTGGAAAATAGTAAAGAAGCTATTTTTATGATTAAGAGATCATATAATATGGGAAAGGGGCTAATTGGGTAGTTTCTTTCAGAGAAGATGTGGTGGTATGATGATATTTTGTATTATATGTTCTTTTTGTAGTTTTGTTTGATGTTTTATTGAGCTGGCATTTTGTGCGAAATTCATTGGAAAAAAGTAAAGCAGCTATTTTTTATGATTAAGAGATCATATAATCTGGGAAAGGAGCTAATTGGGTAGTTTCTTTCAGAGAAGATTCTGCGGTATGATGAGATTTCGTATTATATGTGCTTTTTGTCATTCGAAAATTCATTCATTAGGCATTTTTTCAGTTCTAGTTTCGCTTGATATTTTATTGAGCTTGCATTTGTGCTAAATTCATTTGCAAAAAAGTAATGGAGTGATTTTTTTTTTTTTTATGATTAAGAGATAGTATAATTAGGAAAGGAGCTAATTGGGTAGTTTCTTTCAGAGAAGATGCCGCGGTATGATGACAGGTATGGTGGCACGCGCCTATATGTTGGACATTTGTCATCCCGAACGCGATCTCGAGACTTGGAGGACGTCTTTAGCAGATATGGGAGGTAATTTTTTAACCATTCATTAGTTTTATGCAGTGGTTATAAACATTGTTAATCCAATTTGAGTAGTTGGAAATTGAGATTCCAAGAGAACAAAGATTGAACTTTTTAGTTGTTTATTTTTGGTAGTGGAATGAAATACGCCTGAGTAGAATAGAATGGATATAAAATAAAGGATTCATATGGTTGATCTCAACTTGTCCGGTATTAGGTGTTGATTGACTGATTGCTGTACCTAGTGATTATTATTGTGATCATTTTTCAGAAATGATGTTGCTTCTAGTAGTTCACAATCTTTGTTCTTGGATGTAAGGTGATCTTTGGGGGTAGAGATGAGACACACAAGTCATTACAGTGGCCTTTGTTTTTTTAATTTGTAGAAAATGTGTGAGAGCAACACCCCGTGTCTTGGTGTTTTTAACTCGAATAATGTTTATGAAGGTTTCTATGTTTTTGCCCAATCCGGAGGTTTGTGGTGGGAGGTTGCCCTTGATGGAATTGGTTCCCATTCTTGCGGAGTGTGGCGATTCTTTCTATAATGTTATTGCGTATTTTTTTGATGGAAATGGCACAATCCAAAAAGTGGTGTTTAGTTCATCTTTGAGGGGCGAAGTATCAACCCTTTGGTTCTTATGACTTGATGGCCTTACTCTTTCTGGAACCCATTTACGCAGAGTACGTGATGTGGATATGAAGCGTGACTATGCTTTTGTGGTACGCACTTCTTTTTCTTTCTTTTTTTCACTTCTTCATTAATGATATTTATTAGGGTTGTAGGGTGATCATCTAATCCTTGTTTCATATATTTGTGATTTAAGATTCTCTCTCTTCTTCATATACTGCTAAATCTAGGAGTTTAGTGATCCTCGAGATGCCGATGATGCAAGATACGGCCTAAATGGGCGAGATGTTGATGGAAGCCGCGTTATCGTGGAGTTCGCCAAAGGGGTGAGTAACAGTTTGGATTTGATGTGTTTGTAACTGCAATATGCATAGTATCTTTATGTTTTATTTGTGCAACTCTAGACGCGTGGACATGTGCATTTTGAATATCAATGCAAAAAAAAGAACAACTAAAAAGAATTTCAGGCTTTATGCCCAATGAGTGTTAAAATATGGTGGAGCTGGTTTGAACTCAATTATTTTGGAGATGATGCTTCGGTTCTCAATACAAGTATTTTACTCTACATTTGGCATGTCACAGAGGGGAGAAAGATGATCTTGGTTTATCACTTTTCCTTAAAGTAGTTAAGTTGCTTCAAGGATTTGTTTTCTTGGTATTTTCAGGAGTTATGCACACCTTAATCTATCTAATGTTCCAGATTGGTTAAACAAAAAATTGTCCTTTTTATGTTGTAATTTACTTGCATTGCAGGTGCCTCGTGGTCCAGGTGGATCTCGAGAGTTTGGTGGCAGAGGTCCTCCTCCAGGTACAGGTCGTTGCTTTAATTGTGGAATTGATGGACATTGGGCTCGAGATTGTAAAGCTGGGGACTGGAAGAACAAGTGTTACCGCTGTGGAGACCGAGGTCATATAGAAAGAAACTGTCAGAACAGCCCCAAGAAATTGAAGTATTTTCCTAGTTGCCACCTTATTTCACCCTGTGTATTTTTTGATGTTCTAGTATACTTTAATGGTTAAGGTTATTATTTGTTATTTGAATAACAGACGTGACCGAAGTTATTCCCGCTCACCATCTCCTCGGCGTGGAAGAAGCCGCAGCCGCAGTTACAGCAGAGGTCGTAGCTACAGGTCTCTCACTTTGCTCCTTTTTGGAATGTGCTCCATTTCACTTCATTGACAGCTTTAGTCTTATGTTTTGAGATTCTGAATTGGCATTGTCACTCATGGTTACAACGACATACCCAGTGAAACCCCACAAAGTGGGGTTGGGGGAGGCCTTAACATTGTCAATCATGGCTGAAAACTTGAAATAATACCATGGATAAGTAATTGCATTTGTCCTTTCATAGATGTATTATGTGGATAATATATGAAAGCTTGTATTGTTAAACCAAGAAAGTGTCATGTTATGGCATCACCTACTAAGTGCTAACAGATTCTGGTTATCTCAACTAACTGGCCTTTATGGTATTAAAACGTATTTGTACCCATCACTTTATCTATCTATACAAATAAACAAGATATTAACATATACTGTGTTTGATTTCTTTGCAGCCGATCCAGGTCTCCTGTGAAGAGGGACCGTAGCATTGAGCGTGAAGAGAAGAGATCAAGGAGTCCTCGCCAACATCGGCCATCACCACCTCCATCAAAGGGAAGGAAACACAGCCCTTCACCTGATGAAAGAAGTCCACAAGAGAGAGGTACGCCATCACCAAGGGATGATAGGGCAACCAATGGTTCTGACCGCAGCAGGAGCCCTAAAGATGATGCTAGAATGGATGAACGCGGAGATATTAGCCCTGTTGAAGAAAATGGCCGTAGTCGCAGCAATAGCCCCATCCATAGGGAGGACAGAAGCCCAGTGGAGGACGGCAGCCCAACAGGTGACTATGAAAATCATGGTTCTCCAAGGGGCAGTGAGTCACCCTAAAATGTGCATATGATACATTGTGGTAAGTTAATGTTTGACTCACAACTATGCATATGATACTGTCAGTGTGGCAAGTGAATGTTTGACTCACAACTATCTCATCCTTGGCACTTTGATTTTGTAGTATTTTTTCCCTATATTTGGAAACCATGTAATTGATTTTTCTTAGAATGACCGGAATTTGAAACTGCCTTGCACATGGTGTGTTCTATTTTTGAGACTACATTAAAAACTTGCTTGGTGTTATGTGCTTCAGCTTGAATTTGATTGGTATCCTCAGAACTCTGTTTGAAAGTGATCTGTTGTGAGGAGTGGCAGATACCAGATAGAATGATTACAATGAAACTACAGGGTCGTGTATGTTATTTATGCAGCTGGCTTTTGGTGTCTTTTGATCTGGTGTTGGGAGTGGCAGATACCAGATAACATGATTACAATGACTTCTGGTAATAATATGTTAGAGTCTCCTGGAAAATCGTGTCGGAGTTCAAGATGTTAGACATGAATCTTTCTACGTAGTACGTAGTACTCGTAAATTTGTTTTGAATCAGTGTGGATATTGTGTTGTGAATATCAAAAACTCCGAGAGCAGTAGTTGCTTCATAGGGCAACTACTAGCTATCCTTGCCGGAAGTTTGAGTTTTCACTAAGGAGATTCATCAGTATATAAAGAAGTAATCACACGAAAAAACTAATATAGGATCGAGAGGGGGGATATGTTGGCTCCTCCCCAATCGGACGTCTTATCATCATATAACAAAGTGCTAGTAGTGTGTCAAACAAGTTCAACATCAACGATTTCCCAATACAAATCTAATATTTGTACTATGGAAGTCATTATATGCCAAAAGTTAAATTCGGAACCTAATTATTAACACTTGATGTTGTCGTTCTAGAATTTAGAATTTTCTAAGTTTGAATCCTGGCTATACTTTTGTATATGTCATTACAAATGTAGGTACAACTAATCAATGAAGTAAACACTAGTACATAATTTTTTCTATATTTTGATGTATTAGAAAGTTCTTCTATAAATTATTTATTCCATGTAAAGCCATTCAATACATATAAGTTGCACCACATGTAGATCACTAAAACAAAATTTAGTACCAATAGTAAATATATCAAGACACATGATTCCCAATTCATACATGAAAAGGCACCAAAAGCAAAATAGTCTAAATGATAATCATCATCACATAGTATGATTAAGTCTTTTTTTTATCTCACCTGGTTCTTGACAATAAATTCTATTTTACTACATATAAATGCTCAAGAGTCCTGAGAGGCTACAAATTCAGAATTTGAATTTCATAATTTCTGAATATTAGAAAATATAACAATTTATTTGGTTTTGGATGAATCATTTATTTATGTTAGTGGAGTTTTTAACACTAATGCAAGAAGTTGGCCAAAACTATTGAGTTATGTCAAGGATTTAGCTAATAATCTAACTCCGCCTCTGTGATCGGTGACCCCATTGCTTTGATGGGAAATTATTTTAGACCTGGTGTGGTCCATCCTTAATGGGAGCTAATTAGATGGTTGACGTATTATTTGTTGGAACTGTAGTGAACAGAGTTATCAAATACTTATATCGTTATAAATAAATAGTTCCACATACTTTAACTTTGATGAATAAAATTATTTACTTTTATCTATCCTGATAGAAAATCTAATATCTGATAAAATACACGTAAATTGACTCGAACTTTACTATTATATACAAAAGAAAAATTAGAGAGCCCATCACGTTGATAAAGAATAGGATATTAGAGTGGAAAAGCTAAAAGTTAATTAGTCATTATTCAAGGCTTTTGCATCATTATGCATCACAAAGGAAGAACATGAACATACATAATTGCCAAATGCTCCTTCCCACTATCTTATCTTTCTCATTTTATTTTTTATACTCGGTGTTCGATATTTATATTGAGACTCAATTAAATTTAAATTCGTCCAAAAAAGTTTCATATTATCGGTAAACACTAAACCGTTCACTAATAAAGATCGATGACACCATATCAGGAAAACTCAAATTTAAAATCTCTAATTAACAATAAAAAATTTTTTACCACTGATCCTTCAGACTTTCTTTAGAACCCCTATTAACTTTTTTGCATGTTTCTTGGAAGTTGGAACTAATAAATATATTTAGTGAATACTTGAAGTTTAATTATTTTAACGAAAGATCCAAATATATCTTTAAAGTATTCGAAATGAATAGCTATTGTACTTCATTTTGCTCAATTTTGCTTATTTTAGGAGCACATTAAAATTAATTTGAGCCATGAAAAAAAAATGGTCCTAGGTAAGAAAATGTTAATTGTTGATAATGATTTTTATTATTTTAATCATATAAGCATAGATTCGATCAGTTAGCATGTTGGATCATACATTAATTATATTCCACCATAATTAAAACCTATAAGATATTGTGTATATTTTCAAAAAAAAAACTCATTAATTGGTAACTTAAATAAGAATTTAATAATATCGATTTTAAAATATGATCAATCAAAGATTTTGACTAGCTTAAAATCAAATGAATCACATATATTAACAAACTATTTCATGATAATACTTGATTATAGACCTTCTGTGTGAAACAGAAGTTCATTCACTTGGCAAATAAAGTGATCACCATCTTTTTTCCGCTTTACCAATCGTTTTTTCCTCACTAATTGATCATTTTCTTAAATAAGTGATCACACGTTTTTAGATTTTTGCTTTTTCTCACTTGTCAATTTTTCTAAAAAGAAACAATGCAAAGAACGTAATATGTTCTTTTCTCAACCCCCTTTTTTTCTTCATACATTCACTCTATCCACTAATTCTTCAGCCACATATAGTACCATGAATGGTCGATATCGATAACAACTTCTAAATTAAGTGATCTTACTCCCTTTAACTTTGTCAAATGCTTTTTCTCACTAATCGATTTTTATAAAAAGAAACGATGCAAAGAACATAACATGTTCTTTTTTCAACTCCTTTTATTTTCTTCATACATTCACTCTATCCACTAATTCTCCAGCCACACACGGTACCATAAAATGATCGATAATATCTTCTTAAATAAGTGATCATCCTCTCTTTAACTTTGTCAAACACTTTTTCTCACTAGTTAAGTTGTTAAAAAAGACGAAATAAAAAAACATTTTCCTTTTATTCAACATTATTTTTTTCATACCATCACTCCCTCCACTAATACTTCAGCCACACATAGTACCACAGAATGATCGATAACAACAACTAGATAAACATGAATAATGATATTTTTTTAATTCAAAGTACACTTCAATTGTACTAATATAAGTTGTAACTGCATTATAATATGTTTTGTAAGTACTTACATTATATATTTTTTATTATTATATTTTTATTATGAAAAATAAAAGTGAAGAAACGTCAAGCTGCACCACTAAAAATGTGTAGTGGATGAGTCTGATTCTTTCTTAATCAAAAGTTTTGGTTCGAGCCTGGTTATGGAATTTTTTTTTTGATAGGGAGTGTTACCCTTCGAATGAGGTTTTAACCGACACAAATTCAAATTAATCGGACTCTAATATGGATATTGTACATCGAACGAAAAATAAAAAAATAAAAAAAAGAAGTCAAGACGCTCCAAATAAGGCCCACAAGCCCAAAAAAAAGCCCACTATTCCAACCAAAAAAGGAAGAAAATAAAACGTTACTTTTATTTATTCGGCCCCGCTTTCTCCGCCACATTGAAATTTTAAAAACTTTTATTTGGACCAAAATACCCTTCATAATATATCAAATTCCCTCTAAATACCCTATTAGTCCAAAAATAACTGGACCTAAAATACAGCATTTTCAAGAATTTTCATACTAAAAAATTCTCTATCGAATTATTCTTTGATTCTTCTGAGTTGAACCGCATAGATTTCAACACCCTTTTGCCGGCTCTTACTCTGTCAACTGTTTGATTCAGTAATCTCTCTATCTTTTTTTTTGTTTTACTGTGTGTATTTTTTGCAGTTTTATATACATATATGTGTTCTTTGTGTTCTGTAAGTGTTTCGTTTGGTAAAATTGAGTGGAAATGTTGATTAGAATTGAATTTTGATTTGACCCTCCAGATGGGTTTTTTTTTAGTTACTTACCATTAATTGTTGTAGACTGATTATCTGTTTTTTCAGAAGGATTTGTTAAGTTTTGAAGTTCTTTGAATTGATCTTGTGCTGTTTGTTTGTGTGTAGTTTGTTGATTTTCAGTAGAAGGGTGATTTGGAAAAGTTAAGTTGTATAGCTTCTTGTTTTGAGGTTTATTGAAAAGGGTTTATCTGGGTTGAGAAATGTAGATGGATGATGTTTGATATTGGGATTTAAGGGTTTGTTCATTTTTTATGTTTTACTTCTTTTGGTTTTTGGAGGGTATATCGGAAATAACGTCTTTATCTCTGCTGTAGGGTAAGGTGTGCATACAGTTTGGGTTCTCAGACCTCATTTTGTGGGACTAAACGGGGTATGTAGTTGTAGTTTGGTTTATGGATATGTGATTATTGCAATTTGATGTGGTAATCTATGTCATAAATTTGTGAAGTTTCTTTTAGTTATCCTGTAGTATTAAATATGGATTAATAATAACAGGTGGATTTGAATGATTAAAGGGTGTTTCTAGGGTTTAACAGGAATTAGGGTCAGGGGTAGTGTGGTCTTTTATGTTATGGTAGACTATCATTTCAGATTGACAGAGTGTGCTCATTACTGTTCCTGACACTAATGATTTTTTAAAATCAGGAGTAGGAAACAAATTGATTGATTTCTGTGGGGGTCTTTTGAAAATTTCTTGCTTTTTAAAAAGGGTTGGTGAAATAAATGTTCCATTTGCTTCTCCCTTGCTAAAACTTCATGGTTACTTATGATATACACAGCAAGCAAATGTGTTCTACATTTTCTGCTTTGTGTTTGTTAGTGCTTGAAAACTAATTGATCCACTTGAGAATCTCAGTACTAGCAGGTAAAAAGTTATTTCTTGGTTGGTTCAATGATGTATTCTCAGTCAGATTGACCACCTGAACATGTTGAATAAAGAACATGTATAAGAGATATCTTTGTTTTTTATTTTGTATGTTGAAGAAGAATCATACAGAAGAGAGTTCTCTTGCTTTGTCTTATAAGTATTTAGTTAGCTACAATAATTGCATGAATGGCTGATTGGTGAGAGTACATGGTTGTTTATGAGTGTTTTCTGATGGTTTTCTTGTATTGCACTTGTTGTGTCAGTTTTACAGTTGAAAGATGTTCTTCCCCTTGATGCGTGTTAGAACTAAATCTCCTTTTGAAGTTGTTTTGATATTAAAAATTAGCATAGCTGACCCTACTATTTGAGATTGAGGTGTAGTTGATTGATTCTTGATAGTTAAGGTTCAGATAAGTGCTGTTCCAATATCGCTGCAAACTCTTTAATGATGCAGTATATTCTCAATGTCCGGAGCACAATGCGTGATCTTAACTAGCCTCAATTAGGCTCTTTATCCTTTGAAATCTCATGGACTAGTTTGTATGTGCAGATTCATGTACAGTGTCCATACATAGAGATGAAGAAATTCTTCTTTTTCCGGACATCATCTAATGATGCAAACAACCCTTCACCACCATCGAAGGAGAAGTCATCTAACAGTATTGACAAATCACAGAGCAGAAAGGAAGTTTCTTCTCCAAGTCTTAGAAGGAGTCTTTCATTGTCCTCTGGATCCTTTTACGACAGTGGGTCAGGAAAAAAGAATTTCAGGGATCCGAGCAGATCTCCATGTCACAATAAGAAAGTTCATCCTAAGAAATCTGGTCGTGATTCATGCCGGTATGCATCTCATTTTCTGTAGCTACTTATTCACACCTACACTGATGCTTGAGTTTGCATTTGCTTCTTCAAAGTAATGACAAATATTTCATAACTTTTGTCAGTGGTCGCGCACGTACTCCTGAGAGGCAACCCCCAGAGAATTTCTTTCAGAGACATGATACAGAAAATGGTTATTTGTTAAGGAAGCACAGTTCTGGTGCGTCTTTCAGTACACACCACTATGATCCATCAGAGAGCTCTTCTCATTGCTCCAGTAACGTCTCTAGTAAAGTTTTAGATCGGTATATAGATGGGGAGCAAGAGCAGGAAAAGAGGGCCTCAGCTAACCTCTTTCCTACGGAAGATGATCTTGAGATTGGGTATGCCTGCAGACAGCTGCCTCCAAGAGTTCACCTTACAGGTCCTGGTTCGCCACTAGCTGATGTCAGGAGGCAGAGACCAATGTCTCAATCTTTCAGAGAAACAAAACCATCTAAACTTTGTTTTACGTCTGGAGAGTTGGGTGATACAGGTTTTGAGCATGAATCTCCGCGAAAACTTGCAAAGAAGGTGGTTGAGAGGCTCTCTCAGTCTCGGTCAATGGCGAAAATAAGTTCAGAAGATTTTGATTCCGATGGTCCAATTACTATTGAAGATATCTACAGTGGAAATCTAAGTAGATGTCCAAGTGTATGTTCTGATGGTGTTCCCCAGAAGAGCTGTTCAGCAGATGATCCTAATGGTAGGACCTACGAATATCACCATGCAGAGATTCCAGGCCTTGATGAGAAAAACTATTTGGAAGACGATTCAGATTTGGTATTATTAAGAAAACTTAAGGAAGCTGAGGAGCGTGTTGTGTTGCTCTCAGAAGAGCTTGAAGAGGGAAAATTTCTTCATGGCAGAGGCCTTAGTGTTCCAATGTTGATTCAGACTATTAGAAGCTTGACAGAGGAGAAGGTACAAATGGCTTTTGAAGTTTCAAGCATGCTACAGGATCAAGTTGCTGAAAGGGCTTCTGCTAAGGAAGAAGCCAAACTATTACAGGAAGAATTAGACTCACGGACACGGAGATTGGAGACGGAGAAGAATGAATTACAATCAGCACTGGAAAAGGAGTTGGATAGAAGATCCAGCGAGTGGTCTCTAAAACTTGAGAAATACCAAATTGAAGAACATAGACTCCGTGAAAGGGTGAGAGAGCTGGCAGAGCAGAATGTCTCTCTACAAAGGGAAGTCTCTTCATTTAATGAGAAGGAAGTGGATAATAGAAGCAAGATATCATTTTCAGAGAAACAACTTGAAGATTTGTCTAAGAGAATTGAAGAAGTGTCAGAGGAGAATCAAAATCTAAGGCAGCAGCTTTCTCAGTTACAAGAGGAATATCGAGTAGCTCAAGACGACCGAGAGTATGTCCGGGAAAACTACCAGGAAAAGGTTAAAGAATGCGAGGACCTGCACAGATCTATTGCTAGATTGCAACGGACTTGCAATGAACAAGAGAAGACAATTGATGGTCTGCGAGGATTTTGTGAGGATGTTGGCAAGAAGACTCCAGCAAACTACGACAACCAGTTGGAGAAGTTGCAAGTAGAGCAAATAAGATTGGTAGGTGTGGAACGTGCTCTAAGGAAGGAGGTGGAGTCTTTTCGGATCCAAATTGATTCTCTACGCCATGAAAATATTAGCTTGTTGAATCGTTTAAGAGGCAATGGAAAGGAGGGTGGGTTCTCAACTTTTAAGCTAGATCAGGAATTATGCAATCGTGTTTGCTGCTTGCAAAATCAGGGGCTTAATTTGCTTAGGGAGAGCAGCCAGCTTTGTGGAAAGTTATTAGAGTACACAAAAGAAAATGTCAGACAAAATGGGGGAATTGATGGTCAATTCTTAATTGAATGCAATGTAAAGATCCAGGGTCTTAAGAGGGGAATTGAAACTCTGACAAGCAGCTTGCAGACGGTGTCATCTGTGATAAATGAGAAGTCCTATCCAGTAAATTCAGATTCTCAGCCATCTAGCAGGGGTGATGCATTTCACCAGCAAAACAGTCAGAAACCAGACGTAAGTTGGTGCTGTTATTTTGCAAGCTGCCTATCATGCTCATTCGATGTTGATTGACTCTTTGTTTGGTGTTGCTTTAGGAAATCAAGCAATCAGAGCTCAAATCGGAGACTTTGCTGACAGCTGTGTTAAGGGAGAAGCTTTATTCCAAGGAGATGGATATAGAGCAACTTCAGGCTGATCTGGCAGCAGCAGTTAGAGGTAACGATATCCTCAAATGTGAAGTCCAAAATGCGCTGGACACTCTTTCTTGTGCCAAACACAAGTTGAAAGATCTTGAGCTTCAGGTAAGCAGGGAATATTAAGATCTTGCAGCAAGAGAATATATATTTATTTTTTTCAACTATGAATACCTCATCTTCATATATGATATCTTGTTTGCATGTTACTTTCTCTGCCTTAGCTTTCTACTTGTTTTTTATTCTTCTAGGTTCATCTTTGTTCTATCTGAAATTCAGGGTTTTCTTGGTGGAATTGTATTACATGAATTACTGACATGTGAACAGTCTCTGCTTCCACTGTGGTAAATAATGAGAACTAATCCAAGGGGAGGAGAAGTCTATTAGAGTGTTACAGCCTAGGATGTCCAATTGCTGCATGTCATAGATACACACTGGACAACAAATGCATAACAAAGCTCATTATCATGAGCTAGTAGAATAAGTAAACTGAAACTCATTTGGGGTGGGTGGGGTGTATTGGTTGAACTTCTAAGCTATGAGTTTGATGTGAATTGCTGAATGAAATGTTATTTGTGTTCTTTCTCAGTCTTTCTTCTTTTTTATGTTTTATGGTTGATTCTGGCAGATGATAAAAAAGGACGAAAATATCAACCAGCTCCAGAATGATTTGCAAGAATGCATGAAGGAACTTAGCCTCATGAAGGGGATACTACCAAAAGTATCTCAGGAAAGAGATTTCATGTGGGAGGAAGTTAAGAACTACAGTGAGAAGAACATGTTGTTGAACTCTGAGGTCAACACGTTGAAAAAGAAGGTAGAGACACTCGATGAAGACATACTTATGAAGGAAGGTCAAATCACAATCTTGAAGGACAGCATAGGCAAGCCTTTCGATCTTCTTGCAAGCCCTGATTCTACTAGAGAATTTCTGCTGGAGTGATCCATCGCCTAGCTAAAGCATTTTGTTCATTTGACTAGTGTTCATACTTACTTGTATACTTGCTGGTTTTACTCTTTCTCCTTTGCCTTTTACTTTGATACCTGTTACATAGAAAGTTTGCTTCTTTCCCCCCTTTTGAATCTCCAATTCAATTGTAAACATTTCTTTTACTTGTGAATTGTGATCAAGCCAATGAATTTCCCTTGCTTCCTTCATATGATTTTGTAAAGTATTGGTTTTTTTTTTTGGAGTAATTAGTCAGCAGAGGAGATGTAAAAAGCTTGGATTCATTAATATAAGTGAAGATTGGTGATATTCTACTTGTGTTTGCAAACTCCGTATACTAAATTGGAGTTCGTGTACAATAACAATCCTAGCTATTTGATGCCGGTTCATCCACACTTCCATTCCTTGTATAGGATGGCTCATTAAACTTAGCAAATTAACTTTGCATTGATGTATTCTTTCACAAAGGTCGTATGATAGTATTTTTTTTTTCCTAAATGGATTGAAAGAAAGAAAAAGTTCCATTTATTTGACGTGAGGGGAAAATTATTCATATTTGCTCATGTCCAAGGTTTATCAAATGTATAAATTTTAGTTTGACAAATGTTAACATGTATCTTTTGTTCACCAACTGTATCTCGACTAATTTCACCAGGTAACTACTTTCCACTAATACATGTACTGTCTGTTCACCAAGACTTGAACAGATATGAAGAATTTAAGTGTTTTTTTTGCATTTGTTTTGGGGTTTAAACTAGAAACCTCAATTCATAATCCTCTTCATAGACTACTAGGTCACCCTTAGGTGCCTCTATGCTACTAGCATTATAGCATTATCACTATTTCTTTTCCTTTTCACCTTGAGTACTTGGGAGCACGAAATCCAGGGTGCACCTTATAGCGAGCATGAAGCTAACATGAAAAGGATGGATAGCTTTTATTCATAATGCAGACATGAGAAAATTCAGCATCAGTAGCTTATACTGACAGACAAGGGATATTATGTCAAATGTATATGTAAATATGATAACAACCACATGATCAATGCCCCCTTTAAGCAGCATATACACGAATGGACCAATGTTTGGTAGCAACGTTTGGTTGATACAACAGCTACTGAATGACATACCCACTAACTCATACAGACCGATTCCAGAACTCAGCAGGCTTGCGGTGCTGAAAAAGATTCAATGCTACGTGATAAAATGAAGAACAACAAATCTCAATCTCTGATATACATTTGCAGACTTCTCTTACCTTAGACACTGGCATCTTTGCTCGGACTGAATCTATTAATGAGAAGTCAATATCTGCAACAGTAATACCTGTTGACGACCGATCTGAAGCAGAAACAAGAAGACAAATGAATTTGTCATTGGAGGACACTTGATTATCAGGCTGTTGTAAACAAACGCGTAAACAGAAAAGTTCTATGGTTTTTCTAGACTGAACATGCAACACTAAAAGCATGTCACTAAAGAAAGAACGAAGCTGATTAATGTCTATATCACCATGAAAAGGAAAAAAAGTTGTTTTCCTTTTTTAAATACTAAGGTGGGTATGTGGGAACCACAATCGAAGTATACAAAATTGAGAAGTCTACTCAACAAAAAGAACTTGGTAATCTAATTCCAGTGTGTTGTCCGTCATTCCTCATATAAGACCCTTTTAAGTGGAAACAAATCCAGGAACTCCATTGTCAGCCAAAAGGATAGTGGCCATCAGAGTTCATGTGTAGTAGCGTTTTATGTGAATACTTAGAGAAATTAATCATGAATGTTGTTCCTAAGCTAAGCAAAGCTTCCTCACACCAAATTTTGCTATTGAAGTGAAAAACTTAATGAGGCTTCCATGCAATTCCATTAGACTTCCAGAACTGGTAATCAAGTGCACCAAGAGCTTGACATAACAGAGAAAAAAGAATAAAGATAGTATTTGAAGAGGAGAGGGGATCTTAGTAGTTGAGAAGGTCGATTAGTTGAACTTCCACCTTGTTGGTGAGAGTTCGATTCCCACATTTTAATCATCTCCTCCTATGTATTAAAATAAAGGGAAAAGAGGAGCGGGGGCAAGAGCAAAGAAGAATAAATTCCAAAATTACATGTTATAGGTGTTAAGAAAATAATTGAACTGTCTATCTAAAAGAAATGGTCCACGAATACACAAATTTTCAAAACAAATCCAAGTGGTGAAGCCAAAACAATTTGTAAAAGATCAGATACTGGTTTCCATAGCAGCAAAATGCCTAAATATGGAATTAAATTACCTGACAACCGACCAACTATTGTTCCCCATGGATCAATTATTAAAGTATCTCCATAACTTTCCCTTTTATCATTATGCTTCCCTGCTTGAGCGGCAGCTATGACCTGTTAAGAGGTTTAGCATAATTATCCACAAGGGACACAATGGAGAAAAGGCAGAACATAATTGAGTTGATTTCACCAGAAACCATAATTGAGCTAGATTTCACCAGCAAAAAGGAAGCTTAAATCATAAACCGGGGAGAGAAATTTTATGGTTGCACAAAACAGACAGAACATATTGTTGATTCCATGAAATTTAAGACTGTACAACTAAATATTTGCAGTTCCAATCTAGAAAAGCATCATGAATAACCAAATCGTGTTAAACCAAACAGGTCAGAGTTGAAATAAAACAGATAATGGCCATACATAACACTGTGTTTCAATTGCACGAGCACGAAGAAGAATCTCCCAATGTGCCTGACCAGTTACCATTGTGAAAGCGGCAGGCACTAACAAAACCTGAAACCACAGGAATGTATTTTCACTAACTTATATTTTGCTTTTGGAGAAAGAGAAACAAGAGGGGAATCCATAATACCTGTGCATCATGATTGAACCTCAGTTGTTGATACAACTCAGGGAATCTTAAATCGTAACAAACGGTGACACCTAAACGACCGAAGGGGCTGTCCACCACAACAATATCCTTTCCTATGAGATTAGTCAAGGAATTCATAAGCAAAAAGAAGTTAATTTTTCTGATTATTAAATTCTATACATGATTAATTAAAAGAAAGGACCACTAGAACGTACCAGTGCCAAGCAACTCTCAAGACTGATTATTGCGTGGCCATCTCATCTAAGAGCTACTAAAGAGAGCACACTTTTATTTTCTTAATTATGTCTCAACACGCCCCCTCACATGGGGGCCTTAAATTTTTCCATGGACCAAGCATGTTGAAATTCTTTTTGATAATGGGTGGTGGTGATACTCGAACTCAGGGTCTCTGCTTTCAGGTATAAGTGTGTGGCCATTTCTTTTCAAAGGTTAAGTTTTTTTTTAATAATGCTAAAAGGTTAAGCAATTAAAGAGAACACACATTATTTTCTTAATTATGTTTCAACAAAGACAAGGATTTTTAATTTTTTTTAAAATTGGTAAATTCTATTCATCGGCATTAAGGGTATGCTGGCCACCTCCAAAGAGAGTAATTACAAGCTTCCTATCAAATCTACATCTTCTATATGAAGTTGTTTACACCAAAAAAGTAAAGATACAATACAATTCCATTTTACTTTATGTATGGAATTGGACAATGAAAATGCTACAGTATAAATTTAAGATAGTCCATGTTTCAACTTGGACCACTAATACTGACCTGTCAAAAAATTCTGCTAATTTTAATGGTAAAATCACATATCTTTTTTGCATACTGTTCAATCTAAAACTTACTAAACTAACTATTACTCAGAAAGCTTTGCTCATACAAGGAAAAAACTGTCAAGAAGCTACATCCAGTCTCCAGATATTGTCTAAGGGAAATAAATGTTAGCTTTGATATATTGTGTTTCCTACCAGCTTCAGTGAAACTGCTCTCTTTATAAACTGCACCTCCAGGAACATCCACGTCAAATCTATATATAAAGCATAAACCACAATTAGTGTTCTAGGTAGATGGAATTGCAAGGGGTCATCTTGCGTTCAGATTGTTCTCAGTGCCTCATACATTAAAATTCTGGAAAGCAAACCTAACACAATTGGACTTAAAAAGAAATCATGGCCTGCAAAGCCCTTCCTGGTCATTAAGTTTACATCTTTTTAAAAAATTTAACTGCTTAGAAAATATATCCATCTGACTTGTCTATCATCCCTTGTCTAAAATTCGAGACAAAAATTTGTACTCTAAATAATTAGTCAAATGTTTTACATAACAAATGCATTATAAGTGGTCTTTACTGTTTAGCGGATAACAATATGCATATCTAAACACAAATTCCATTCCAAATCAATGTTCTATAATAAAGAAATGTAATTCATAAAGCAATAAAGAAACATCAAGTAAAACAGTTCTCAGATATCCTATCTGACTCTATGAGGCTATGCACATTAGTATTCTTTATTCACGGAGCACAGATGCTTCAATAACTCAACATTTAGAAAATGATGGTGTAAATTGTAATGCATTCATTTTGCAAGGATTTCACTTCTCTTAAAAACCAAATGACGATGATATCTGGTGTTTTTAATATAGAGTAGTAGATTGTTCAACGCTCATAGAATATGACATAAGACATGTAGCTCTTGAACGAGTTCTAGAGTTGCCAGGATATTAAACCAACTCTAGCTGTCCAGCATTATTTCATAAATTGGCTGATCTGTTCAAACCAAAAACTCATACAACTTATAGAATCAACCTATTAATTCTCTGCCACTCATACTGATTCACTTGGTATGTCTAACATTTCAAAAATATTACCACCTCACATTAGAAACCCATGGTAATGATTGCTGACCAAAACAGAAGCACAATGTTGTTTACTACCAACAGTATGAAAGTACTAAACAACTTATGTATGACAATCTTAGTCTAACATCTAACAAAGTCAAGTTTAAGAGTCTTACAGATGCATTTTACTGTATGTGCTCCTAATATTTCCATTATCATCAATGAGAACATGAGTGTTGCGCAAGTGTGCATCGTCACTCCCTTTTTCTTGGAATCCTCCTAGAGACAACCAAATATTTGATTCCCTGCCATTAATGGCAGAAAAGATGTCATTTGACTGAATCCACTAACACTCACTTCAAGTTCAGGAATCACCAACTAGCTATCAAGCAGAGAAAAAGAGAGAAAGACAGTAAAAGTCAAACATAAAAGGGAGTAATAGATTGTTAAGAGTAAGACAGTATGTTGTCACATAGTCATAAAGCATTGAACAATGCCAACTAATGAGAGAACAAGTTGTTAGGACAACACATATTAACGCTTCTAAAAACAGGATAATGTGCATTAGATGGAGAAAAGCCAACTTCTCTCTCATGGTCACACCTTGCAAGAGAGCAGTAGCCATTCATAATAGGTCCATCTAGGGGCTCAGCAACTGTAAGACTCTCCCCCTCTAGGTCTCCCACAAAAGAGAAATTTTCAGGAAAACATAGCAATTTTGCCCCTGCTGAAGCTGCTTCCTGGGATAGAAAATATGATATAGAATAGTGCAAATATCAGTACCAATCAACAGTAATTATTGAGAACATTTCAGAAGGACAGGTATGTCGCTGACTTCATTTACTCATAACAGTGTGCAAAATATGAATGAAATATTATAAAAGATAAAAACTTAAGCAACATCAAGATATATTCCCACAACCGCCATAATTCGTCGGAGCTGATAAGGATATTGTTCACATGAATCAGTCCGTATTGGATCATGTGAGAGACTTTACTTTTCCATAGCAATTACTGCAATCCAATTCAGACTACCGGCTTGCAGGTAGTTTCATTGCACCAACTCAATGACTAGAGTGGTTGGAGTTCTCAATTATTGGGAACTCATGCACATATGAAGGAACAATTTTACATTTCAAGAAACTATAGTTCTTAAGTTGAAAATATGGCAATGTTCAATGCAGTGTTTTTATCTTCCTTACATGTCATTGTGACATCATAACAAAGTAGCGACAGCACGTCCAGAGCACAAAACCATTTCTAAGCTTGAAAAGCAAATGTATAGATGGTCCCCAAATCAATTCAGAACATTTTCTGACCCAAAAACTGGTACGAATCAACTATGTTAGTTCTGCTACCTAGTTGTCTTCTCAATTCGAAAAAGTACATATTTGTGATTTTGCAATGTTGGACGTTCCAATTCTAGATGCCAAGTTCCAAATATCTGCAGTGTTATCAGATAAAAGTTGGATGTAAATGCTTGAGGAGTTTGTGATGTGTGATAAGAACTCGGGTCTTTCCTCCATGTTCTTCTGCTCCTCCTCCTGCCATTGGTTTTCCCCTTCTTCTTTTTTCCAGCCTGAACTCAAATAAATAACCAGCCTTTTTCTGGACAATCCATGGCAAAATCAGATTTCATTTTCTTTTCTAGATTTCTTCTATTCGAAGAAAGAAGGGAGAAAGTCTGTTTTTTTTCTTTTCAAATAGATGACCCCAAATGATTTGAGATTGAAGCAGACTTAATAGATTAATGAACATATGCGATTCGTGAAGCGTGAGTTACTCTGGCAGGAAAAAGTTGCTCCTACAACATCACTAGCTTATAATAATCAAACAAAATCGAAAGTCGACCATCTTTAACCAACATTGCCAAATCATTTTGCTCCATAATCTAATTCTAACAACTTTTGCAACTTTAGATATAAGTAATCCAAAAATCATCACCAAATTAAGCCCCTACAAATCCAGCTCCACAAAAATCATTTCACAAATCCTAAGATCAAACAAGTCGCTTCATGAAATAATTTCTCTAGAATATCACTATCCTTATGAGAATGAAGTAAGACAGCAAGTCAACCATATTGAACAACATCCCCAAACCATTTTCCTCTATGAACTACTTCTAACAAACTTGATCAACAACAAAACAAAACCTTCCCCGAGTTCGAATATAAATCAAACTGAAAATTAGCTCCAAGTTAAGCTCCTACAAAGCCAGCTTCACAAAATTGTTTCGCGAATCCTAACATCGAATACATCTCTTCATGAAATAATTGCTCTAGAATATCAATAGCCTTGTGAGAATGAAGTAAGACAGCAAGTCAACCATGTTGACCAACATCTCCAAATCATTTCCTCTATTAGCTACTTCAACAAACTTGATCATTAAAACTAAACCTTCCCTGAGTATGAATATAAATCAAACTGAAAATTACCTAAAATTTTTAGCTCCTCTAAATCCAGCTTCACAAACCGTTTTTCAAATTTAATAATGGATCATCTATTCATGATAACTGTAAATAATCCAAAATATCTGTACTTTTTAGCTAACTATCAATGTACACGCAACATGTGTATATCAAAATTACAAAGTACAATATGGACATCGGAGCTACCTTAACGAGGCGAGAGCAAGTAGCGAAATTAACGCCGAGGTTATTGACGGAGGTCATCTGAGCGGCGGCGATTCTGACGGAGTTGGCCATAGCTATGGATTTTCCGGCGCCGGTGGAAGCAGAAACCACGGCGAACTTATAAGGGAAGCTCAATTGTGCATTCAGACAAAATTTCATCACAATGTGAACTTTGGAAAAAATTCATCACATTAGTACCATAAAGATTTATTTCATGTTTCTTTAGTACCAAATGTATTTTATTTTTCATCTTAGTCCTAAAAAGAATTAGATGTATTTAGTAAACTCGTAAAAATATATTTAGTCAAATTTTTCACGTTTGAATGATTGAATTCACTTGTTTATATTCCTAAAGATAGAAAAGATCTCTAGAAATTATTTCCGATTCACTACCCTCTATAGTCACAATTACTGTGGTAAAAAAATATTTATCTAGTCAAAAAAATATGCTTAACACAACCTATAGTATAATGACGCAAAGGCCCATATTCTCTCTTTTGCGGATATGTAATCCCTCTCGACTATGGTATGAAAAATGAGAGATGTAGATTTTGTTTTAGATGAGTGGCCATACAATGATCGTCAGGAGATATGGGTCCAAATGATTTACCAAAAGTAAATTGTTATGCAATCGTTAAATTTTTTTTCTTTTACGCGAATATCTATCAAATCAGATCACATGTTTTGAAGTATGTTGTTATATCATATCAATGTATTCAAGTTTTCTTTTTTCAATGATTCCGCTCGTGTCAATTACTCATTTCCCTATTTTAGATCGTTTTAAATTTCACGAGGCTTTCTCTCATAATATGAAAATCCTCACTATTGCATCCTATAAGAGTATGAATCATATCCCAATCCAATGCAGTTATTCATCCTTTCAGACCAAAATACACACCGTCTTGATAAGTTATTGTCTCACCAACTAACTAATCACACACGAGCCCCTCCTTGCGAGATTTCTCCTTTTGCTCCTCAACCCATAGGATATTAAGCAATATCAAGAACAAGTTCTTATGCATTACTCAATCATTTGTAAATCAAAAAAAAAAATTCGTTATATTCATTAAATACAATTTTATTTTATGCTAACTTTGGAATACCAATTTTTCTTTTTCTTTTATGATTACTTGTAAATTGAAAAAATTAATATTTTAAATTTCTTATATATAAAAATAAAAACAAAATTTATAATGGACTATAAAATCAAATCTCCTAAAAATAGATGGTGGAGTATGCAACAACAAAAGAACTAGTGTACCAAAAATAAAGAAAACAAAAAGAATGAACAAAAACAAGAAGAAAGAGAAGAAAAAAAACTGTTCTTTATCATCTTCCTCTTCCCAAAACATCTCAATTATCACTGAGAAGCGTAAGAGAAGACAATCGGAGAAGCAGAAGCAGAGAAGAAGCGTTTTTTGTTGTACAGAGAGATGTTGTTTCAAGTAGGAGGACAAGGGACTCGTCCTACTTTCTTTGAAATGGCTGCTGCACAACAGTTACCTTCTAGTCTTAGAGCTGCTTTAACTTATTCCCTTGGTGTAAGTTGCTCTCTTTACTCATTTACCCAAATGGGTTTTCTAATTTCATATCAATTTATCCACTGTTTAAGTATTTTGTAAAAAAAAAAATTGGGGTAGGGGAAATTGGGGGAGTGGATTGTACTGTGGTGAATCGAACCCTTACCGAGCCAATCAACTGAGATACTATGATTCCCATTTGTATTTATGATAAAAAGACAAAACACTATAGGTGATTTTTTCCTATTTGTTCTAGCCTTGGTGTGGATGGAGTTACCTGTTACATGTTGTTGGTTGGAGGTGACAGGTATCACGTGGAGTACTTTGGCGAATCAGGCATTTGCTTCTATTTCGTTTTCGATTATTATTTTTGATCCTACAATGGGAGAACCTAAAAAGCTTCTCTTTTTTCTCTGTCCTGTGGTTTGATACCGTCTAGCATTAGTTTATATGTGTGCAAGCTAGGCAGAAACCATGGTTATAAAAATAAATAAATTAGTATTGGGATGAAATGGGTCCAAGTGGGGTGTAATGGGTATTGAGGATTTGTATGGTGGAATTCAACTAGTTTAGGATTGAGGGGTGGTTGTTTCTTACAATACAATTATTAGTATTGCAATGAATGAGTCGTGATTAATAATGAGGATTTAGCATAATTCAACTAGTTTGAGATCGAGGCATAGTTATTACGATTGTAGCTGTGCAGCTGTATTTAGTAGATTTGTCTTAAAAGATGATATATTAGTATTAGAGCGAAACGGATCAAAGTGGAAAATAATGGGTATCGAGGATTTGTATAGTGGACTAGTTTGGAATTGTGGGGTGGATTTGATTATTGTTTTAGCTGTACTTATTAGAAGTGTCTTAAACGACAGATTATTAGTATAAACAACAACATACCCACTGTAATCCCACAAGTGGGGTCAGGTAGGGTAGGATATAAGCAGACCATAACCCTACCTTTGTGGTATAGGGAAGTTGTTCCTGAGTTCAAATTAGTATAAACATAAATTATTAGTATTAGAAAGAAACGGGTAATGAGATATTGATGATTAATATAATGGAATTCAACTATTTGGAATTGAGGGGTGGATTTTATTGTTGTTGTGTAGCTGTGCTTATTAGATGTGTCATAAAATACAATTATTAACATTGAAATGAAGTGGGTCAAAATGGAGGGTAACTAATATTGAGGATCTACGGTAATTCAACTGGTTTGAAAACGAAGTATAGTTGTTATAATTGTTGTAGAGTTGTACTTAATAGATATATCTTAAAAGACAAATTACTAGTATTGGAATGAAACAACACACAATGGATATAGAGCATTTATATTTTGGACTCCAATTAGTTTGGAAATGAGGCGTCATTGTTGTTTGTTGCTGTTGTTATGGTTTTACTGTAGTTATGTGATGTGTGATGGCTAGTGTTAATCACTGCTTGCTTGCTTGCAGGTTTTAGCTTTAAGAAGACCTTTCATCCACAAAATTCTAGATTATGAGGATGAGTGCTTTGCTTTGCTTACGCTAGTTCTTGAAACACATAGCTTACGAACTACAGGTGCTTATTTATCTTTTCAAATACTCCTTCATACCATAAAGAATGACTGGTTGCTGTATGCGACTCAAATGATCCAAGTTTAGGCAGTACTCAGATGTTGTTCTGAATATTTTCTTTTTCTAACATAATGATTAGTAATGTACAAACTGTATAAAAATACTGAAGTCACATTTTTCATGTTTGAACTTATTTTTGAAATGCATAAAATGACTGTAGTTTTTGACTCTTCCAAAGAGTAATGCTGAGTATCTGTTATTGGGTCTACGACTAGTATTTTCTTTTTCATCCATTCATGTGTGATTTCTCTGGTACTATTGCAGTTTCTGGTTAAAGGTTGAGCTAATTATTTGCTTTAGTTTTAGCAAATTCATTCCTTTTTTACTTTTTCTCAGATGGGTCTTTTGCTGAGTCTTTATATGGCCTGCGAAGAAGGGCAGTTAAGATAAAAGTTAAGGGTGATAACAAAGGTCAAGACGCCAAAGAAGAAATTAATCACACTGGGTTGGAGAAGCGCCAAAAAGTTCTTTCAGTTGTGTTTCTGGTAATCTCTTAACACTTGAATACTCACTTATTGATCCCCAGGGGATTAAACTGTTATACTTTCTATTGGCATATACATATCTGACAGGACCGAAAGATTCTTGGGAAACATAGGATCCAAAAGTAAACATACCGGATGACTAAAACATATTCCTAACTAGTTTTTATTACCTAAATAGATTTTTCCCTCCACTATTCCCTATCTTTCGATAGGTCTGCATTGGATTCCAAAGGTTTGAGGATTTTTAGAAACAACTTCTTCCCATGTGATTTTAGGCCACCTCTTCCCTTTTAACACCTTCATTCACTATGGTTCCACACCTACGGACTTGCATTTCTGGAGGTTGACGTCCGGACATGAGCAAACCATATCAAGTGACCTTCTCTCATTTTATCTTTGATGTGTGCTACTTGAACTTTCTGCCAAATGTTGTCATTTTTAATCTTATCTAATCTTGTATTGACAGCACATCTATCATATGGTAACACTCATCTTGTCAATATGTTGGACCTGTATACTTAGACTTTTCCACACCTCCCAGCCTTGTAAACCTTCTAAGATTGAAATCCTAGAATGAATTTTCCCTACTCCCTGCATATTTCTGTAAGTTTTTCAGTAGAACATTGAAGATGTTTCTAAATGTTGCATAGAGGATTTCTGACAGGTTTGATTTTTGTTATAAAATACAGTTGTTACTTGTTACCTTCGTTGCATAGAAGATTGTCCCTTTGCCATCTGTCGCAGAAGCTTACTGTACTCCCATCTTCGGGAACATATAATATAATGGAATAAAAAACCTGGAGTTGTTAGTGGGAATCGGAAGTCATCTGGCTTCCTTCTTGATCTTCTAATTGTTTCCATGAGTAAGGCTACATAGCATCTAGTATATGTGTAAAGCTGCGACTTCAAAAATGATTGCTTGAATCAAGTTTTGCTGTTAAGTTGTACTGCTTTTGCTAAATGCAATGACATAATGTTGATGTGCTTCTTTAGGTTATATTGCCATATCTCAGATCAAAATTGCATTCAATCTACAATAAAGAAAGAGAGGCTGCTCTTCAAGCTAGTTTATGGGGCACTGAGGATGAGAGATTTGGTGACACTGATTATTTTGATGGAGGTGGAAACTCCATAGTTTCAACAAGCAGTTCAGATACAGAAGAATCAGTTAGAGATCGTTTGAGAAAGAAAATCCGTAAGATCGTAGCTGTTTGCTACCCATGGATACATGCTGGAAATGAAGGTATATATAGAGTAGTTTCTGACTTGTGATTATGACTATGCTCCTGTTTTTTGTGTGTTCTGTTCATTCTGTTTCACTATTTGAAATGAGATGAAGTAGGTAATCCTGTTCATTCTAGTCATGTATTAATCTCTCATGCCACCTCTAAATGGCCTTACCACCTGTCAAATGTCAGGACGACCCAAACCTTCAAGGTGAAACCAGAGCAATTTCATCTGAAAATGTTGTCTCCCCTTTATCTGTTTGAGTTCTCAGTCCTGTATAAAGTAATTTCTCATTAAAATACGTACACATTATTTGCGAAGCTGTCCTCTTTAGTGAAGATTTTAAGCAGGTCTTGATGTGATCGTTCACCTTCTTGTGTATTTTTCCTGCAGGTTTATCATTTGCTTACCAGCTACTGTATTTGCTGGATGCTACTGGATTTTACTCTCTAGGACTCCATGCTCTTGGCATTCATGTCTGTCGGGCTACAGGACAGGAGCTGGTATGTCTGCAGACAGTTTCATGTTAGTATCTGTCTAGGTCTGAAAGGTGTTATTAGTTGGTATCAGAAGTACAAAGCCTTTGGAGAAATTGTAATGCCTGGACTATTAAAAAATACATGTAAGGTACCAGTGAATCAGAATAAATTGCAAGAACTTTTAGGTACCCTAGCATGAAACTTTGAAAGATTAATGAACTAATGGTACAATGTTAGTTGACTCAATACGTTGGTGCCTAATTTTATTGTGTCTGACCATCTAAATGTGTTACAAGCGATGTTAAATCTTTGTATCTGAATAATCAATTGGATAATGTAATTTTCTGATGCGTTAAAGTTCCTTTCAGAAACTTGAACATTGTGGATAATTCAGTTGAGAACTTCAGTTCTTTTCTGGTTTGATTATGATTCTCATGCTTACCTTATAAAAGAAAAAAGTACTCTTGAGGAAGCAATGCTTTAAGGCACACCCTTCATATTACCTTGAATCACTGGATATAAGTTTCAATCTAAGTCTTTATTTAAAAGTTTCAATTTAGATTTGTATCTATCTCTCTTAACCAGTTGAACTTATTTATTGGGTAATTCCTCTTTTATAAATTTTTGTTATTTATGATTTTCCTTTATGTGATGTCAAGGTAGATGGATACTTCTTCTAGGATTTCTAAAATAAGAAGCCGTGAACGAGAGAGACTTCGTGGCCCCCCTTGGCTAAAGGTCTGTGTTCATCCTGTAAATCTCTTTTCTGTATTTCTATTCTTATCCTCTTCCTTTTTATTTTCTTTTTTTTGGGGGGAGGGGAAGGTATTTGGAGCAGCATGTTATGTTATGTGTATCCCTTTTTTGCTTTTCTTTTTTGACATTAATTTTACTTCTTAGTTGAGGTCCCCGGTACTTGTTAAAAAAAAATGGAGGTGCACTGTCTCTGTAGCCAATATTCTGATCTTTATTCTTTGAATCCATTAACATTTCAGACAGTACAAAGTGCTTTACTAAGTTGTGCATATGGAGTTCTTGACTATGCTCAAACTGGCCTAATAGCGGCAGTGTTTTTCTTTAAAGTAAGTGTTGTTTAGCTCAAGTTTTGCTGCTTTTCTGAATTGTTCCCTAGAGATTATTTTTCTTCTCCAGTTTTGTTGTGCTCATGTATCGATGCTATGATTATATTTCCTTTTCTGTTTTCAATGTACTCAGATGATGGAGTGGTGGTACCAGTCAGCAGAAGAAAGGATGTCAGCTCCGACTGTTTATCCACCCCCACCTCCTCCTCCACCTCCAAAGGTGAGTACATTTCCATTTGGGATGAAAATAGTCTTGCAATTCGCTGTTTTGAATATGTCCCATTTTTATTTGTTCATGGTTCTTATTGGGTGAGAAAATACATTTGGTACTTTTTTTTTTATGACAAGGGAAACCCGCAACTGCTACCCTTTGGGTGCGCACAGGGTAAAACCCCTGCTCCTATGCAATAGCTCACAAACCACATAGGAGAGGTAACCCGCACTAGGCAAGCCCGGTGCGACAAGCTCGACCCAAAAGGCAAACCCCTTGCTTTTGCTGGCAAGGGGTTTCGAACTTGAGACCTCCAACATGGAAGTCCCAAGCCCAAACCACTGGGCCACCCCGAAGGGTGAAAATACATTTGGTACTTGGTTGCAAATAGATGTTTAGCTCTGAAAAGTGTCATCTGATACATGTTTTTTTGCCTTTTTCCATTCAACCATAATTCTGAAACTTTAATCTGTGGTCACTCATCTCCGACTTGTCATTTATGCCAATCCATTTAAGCAGTTAACAGGAGCTGGAGTCAAGGATCTAATATGAATATGAGTTATGTGTTACGATATATTGTGCATTCTGTATGGGAGAGCATTACTGTGCCAATATTAAATGATTGGACTTGGCCAATAAAGTTTCATATCTAATATAAAAACTCTCTTGCTTTGGCATTGTTAATATAGTTTGTAGAAATTAATACCAGTATCTGAGCCAATTACCAATTGGAAGCAGGCAAGATGGTGACAAATCAAAATTTGTCTAAATCCTCAACTAGCAAATTAGTGTTAGCCTCCTTTGGAAAGTAACAACTTTTACAAACTATTTCCTGTCTTGGTGAAATGTGGATCTGGAGAAAGTTCTTTCCGTTTTGGTCTTAAACTAGTTTCATTATGCATAGATGAAGTAGTTTTTTCTTGCATTCCTGCTTAAATGCTTATGTATAATGTTTTTCATTTAAGCAGGTTGCGAAAGAGGGAATTCCACTACCTACAGACAGAACACTGTGTCCTTTGTGCTCACAAAAGCGTGCAAATCCCTCAGTGGTGGCAGTTTCAGGATTAGTCTTCTGCTATTCCTGCGTTTTCCGATATGTCTCTCAGGTGAAATTCCAGAATCAGTTGATAGAATTCGTCTGGGAAACTAAATCATAATCTCTATGTTAATTTGGTTTCTTTATAGTTAATATTGCAATGATTTCTTTCCCTGCTAATTGCAAACTGGAAAAAACTGCAAGGACTATGGATTTAATTTTATGTTATATGTTCAGATTGTATCATGGTCGAGGAGCTATTCCCATGACAGCGGGCATGACTACATACTACTTTTCCTTTTTGCTAGCTTTTAGTAGAATCGGGGAACTGATTCGTCTAGACTTATTCTTGATTCCTTCTCTTTTCTTACACGAATTCAACTTATATATACTAGCATGAAGTAATTGTTACGCTATCAATGTACTTTAACTCGTTGTAGCAGGTTATGTGCCTTATTTTCTAGGTCTCTAATTCCACTTATTATGGATGGTTATCTGATTCTTTTACACTGTCAATTCATGCTCTATTTTCTTTCTCTGCAGTATAAGCGATGCCCTGTGACATTGATGCCTGCAACTGTGGATCATATCAGAAGACTATTTCATGATGTTTAATTTTAACTTCTGCCCAGGATCAGAAGGGATGAATAATATAGGAAAATATGCTCTAAATTGAGATTATAAGTGACACATTTTTTACCTAGGCCCAAATCATGGCATTAGTTGAGTGTATTCTACTTTTGCACAATTGTTGTAGTTCAAACTTTAGAATTCAAATAATCACAAAAAAATAATTTATTCGCATCTGGTGTTTACACTAAATTACTGTTCCTCGTTCTCGTTGGCCCTTGTATGGCATGAAGTATTTTACTGATGGAACCGTAGCTCGACTCAGTTTGAGTTGAAATTCGAGTAGTATGTGCCTTTCAGTTAAGTATATTTCTCTTGTATTTAGGTACATTCTAGTTCTATTGACTAGACTTATACCAAATGCTATTTAGTTTATCTTTTCTTACTTCCCTTTAAAGCTTTTTATACGTAGTCTCTCCGTGAATGAGAAAGGTCATGGGAAAAAACATGTTTTCTCTCTGCGAGATCTGAAAGTGGAGAATGCATAGCAATTTATGAGTACATAGGATTAAACATTACACAATTTTCCCTTGGTAATAGGCAACAAAAGACTTTTAAGACTTGTTGGATGGAGTGTGTAAAGTAATTAAGCTCTTTTTACCTTCATGAAGTGGAAAATATTATCATGAGTCGTAGTCTTAGTTCGGAGGAGAATTGACCATTCAATCTTGTGATCCAATCGAGATCGAAATTGGAAAAAGAGATGCAAATGGAGAGGAATAATCAACCGATGAGAGAACATGAAACTATTTTGTTTCAATAGAGGTACGAGAAATGGTTGGGGGCAATGAAGTAAGTGAAGTGGTTGGTTTTGGCGAGTTGTTTCAACCATTACTGGATGTGATTTCAAGAGCCAAACGAGAATGAATACCACACACAAAAAAAAAAAAGTCTATACTGTTATCATGCATTACATGACTTGCACTTTTTAATCTTTTCAAAACTACTTGATAGTAATATTCTCATATTATCTCTATTGACAATTTGACATGATTTATTGTACTTTACTTGATATAAAAGATGATTCTTTTATCTTTTATACAAGGAGAAAGTAAATGAAAAGGCATGTGAAATAAATGTTGATATTATATATATTTGACTTGTGTGGTAATAGTCTTTTTAATTGTGTGTTCATTTAAACGTCATCACAAAATCAAAAAAATATATGGCTTAATGATTAACGAAATGGATAGAAAGTAATGAAATACATACGTCAACACGTCTGCATACACTTTATAATCTTCAAATTATACCATGTGACTACACTATAAATATGTTATTAATATTGTGATAAATTAATCGAGGTACGGATAAATTGATTTAAAAAGAGTAATAGTAGAGAGTAATGACAATAGACAAGTGAACTACCCCTTACCCCTACCCCCAATATAAACCCTCAAAACCCTCTAAACAATCCCACAGCTCTCAAAAAACTCCATCAATGGCCTCCAAAATCACCAAATCCATCTCTAGAACCCTCTACACTTATCGTTTATCTCCTCGTTTCCTCTCCTCCGCTTCATCGCCGTCGATTACTCAACCGCCGCCACTTCCTGCCGTCGGATCTTCACCTCAGCCGTCATTTCTGCTTTCACACTCCCTTCTACCTACTAACCCTAATGGCCTAAAGCCGTTTAGCCTCAATACGGTACGGTTCCGAGTGAACCGGTCCGGTAGCTCACCTTACACTCCAGGAACCGGCGACCGAGCTCCGACTGAGATGGCACCACTGTTTCCGGGATGCGATTACGAGCACTGGCTCATTGTTATGGATAAGCCTGGTGGAGAAGGAGCTCATAAACAGCAAATGATTGATTGTTATGTCCAAACCCTTGCTAAAGTCCTCGGGAGGTGATAAAAACATTATCTTTTTAGTTAAAAAAAATTATTTGACAGCTTCTCAAATGGATACTCCATCGTGTTCATGTTCATAACCAATTATCTTTTTTAGTTGAGTATGTTAACAAACTTGGTTGACTTTCAGATAGTGTTAGTGTTGGTTTTCTTGTATGGGGAGAGTAAAGTGTGCCTAGATGGACTCATATGTGTTATTCTGTTCTTGTGATGCAGGAGTTATTGAGGATTTATATAACCTACCCTGACTAGTTTAGGATTAATGCGGAATAGTAGTAGCAGCAGTATACTTATTCATGTAGTCTCTTTTGCATGTGTAGTGAAGAGGAAGCAAAAAAGAAGATTTACAATGTCTCATGTGAGAGGTACTTTGGTTTCGGGTGTGAAGTTGATGAAGAGACTGCTAATAAAATGGAAGGTCTGTTGAAAATGCTTTGCTATCATTATTTTTCTTGCAATAGCCATCAGTTCATATTAAAGAATTGACTTGGAATGTTTGCTGCAATAGGTTTGCCAGGTGTTCTGTTTGTGCTGCCCGATTCCTATGTTGATCCTGAATACAAGGATTATGGAGGTAAACATTCTTTTAACAATTGCTTGCTCTTTGTTTGGCAGTAGATTCAAGTTCCGTAAGGTATTAGGAGTATGACCCAATAACTAGAATCAAATAATGCATAAAAGAAGTCTACTCTTGCTAAAAGTTTCTTTAAATTGTCGCCTTTATCATTTATGCGTAACTCTGTCCAAAAAATAATCCAACCCTTAATTTGAATTGTTAACTCTATGGTTTGTCTCACCAATATGAACATTCAGAGGCAACAAAACTTAGATCAATGTTGGGTTCTTTGAAGAATATAGGAGTAGTATCTGGGGTTTCTTTTACATAATGAAGGTATCTTAGCAAGGTCAAAGAAGATCTTGGAGGGGGCATTGTGTGTAGAAAGACTAGAAGAACAAACTTTTGATTGGTAGGCTCTATGAGTTGCTTGGAGATATAGTCAGAATAATTGGTAGCGGAGAGAAATTTTTTAAGATGTCTACTAAGTCAAAATATAAAGAAATGTAATATTTTGAAGATTTCAGTACTTAAATATATAATTGTTTTTCGTAGAAAGTTGTCAATAATTTGGTGATAGCCCAAAGCAGGAATAGGTCTAGTGAATTAGGAGAGGATATATTATCGATGGGTAAAGGGTTGGTACATTGAGCATGAGGTTTCTAATCATATTCAGCAGTAAGTGCACTATCATGCAAGGTTTTTTAAATATGTGAATTCACAATGCTGTCGCATCTGCCTTAGCATACTCATCCACTTTGTATTTTGTAGAACATGCCTTAAGAAGGATGGATTTATCGGGTGGCTAGGAGGGAATATAGCCCCCCATTTCATAAGGGATATTGATTGTTGCCAAGATACCTTATGTCCTTATCTTTAACCCATTCACATCTTGCCTCTTATTAGCTTTCCATGCTAAGCCCAAAACAATATCAAATTTTGCTCTAAACCGGTACAAATCATGTGTGTGTTACCATGTGCCTGTTTCTCTTGACTTTTCAGAAGAGGTTCTTTGTTTCCTACTAATGAACTGATAGTATATGCTTACCTAGAAGTGTTCTGATTTTGAAGCTTCTAAATTTTATGGATGCTTCCCTGTAATCGTTGCTTTAAGGGTGTGGTTTTTCTTACTTTGATGAACTCATAACATAATGAGTTCGATCAGGAATTTCTATCTGAAAAGAATGCTGTGTTGGATTGAGGCGAAGTTGTTATCCTTGTATTGTATTTTAAGTTCACTCTCAGTCTGTGAGTTAAATGGTTTCTTCAAGATCTCCTCTTACAATTGCGAAAAACACAGATTG
This sequence comes from Solanum tuberosum, assembly GCF_000226075.1. NCBI lineage: Eukaryota > Viridiplantae > Streptophyta > Magnoliopsida > Solanales > Solanaceae > Solanum > Solanum tuberosum. The sequence continues at coordinate 1,401,464 of NW_006238999.1, read as the reverse complement.
TCTTACTGGAAAATAGCAAGTCCCCCCTCCCCCACAAGAAAAAATGAACCAGGCCAAATTGGTTCATCAGAGAAATTGTTACGTCTGTGACATGGCCCTCCTGATTTTGTCTTGTTACATTATTATTATTCATTTGGCTTAAGGGTTTAGATTCATGTTGGTAAATACTAGTTTTAACCCTTTATTAGCTCTTACTCCAATAACTTCGATGACTGATGCGTATGATTTTGCCATGACAATGATCTTATACTATCCTTGCAGCTGAACTTTTTGTCAATGGGGAGATAGTTCAAAGATCACCTGAACGACAGAGGAGAGTAGAGCCTGTCCCTCAGCGTAACGACAGAATAAGACCCAATAGATACAACAGGCGCAGAGATAACATGCGATGAATTATATCAACGTAAGGAAGATTCAGTGGGTTTGACTCGTATTGCACGGGTGTGTGGAAATTCATGTGTTAGAATCTTGATACTTTTGTTTCCAAGTCGGAACATGTCTTTAATCAAACTATGTGCCTGGAGTTGCTTTATTTCTCATTTCAAACTAGTAGTCCTTCATCTTCTAAGTTATGAAGACTTGTCTTAAAATTTCCCAGATGTATATACTACTATGAGATAATTTTTAAAATCTAGTACGATTGTCTGTGCTAATATGACATTTTGTCAGTGAAACCTTTCAGTCCAAAGGCTCTGCATTTTGTGACCAACGACTTGGTATAACTCCATTTTTAACTAGTTATTGTGCGGTTCATAAGCATAGTGTGGAGTTATCGCCAAATTGAAACGGCAAGGGCATTCTTTGTGTATTAACTGGCCCAAGGTGAAAGTGGAGTTACTATGTTAGTTAATTATTTACGCAATTGCTGAGTCTAAGTTTGAAAGATCATAGGAAAGTTGTTTTCGTGTGACCTATTGCCCATGGGTTCATGTTCCTATTAGGGTAGGATGTCTACGTCACATTTTTTGGAGTGTGGTTCTTCCCAGAATCTTGCGTGAATGAAGAAGACTTTGTGCACCGGGCTGGTCGAGACAATTCCAAGTAGGAGTCACTGGAAGAAATGTACAGAAGCATTTTAGCAGAACACGAGCAATATGTCAAATAAGGTCGAACAGAAATGTAGTTTTGATTGTTTGAAGCACCTAACATGTCTTAGCTGTACGTGAAGGATGGTACCAATATTAATGTAAATATGAACTTTTGCGTTAAAGGGGATTCAAGATTTAGACGTTGTGCGTTATAAATTGAAAATGTCAGTCCCTTTCCTTTCTCTAATCCAATTGAAAATGTCAGTCCCTTTCCTTTCTCTAATCCACCGCCTTCTTTGCTTTGTTCCAAATAAGAGTTTCAAGGCAAAGTGGTTTGTTGCCTACTTTACCTACTTGATGACTTTCTCCATTCCAATCACTTCTTTGCTTTGTTCCAATAGAGTCCCAAGGCAAAGTGGTTTATATGCCTACTTTACCTACTTCACGAAAGGGAATGAATGCCTACTTTACCTACTTGACAAAAGGGAATGCTTACTTTACCTACTTCACGAAAGGGAACAAATGCCTACTTTACCTACTTGGAGAGTCTAAAGGCAAAGTGGTTCGTATGCCTACTTCATGAAAGGGAACGAATGCCTACTTTACCTACTTGACAAAAGGGAACGACAATGCTGAGACATTACGGGTTTTGAGGACAAGCATATATAGCACTACATATTAGCAAAGCACTTCAAGAATCAAGATCATTATAAAAGGAAAAAAGAACTCACAAGCACAGTAGGCTGTTTTAAAATGTAAAGCTCTTTACAAATTGAATCTATTTTTAACTGGCCAAGCACAAACTAATCTCCTCTTTCAAAGTCTACAAAGAAAGAAAATCTTTAAAACGATACAACTTGTATGTCACTCTCATGGTACTACTACTTCGCTGTCATTCACCCAGGAGTATTTAACCTTGCAAGGATGTCCTTGCTGATTCACACGGGATTCCACATGCCCCATGCTACTCGGGTCAGACCATAAGCTAGTGATACTCTCGCCAAGAAATCTCTGACAAAATCCGCCTGATGTACTTAGCTGGAAACACTAAGAAGAAAATGATGTTTTGTAAGCTTTCACATTAATTTAAGGTACAACAATGGCAGAAGATAAATATTCTCTGATACAATAAAGAGGCAAACTCCTAAAGCTTGCCCCCAGGAGCTTTACCTCTTCTTTCTATGGTAAGTAGGAGAGAAGAAATCCTGTCGCTGTTATTCTTCAACATCCTCACTTGTCTGCTGCCCATTCTCTGGATTTCTAGCGGCACTATGCTTTTTATGCTTCTTGTTCCTAGCTTTCTTGGCTTTCATACGGCGTTTTTTCTCATTTGCATCAACCCAAACATAATCTGAAGGTATACGGAAAGGGTCAATCTCATCCTGGAAACTGTGGTTTCTACTGTCGCTAGATAGCTCATCACGGTTCCCTTTCATCCATGAAATCCATGATGTAGAGCCATCAGATTCCTTAGACTTAGCATCTTGGAAATTTGTAGGACTTGAAAGAGGGGTTGAAAATTCGTCCACTGGTTCGAGCTCTTCAAACTTTGTAAATGTAACAAGAACTCGAATTGTAGGAACAATAGGGATAGCAACCTGGAGTGCAGTAGACTCTTGTAAGTTATGAGGAAAACTTCATCATACAGTCGCATAAGAATGCAGTTCAATTACTATCCATCAAATTCACAAGTATGAATGTCAACTGGATTGAAGGAATAGTTTCCCATCACCAACTATGATACACACAATAAGTACGAAAATTGAGATTCTCCGATAGATCTAACAAATCATAATTAGGTTGCTACAAACCAAATTTAACTTCTTACAACGACCATCACCTTGAAACTTCTATCCCAAGTTGCACTGGTTATAAGTTTCATGGATAGTCATTAATCACTTAACTTTCATTGCACTAAAGTCACCATACCTTTTTTTGACAACTGTGGTCTTAGGACAAACATGCACAACTCAATTAATTTCACGGGGTATCTGCTGCCTTCCACCAACACAAGTATCACGTAACTTTGTCCACCAAGACTTAGACAAATGGGAAGAAATCATCTAGTATTTTTGTCTCCACTAGAATTTCAATCAGAGACCTCATGGTTCTCAACCCACTTCACCACTAGGTCACACCCATGAGTCACTGTATTATTTTTTGTAATAAAAAAATGAGTCGACTTCATCTAAGTACCACGAAAGTCACTAAACCATTCTCTGTAACAAAAAAGTCACTCCACTTTACCTAAGTATCACATAAAGTCATTAGAACTAGGAGGAAACAAACAGACACATTCTATATCATACTTGGGCAAAGTTGAATATCTTTTTAGCAACAAAAAAGATAGTTTCTTTCCATGATACTTGGCAAAATTCTTTTGTTACAAAAAATAGTTTAATGACTTTGGTGCAATAACATAAAAGTTGAGTGGCCATTTGTGAAATTATCCCTAAATTGCATAGTGACTTATATATTCTGTTTTTGATATTGCAATGATAATTATTTAAGCTTATAAGATTAAGTCCATATAATAATTTGAAACTTACTTTGCCATATAGACGATTTACAAGCCAAGACATTAACTATTTCTGATCCCTATAATAAAATGTTGGATATCTGATGATAATATTAATCAACTGACAAATACTTTGAGCATCCACTACACACAATTACAACCATAATAGAGAAATCTTCACTTCCATTATTCAGCAAAAAGTCAAACATATCTGGTTTAGCCATTTTTAAGCATCTTATCAGGTCAAGAGTTACAGATTATCAATAGATTTCCACATTATCAGGCAATACCTTCTTTCTTACAGGTGATAAGTAAAATAGTTCTGTAAAAGCAGCAGCAGAAAACACATAATATAATCACAACAAGAGTCAGAAAGAGCTGGTTTTTCAGGCAGAGGCACGAAAAACTCTTAACATGACATATGCTCAGGATTATTACCTCGACAAAACTCTTTGCCATTCTACATTAAATTTGAACATAGATCTTTTGGTAGGTTTTGGGAGTTATTAGGTTGTATTTGCTGCAAGCACAAATGAGAAGCGAGAAACAATGCTATATTAGGTTACAGGAACTTTGTTTTTAAAATAATGGCAGCTTATGGGAACTTACCTAATAACACATTTCCATCACATCAGGAAAACTTGACAATTTATAAAGGACAGGTCTCTCTTAGTAGTTAGTAGTCACTAAACCATGATAAAATATATCTACAGAGTACCACTATCAGATGAAAATGTTGGAAGGTCCGTCAAATAACTATTGACAATGGCAACATGATCCTCAATTTCCCTGCTAGATTCAACTGTCTCAACTTGGACATCATCATACACCCCAGACAGCTGAATCATGTAACTGATTGTCATTCTTTTGAAGTAAATGCATCAGCCATCTGTTGGTTCATGATATGAATGTCACTGCATGACTTGGATATCATGAACCCCAGGCACAATTGCATTTATGAGGTGATATAGTAGTATCAATGAAATCTTTTACTTGATTAAAAACGAACCCCCCCCTCCCCAACACACACACACACACCACCTTCGGCATTTAAGTATAAGCCATGTAGAGAAGGGAAACGACAGAGCAAAACTACTGAAGAAAGCACAAGAACGATGAGAAGAAAAATGGAAAAAGAATAACAAGATAGATCCTAGAGAGAGAGAGAGAGTATCAAGTACCTTGACAGGAAATGTGCCAGGAGGTAATTTCGTAGTTAAAAGCTCCCTTAATCTTCTGACAGCTTTAACCTTGTTGGCTAGAATGTCAAGCAATGGCAATAGTTCTTCTGTTTTCAGTGGGAAGTCTGGCGTCAACCACAAAACAGGTCTTAATCCTTTTTTATACTCACTTTCGGTCTTAGGCTCACCTATGGTTCCTTTCTTCTTTTTCTTCTTGCTGCTCTTATCTTTGCTCCTTTTACCATCCCCAGAATCCTCCCGAGGAACTTCAGATGATGATGCATGATTGTCATTTGGTCTCAGCTTGCTATCCTCTGGGGCCAGCTTTGAGAACTTCTTTACAAGCTTTGAGTCCTCTGAATCATCACTAGTGTCTTTAGGGCCTTTTTTGCTCCAACCAAACCAACTTTTCTTCTCCTTTGTAACACCATTGGATTCACAACTCTGAAATGAACCTCCATCAGAGTTTCCATGGAAATCGTGAACTTCAGGCTCTTCATACTCACCAGGTCCATCTGAATTGCCCATTCGAAGTGCAGAATCTAACTGCATTCTTTCTTCAGCTGTTAATGCATCATCATAATCATCATCACCACCATTCACTACTTTCTCATCATCATTCACTGTAAAGAGCTCCTCATCAGTTATAGCACCAGGAACGCGCCTTGATTTTACGCTGACCATGACATTAAGCATATCATACACCTTTGCCTTCCAGGTACCAACCATCTCAGACCTCTCCTGTCTCCTCCAATTTAAGTGGGGAATAAGCTCCGCCTGGGTGACATCAATTCCTGGTCTATACATATTTGTTTGGGACATCAATGCCACTTCACGAGCAACTTCAGCTTCTGATGGTTGCACACCAGCTCCCTCTAACGCATTTGTAATCTCTTTCTCCTTATGAGCAAGCACAATCAAAGAACCAGGACTCAAAGATCTGTTCCCATCTTCTGATGAATACCCTTCTCCAAGAAAGAGGAAAGTTTGATCTGAACGTTGAATGCGGAACCCATCAAATCCTGCAAGAGTCATATCTGCACGAAGATTAGAACCCCGTTTCCAAATCCGGTAAGTGTCTGACGGAGCAATCCGTCCAATGAATGGTATTACCGAGCTCTCAAAGTGAAAGGTTATCTCCATGTAGAAATCACGAATCCGACCAGCTGAGGCAACAATCCTAGGAAGTCTGCGGCACCACTTGGCCCAGGCAAGGGGCTGATAATGCCTAGCAATAATCATAGCAATATTCTCCTCCTTGGTACACACTGCTTCCTGGAGAGCACTCCACCCATTCTCATTCTGAAGACTCCAATCAGCACCTGCAGCCATTAAAATCTCAGCCGAGACAGGATCCCTCATCCGAACAGCAAGGTGCAACGGGGTTTCACGGCCAGGAACATCCCGCCTATCAATTACTGCAGAAACAGAATCTGCATTAAGCTCAGCAGCCAGAGACTCCGTCTCAGTGTTCACTTCACCAGCCTTGGACAGTTGAGGAAGGTCAGCAACTATTCTTTTCAATGTAGCATAGTCTCGCTTAGCCACAGCCAAATGAGCTGGACTGTGAACGTACTTGGACCAATCTTCCATTGGTTTCTCTTCAACTCTACCCTCTTCCTTTCCAAAGTACTAGGAATAAGCTAGAATTCACCCATCTATCACCTCAAATCATATATGACTTTCTGTCACTGACCTTCAATTAAATCAGTTTTCTTCTTAAATCTTGCTCAGAATTAAAAGTAAGGATTACCCAAGATCAAAGAATTGATTTTTTCTTGGATTTTCACTATAGATGTCGGCTTGAGCTCCCACGTACTTCACCAATTACATCAGTGCAAAATTTGCTGAAACACAAACACCATTATGCCCTGAACTCCAGTATCACTAAGCTCAAATCTGAAAAAAGGAAAAAAAATAAATTCTTCTCCCTCCCCAAGAAAAACAACAACATACCCAGTATAGTCCTACAAAGTGGGGTCCGAGGTGGGTAGAGTGTATACAGCACACCTTACCCGGTTACCCCTACCTCAGGGTAGAGAGATTGTTTCCCATAAACACTCTACTCAAGAAAAACAGTCCACCCCACGAAAAATAAGATTATTACTATTTCAAACACACATCTAAATTCTCTTTAACCATAATTTTTCTCAAATCTAAAAAAAACATAACAATAATAGTACACTTTTTATGCAGTTTCTAAGCACAGATTCTATTTCCAAAAACTCAATTGACAAAGGGACATTACATACTCATCGATCTAACTCCACTTTACTGCTTCAATCTTTGTAACACAATTCAACATAAAAATACCCAAATCAATACATACAACCCATAAACACAAAAATACACATAAAACCCACAAACAAAAACTAAAACTTTACAGCAAACCCAAATTAATACATACAACCTATAAACACAAATTATACACAAAACTCACAAATAAAAACCAACACTTTACAGCAAAACCCAAATCAATACATACAACCTATAAACACAAATTATACACAAAACTCACAAATAAAAACCAACACTTTACCTCAAAATTTCGATTACAGCAAAAAAGGGGTTTGTGCTGACGGATTTCCAAGATTTATTGAGGGGGTAAAAGCGGGATTTTTTTTGTTGTAGAGAGAGAAAGTACAAAAATTTCTACAATTTCTGCCTCAAATAGCAAAAGGGTTTTACTTTCTCTCTCTAGAAATTGATATGTATGTATAGATTTCTGCAATTTCTGGTTTGCTGCTATACCTTACTGGCTTTTGTGTACTGTAGTTTTGCTGTTTCTGTACAACGATTTAACTGTTTGCCCCTCGATTTTGCACTAAATTACGGAATTGCCTTTTGCTAGTTTCACTGTAAAGCGCGTGGATTACTTTTTGCTGGACCCAGCGTGCCAATGACTCTATGAGGGTATTTTTGGAAGAATAAATTTAAATAGCCATCGACTCAATCGCTTATAAAAAAAAAATATCGACGAATGTATAATAAATAAACAAGATATGATATTCAATATATAATGTGTGTATATTGATTAAAAATATAAATAATGAGTTTATACCAAACTGTCAAATTTTGTTAAATTCGTAATAAATATGTTAATTCTATCTTAAATTCAGTCGATTTTCTTTTTTTAATAGGTCATGAGTTTGACTCAACGAATTTCTAGAAAACGAAAAGTGATCTTATTTTTACTGGGTCCGATAAAGATTAAAAATCTTGAGCGAATTAGAGAGTTTTGTAAGACTCATTAAAGAGTAAACACTTATTATTATGATCTTTCCATTTTTAAAACTTGAACATTTAAACTCAAAATCTTATTCTAATTAAGATTACTTTTAGATAGATAGTGAGAACAATTTCAATTATTATAGCCACATGCTAATGGTCAAATTTTGAATTTTCTTTTACCTTATTGAATATAAAAATTCTTTTTTAGTCTAACCTAAATACTGAATCTACTGATTAAGTCATTGGATCCTTTTTAAAGGAATTATTTAAGAGTAACTAATTTCCAATAATGTCAATGTTTCTCCATTTTGAAAAAATATAATTTAATAAATAAATTAGGTGAGGCATTAATTAAATAAGTAAACCTTAAGGAGCCAACTAAGCTCTCACATGAATCTAGTCATTAAAGTTGTGTATTTGGCACATTTATTTATTTATTTGGCAAATTCCAAATGAATATTTTCCTCTCTTTTTACCCCCAACAAATTATAATTAATTATACTTGATAAAGTGCTTTCAATGAAAGATAATTATGTATTTAATGCTTGGTTTGAAATTTTTGATTAAGAATGAAGAGATATTATCATCCACTAGAAACGAATTTAGAGAATCAATTACAACTTTATGTGAATCGAGTAACTTTTATTAATCATAACATCCTAATTATAGTTGTAGTATTATCTTGAGATCACTAAGAAAATCGTAAACTTCAAATCCTAAGCGGTATTTATCATCCACTAGATAGGGAACTAGAGGGTCAGTAACAACTTCACGTGAATTGAGTAATTTTTACTCATACATTAATTATAATTATATAATTAACTTGATGACAATATAAAAACTTAGTAAACTTCAAATTGAGAATCTGACTCTAATTAGTAACCACCATAACCTTCAACGGTAATTATAATTATTGTTTAGTGTTATTACTATAACTATATTATTTCGTGGGCCTCAATTTGTGTAACCTAATGTGTTCGTGTATGATGTTTATCAAAAGGAATAAAAGCTATTCAAGCATGTCATAGTATTTATATATGTGATTATAACTTATAATAGTATATCATTAAGAAAGTAACAATCATATACAATATTCAGAACGCCAAAGATAAAAACATCAACAACCTAGAATGAAAAAAAATCATCTATTTTTTTTTTTTTGGTTTCCCACCCGGTGTCCGGAGCCCACATTGGAGGTTCGACTAAATTTGGATCGCGCTCTGCAGGGCCCATTCAAGGATGGCGCTCCCAACAAGATTTTCTCCATACCCAGGGATCGACTAAATTTCATCTATTTGTTATCTTCTCCTCTATCGCTCTATGGGGTCAACATTTTGAAGTTAGCTAGGTTCAATTTCGACTATATCTATATGAAGAAGTTTAAAATTAAATTATTCTTAAATAAAGATATATCTTTTCATTATTATGATCAAATTTTTTTTCTCTCTTATCAAGGTGTTATAATTTTATAATACAAATAATAACATATTCAGTATAACTCAATAAAGAAAGTTTGAAGTGGATATTGTATGTAGAAAATTTGTTTATGATAAACCCTCGACTCATAAAATTATGAATTTATTTTAATGTTTTTTTAGTGTATAAATAATTTGTGCACGTGTGTTTCACACGTGACATAGTTGGGACAAAATTGATAAATTTTTGGTTGAAAAACCAGTCAAGTTGGTTCTCAAAGGTTAGTTTGTATTATATTGTGGGCCTTTTTACCCCACAAAAAAAGCTAATGTCTGGTACATTTTGTTCTGGATTTTGTGAGACCTTATGGGCTTATTTTGAGGCCCATATGTCTGTCAGCTCACTTCTCTTTCCTGGCCCACTTTTGCTTTTTCACGACAGGTAAATACTTACTTGCACTAGATGTTTATATAGTAAGAATACGTATCATTTAATCGTAGTGAAGGGGTAAACTCTTGTATGCATAACACATTTCATTCATTTGTATGATGTAAATATCGAGATGAGTAGGTAAGGCTTTACGCTGCAAAAATACTGGTGATTCCCTTCCATCTCTCTCACACACACTTAGAGGCAAAGACACATTGAATCAAATAGTGTTATCCGGCACAATTTCGTTAAAAGAATTTAATTTATATGTATATAAAATAAGTACTCTCAAAGTTTTCTTTTGATGTATGTATATATACCTTAAAATTGACAATACCTACACAAAATCTTGTGTATGTCACAAAAAACACTCACACGAGCCACATAGGTTCAACCGTTCAAGCAACATGGATCAATCTACCAATTTACGAATTCAACAGAATGTAGTAGTTTTAGCCAATACATTTGGTTTTTTAAGAAAATCCACTTTAATATATATATATATATATATATATATATTTATCTATTCGGAACTCAATCGTTATCCTATCCAAGAATCAAGAATCCATAAACGTAAAACTTGTAGTCCACCTCTAATTGTTCAAAGGTGATCAGCTGAACACTTATTTTTTGAAAGATTATACTATATATATATATA
>NW_006238999.1:1340959-1382141 GCF_000226075.1 Solanum tuberosum | reverse complement strand
TATATATATATAAATTTTAAATTATATTTTAGTAAAATTTTTGATTGACAAATAGAGAGGCACAAAATAGGACATGCACAGAGAAGCACATGCAATGCTGCTAGGTATGATTGGTCCCCTCTAGCATGTGAAAATGTTCTTAATGGACAGTGTTGGAAGCTTTTTTAATTGGCACTTTCAAAGTACAAACCGTAACAACTTTAAATATGATCTAAAATATCTTATTATTATTATTATTATTATTATTATTATTTTAAATCCTTATCAAGAGAAGGATAAAATAGTCATTTGAAAATGTTACAATTCATGATATTAAGTGTCAACCAAACTCTCTTAAATTCGTTAGGGGGATATTGAGTTTATTAGTATTATAGGAAACTTTATTTGTTGATGAAGCAAACCCACTTAAATTCATTATCTTTTGAACTAAAGAATTATCGAAGAAGGTTTGCGCATGTTTTAACCTTTACAAATCTCACTTGTGAAATTGCACAAAAAGTATGTTGTTGGGACATTGGATTTCCGATGATCTATTGGAAACAACCCTTCTATCCCGCAAAGGTAACATTAAGGTCTCCCTACATTTTGTCCTCTCTAAACCTCACTTGTGAAATAATACTAAACATGTTATTGGGAAATTGAATTTATCAGCATTATTACATTATAGGTAATTTTATTTGTTGGTTAAGTGATTAATAATAACTTCGATCATCCTCCGATGGTGATCTCTCCTGTCAATTTCCCCCTTTGCCTATCCTTAAAGACCATAGGAACAATGGCTACTTTCAAAGAAAAAATAAGGCAAGAATTACACCTTTTAGACTATTGTATTGTCCAAACTAGAACACATATACTGTATATTTCACTATATGGACATATTTCATTCAATGTTTAAAACTGTTTTCATCATACTAATCCTTAAGTTCAAGGTTAAACCTAAACCTAAAACTTTCATCTTAATCCGAACTTGAGACTGACAATGTAAAACTCAGTTCATTCTTGCTCAACCAAATTCAAGGGATAATGAATGGTGATACTAGAACAAGTTTATTACTTGTGACTAATAAATCAACAGAGTGCCAATTGACAGGAAAATTACCATACTTGGCTTCAACATCCAAGTGGCAGGACAAAGAAATAGAGAAGAATATCCTGCAGTCCATAACAAAACTATCAAAGATTCACAGAACACAAAAGGCATATAACATGGCACATTGGCACTCACTACACTAAACCTCATCTAGACAAAAACGTATCTGAAACCGCTGAAAATTGGAACAACAACAAATAATTAATAACATTGATTTGTTACAGCAAAAGAGAAAACAAAATGTGAAAGTTCTGAATTACCAGAGGGTACATTATCGTCAATTGCTCATGTGCCAAGCCCTTGATAATTCATGTTGGCAGTTTTCAAACTAGCATGGACAGATACTTCGAGAGAGCGTGCTCTGTGTAGACCAAACAAAATTTCCTCTGTGGCTATCTCAAAAGATCTCCAAGAGCAGCTTATCCCACATTCATTTCTGTGCAAAATTCACTTTTGCGGCTCAAAATTCAGCTTCAGATGAAGTTCGTTGCAGGCACTTTGCTGGAAACTAGTACAGATTTAAAAAACAGGAGTTCAGCCTTCTGGTATAGCAATACCCACATTATAGCCAGGGCCTTCCAACTCACATATTAAATAAATGTAATAGAAGTGATCAAAATTGTAGAGGACACAGTAATAATAGGTGGCCAAATTAGCTATGCTAAAATGAACACACACACACACACCGAGATATATACTTGTATTGCAACTGAAAATGAGATGAGAATGTATCTCCTATCACTTGGCTACGATATAATCTCTAATAAAAAGGGATTCTGCATTCACCTGGGTGGTCAATAATTTTGTTATGAATTCAGTTCCAGCTAGCATTCAATATTTTATTTTATTTTGATAACCGAGAAATCCGTCTGTGACCCACCCCTTGGACCAATCACAGCCTTCTAAACTCGGTGGATAATGGGCCCGCCCCGCTACCCTTCTCCACTTAAATACCGGGCTTCGCTTTGCATGGTGTGGGGCTTGAACCTGCGACCTAAGCCACAAATCCTCCACCTTTTGCCACTTGATGCTCAAAATATGTATTTTCCTCATCTTTTCAATTATTTTAGAAGGAATAGTGTCATGACATTAAAGTAAATTATACAGTAAAAAAATACTTTATGGTTCAGCGATGGTTAGTATCATCCAAAATGGAGCCACCCCAGGTGTTTATAAGTTTAGTCGAGTACTAGACCTTCTAGCAGCTTCATAATATTAAAGAGTGGATATTTGAGTTAAAAAACCCAGAGAGATCTTGATAAGAAACACTGTTTCACAGAACTATCTATCTACAATATGTACTGGTTGAAGGAGATATAATAAAATGGATTGCTCATACCTTTCCACCTTGCCAACTGAAAAACTCAAAAAGGCGCCTCAAGTGATTCATCCCAGACATCTGCACTTCCGTTGGAGGCATCCTCTGCATCTTCCTCCATTGAGAGTCTAATATATTCCCTGTGTGCAAAGCGATCCCACTCGGTCAAATTCGGGTTCTCACGTTCCTGGAACAAAAAGAAAATCATATTAATCTGTTGGTAAGAATGATGAAGGAATGTAGATCGAGCTCATTTACTTATTAACCAAACATTAACTCACTTGACGTATAAGGAACGGGTCGCGAGTTTCAAATGCCATGAACTTATTGAGGTTAAAGAGAACATTAAAAACACTGCTGGATAGTTTATTTCCCTTCAAGTCGCGTAACGTAAAATAACTTTGATCCTGCAAGTAAAGAAACTTCAGTGTTATGTATCGTTCTGAAAATTAACCCAGATGGTACAATTAAAACATTATATATTGTGCATCTACTCAAACAATATAAGTTGAAGAATGACATAACTTGTTTCGGTTGGTAAAGAGATCGACTACTTCTTTCCCAAACTAATCATATATTTAGGGAAGAAAACACATCTGCTGTGTTTCTTATTTCCGCAGGACCATTGACTAGGGAATTTACTCAGCACATTGGTTTACCATTTCACCATCAAGAAGATAAAAAATCTGCCTGCCAACCTCCACCAGAGCTTAAAAAGAAACACAGTTCACTAACTTTTTTTATTTATGACAAGGAAACCTGCAGCCGCTACCCTTTGGGTGTGCACAAGGTAAAACCCCGCTTCTATGCAATAGCTCGCAAACCACACATGAGAGGTAACCCTCACTAGGCAAGCCCGGTGGGACGAGCTCGACCCAAAAGGCAAACCCTTGCTTTCACTGGCAAGGGGTTTCAAACTTGAGACCTCCAACATGGAAGTCCCGAGCCCAAACCACTGGGACAATGCAGTTCACTAACTTTTAACTTCTACATCACTTTCTTTCACATAAAAAACCATTCAAACAATGCAACTTACAAACTTCAAGTTAGGTACCAAAAGAGGTCAACTAGAAGTGTTCTCTCATTACAGTAGAAAAAGCATTCATAGGACACAACATGATAAAGATATCAAATGTGAGAAAAAAAATAGGATTACCTCTGGATTAATCATGTCAACCATCTGGCACAAAATATCCTCAAAAAGCACTGGCTCTTGGCCCATGCATTCCATTCTATGCAACTGCTCCTCATAAAAGAATTGCATTTCATTCCTAGTCAGAATACCATTTCCATCCAAATCTATGCATTTGAACCTGCCCATAAAATAAATTTAGATAGAGAGAAGGCTGTGGTTATAAGTGAGTACTTGTTCATTACCAGAACTATACAATTCAAATTTTCTGAAGAGGACTCATCATTTTATAATACCATTATTTTGCCCAAATTCTTGGCTGAAATGAACAGAATTAAAGCGTACAATCCTAATGCAACACAATCAACTAAATGGCCTTCCTGACTGTCACAATAATTCCTGATATACTCTAAATCTTCAAAATGCAACAACCAGCGATTTGACTTCCAACCCATTAGCTTTCAAATACCAAGATAAGCTAAAGAACAACTAACAAGGTTAGCAAAAAGGACGATAAGGAAAGAAGACAGAAGAGTTTGGAGGACTAGGCCAGCTTGCATTTTCTGGGTACTGTGGACATAGAAATCAGAGATACTTTGAAGATACTGCAGTATCAGCTTGTAAACTCAAATATCAACGTCTGTAATTTTTATTTTATTTTTGGATTTCTTTTGGTGTGTCGACTCCAACTTGTTTGGGACTGATGCATAGTTGATGGATTTCTTTGGTGTAAAATATTTGACGTGTATGATCAAGACACATTAGTTGACTTCTCAGTTCCCTAAATTTTGAGGGAGCTTGAGTTATCTACTATGTAAAGATTCTGCACCTCCTGGATTAACAAAAGTAATAAAAATGACCTTACTAATCTGAAAAAGTCCTCTGTGTACTCAAATCTTATGCATTCAATCAGTAACTTGGCTTTCCAGTTAATAATGCATGTTATAACCTCCCATAGGCCATTATTGTAAATATTCACATCTCATTAAAATACTCAAATCACCAAAATTATTTTGTATCAGAATCAGAGCAGGACGGGGGGAGGGGAAGACGTTGATTCTATTCTCATAAACAAATTATAATAAAACAGGCATGGCAAAAGCACTTGAATTATCATTCAGTTTTGCAACCTGTGTGAATTACTTTCGTTCATCTGAGATGGTACTAGGATTAAAACAGATCTAGTCTTGGTCTTTTTTTTTAAGGTGTTAAAACGGTATTGCTTTTGTTTTGTTTTTATTTTTCCCCACCTTTCCACAAAACAGTGTGTTTGTTTGGATTAAGGTCTGGGAAACAACCTTCGACTTCTCTTTTTCTGATAAAACAAAAAAACTGTTTACGCAGAACAAAAACAATTGCTGAAAACAAATAGGAAATATAATCTAAATGCAACAAATATATGGCTAGAACTAGAAGTAGGTAATTTGCAAGGAAAATCTTATTCATACTCGTGATATCCTGGTTAGCACAAGCATATTAACCTTATGAACAATAATAGCATATACTTCCAAGTACCAGCATCTTTGGTGATCCCAGATGCTATTAATTATTGGAGAGCCGATTCTCTTAACCTAAACAAACGTCTTTTTGAAGACTTACACCAACATCTCATCCCCCTTTCCTACTCAATAAACTAGGAAAGCACAACACAGAAGGAATTCATCAATCCAGCTGCAGTCATAAAATTGGCATGGATAGTGGAAATCAGTTGGCTCCTTAAAGGAAGAACATTACTAACATAATCCCGCTCAGCAGAAAAAAAATTCACAAATGATAAAAAAGAGACTCAAATGCTCCATCTTCATAAAAAGAAGATACATATGCTCTATTATAGAAGAATCAGGAGGAAAAGTTTTAACATTTTAATGGAACTTGAAAAAGAGTTTCATGTTAATCCTGAAATTACCAGTACTCAAGACCAGGCTCTGACGTTTTATCCTCCTCTGATAATATAAAGTAAACGAAGTCTTCATAACCCATCTTTCCTTCAACTTTACTTGTAAACTTCCTTGGAACCTGACAAAACAATTAAACATGCTAATCTTCTCTCTACTAATCAGATATCCCTGCGGGGACGACAGAAAATTAAAACATAAACTCCTTATAACGTGATAAGCAAGCATTCTTAAAATACAACAGTTTATTCATTATTGCAGGGAAGGTAAATTGAAAGTGACAGAGTACATGGAAGACTCAAACCTGAGAAAATATTCTATCAACAATCCTGTATGTAAGGGCATGGTTGCCATATCGAATGAGGTTCTCTTTATCAATCAGAAAATCATGATCGGTATCGAGCTCCCAAAACTTGCAATATATCACGTAAAAGTGTTCATAAGAAAAGTATCTGCAGCAAAAATAAGGTGCTCAGAGATGCAGCAGAAGTATTTACTTGATCGGAAGAAGTAACAAGAACTTGCCCGAAGTTATCAGTGAGAATAATGTCAAGCAAAAGCCAGTAGAACAAACTCTAAAAGGAAAAGAAAGTAACAGAATATTTGACTTAGTCTCTGTGAGAACCCAGAGTTTTAAAGTAATCTGCAAAACATTGTGATGTCCTTTTGTAATGTCAATCTTCCAAAAAGGATTTTGCTAATCAGTGATATATACTGCACCTTTTCTCCTCTCTTCTTTCTTTGACTAGTAAAAAAAAGACAATTTCTTAGCACCACCACTTGCCACATAAGCATGCTTGTATTCAAACCACACGACATTAGACATTTTGATGGCAATGAAACAAGAACAGATGGCATCAAGTGAAGTAAAAGACGTGAATCTCTAAATTTTCCCAAAAAGAAGTTTGTACATTTTTTCATGTCTACATTAAGTCGATACTGTTGCAAATGTATTTACCTAAGGACCTTGTTAATATCTTCTTCCTCATC
This sequence comes from Solanum tuberosum, assembly GCF_000226075.1. Taxonomy (NCBI): domain Eukaryota; kingdom Viridiplantae; phylum Streptophyta; class Magnoliopsida; order Solanales; family Solanaceae; genus Solanum; species Solanum tuberosum. The sequence goes on along the minus strand of NW_006238999.1, from coordinate 1,375,716 downwards.
TGCATGTTGCATTGCAGCAATTAGGTCAGAACGCTTCAGCTCCCTGAGGGTAAGATGACCATCACCCAATCTATTCACGTAGAAAAATATTCTGTATATTACAGTTTCAGCTGGCCAATGCAAGAAAATTAACTGTTACCATAGAGTGTAGTAGTTTGAAACCCCTCTATGTTACAAACAAGAATCTAAATAAGATGTATCATTCCACCTGTAAAAAGCAGACTATCTACTCCATTCCCAAGTCCCAAAAGGGTAAAAGGTTAGCAGTTACCTAAACTAGTTTGAATGGGACTCCTTTATAGCGAGCAACTAAAGGAAATTTCAAGTCTTAGTTAGATGAGAAATACAAGGCATTAGAGTTCTCATGCTTGACATACCAAAAGCCCAGAAAAGGTAATTGCTCCATGCGAGATAACACAGCTAGGAACCCTTAAATCTTTCATTGCCTTTCTTCTCAACCACGGGTCAGGGGGATGAGTAATACAGCACACTTAGTTCAACATATAATACCTGTCCAGTTCATCCCAGACACCCACCTCACTGAAAATTTTATAGCAACAACCACCATAGCACTTCTAGTTTTTTTGCTATGGTTAAATGTAACATCTCAAGATAGAAATTAATAGGGAAGTCTAACAGAAGAAATTACTTAGGACAATGGTTATATACATCACAAAAAGCATTGACGATTTCAAGGGCACAAAAAAATTCTGCATGCATTAGCAATTAATGCTACATAATATTGAGAAGGGTACCATATCGCTCTTGAAATTCGGGTGTGTTCCGTAAGAACTCTAAACCAGGATGTGTTGCCAAAAGATCTCGAAGAACAGGCTTGAAATCATCCTACAATCAAATTGGTTGAAATTTCAATAGATGGTAGGAAAAAAACAAATCCACAACCTTTCTGTTGCATAAAAATAATCTCTTTATAATCATGAATAATCAGACAAAATCTTTAGCTCTTTTGAGATAGGATGAGCGAGAAACTACAAAATAATGTGATGAGCCACTCAAACAAATAAAAAACAAACTAGAGAAAGCACCTGTGTCAGGTGTTTGAGATCCGGCTGCTTCAAGATTGTGTAAATTTGGGTTGCTATATCTTTTGTCAACATGTTTCCGTTGACCCAATAATCAACAAAGACATCCCTACAGCCATGTTAAGCAAATAGCATCAGCAAGCTCTCTTTCAAGTAGTTTCAGACATTACTAGGAAAATATTAGCACTAAATGCTCAGGTATACTATGCATCAGCATTACTAGTACCCTATATCAGGTATCACTTCTGAGTTGGTCTTTTTCTAGTGTTAGTAGTTATAAATAAACACAGGAGAGGTGTTCGAATATTTTTTTTAAAGGTCCAGATGTGATATAAGTTCACAAGGCAAAGAGTTCCAGATACAGACCAAAAGAAGTTCTTTAACTTGAACTATTGAAAGAACAACTAGTAAAGATCATCAGCTCATAAAACAGATTTTTTACACTACGAACAGAAGTTCACAAGGTGTACTTTAGTTAAAAGAAAGAAAGAACTCTCCAGAAAACAGCATTTCCCATCTAGTCAAATAAAATTCCAAGATGTGAAAGGAATGTTGGAAGGTAACAAAGTGAACATGTCTATTAAGGCGCCAGTCACTTCAGTGGGATAACAATTACCAAAATGCAATGCTATTTGGGAGAAAATCTTAGGATAATGTTATTTTATTGTATGATCAAACTGTTTTATATTTTTTTTGTGTACCACACTAATTCCTTTTTATTTGGTATTCTCGTCTATTCAATTTTTAAAATATAAAGGAGGGTGAATATACATCAAACCCATCTCAAACTGAAATTGAGGCAGCTAAGGCAAACAACCCAGAATAACAATGTTCTGTCACAATGCAACAGATCTGACTAACTTTAGAACCTCCAAAAAAAAAGATAAATACACTTTATATTGAACTTCAAAAACATATAGAAGGATATCTGTTCAAGAAAATGTATTCTTATATATCTTATAGAAACATGTTAGAAGAGGACAAAAAGACATAGAAAGATGTTAAAGGAAGAAGGGATGGCCTTCATCCCATATTTTCATTTCCACTTTCTGAAGGTGCAGATGACCTTCTAGGAAATACCCAAAAGAGTTAACGAATCATCTCGAGAATTCAGAAGAAAGATAACATTTACCTTGTTATGACGCCTGTTCTATCAACATCAATCTTCCTAAAAAGAACCGTGGAGAAGAACGATGGCAACTTGCATATTTCCTTAGTAATTGGTTTGAATTCTGACAACCAAGGAAAAAATAACTTAAATGGAATGTCAAAATGCACACATAAATAATAATAAGTCGCATCATAAAGGTCAACTGCCCATATAGCTAGCATAAATAATGATAAACTACTCTTTAAGTATCAAGAAACTTTTTCTTATAAAAAAATATGTGATCCAGCTTAGTATTATGCTTATATTTGGTTTATTACCCCGCCCTACCCCCACCCAAGAAAAAAGGGGGAACCTTACCATCCATTTGTAGTCCATCCGTGTGACCATAGAAAAACTGGTTTATTCTAAACAAGCAGCGTTCCTTCAATTCATTTGGAGGTGGACGGCCATTTTGAAAATAGAACTGCTATCATCATATGCATTTGATCAAAAAGGAGAAATCATCACAATCTGTCTGTGCCAAAAAAAACAAAGGCATCACTCTGAATTAGTTATGCAACGTTTCCATACCTGTGGTATTAGCTCTTTAACAGGCTCGTTCACTAATTTCAAAGGGGATCCTAACATAGAGGGGCCTGCCCTGGGTCTCGTTGTTCGCGGCGAACCAGATGAACTTCTTGGGGAAAGCGGAGGGGTACTTCCAGCCGGAAACATAGACGGCAAAGAACTGCTTGTTGCTACATTTGTGCTGGAAGAAGTTCCAGTCGCATTCAAGGGACCACCAGCTTTAGCATTATTAAGCAAATTTTTCACCTGCATGTAGTGAAAAAGATTACTTTCCATTTGCCAATCAACCTGAGATCAACAACTTTATTTAAATGAAATGGGGGGAAATGCACATATCATCGCTTCTATTTGAAATAATGCAGGGCAGACAGCACAAAGCATCATAGGCCCCCAGTACTGAGAAAAATCCACATGGATGTTCAATAGTCCATCAGTTCAATGTTCAATTCTTAAAAGCTCAAACGCGTGTGAACATCCAAAGCACCAACAATACAATACAATGCCGAACATCCTCAAGCATTACTATGATACTATCACTGTTCATCACCAACAATACAAAAATTTACGAAGAGTCTCCATTAAACCAGAGCACCACCACATCTCCATCATCCTGGGAAAGCTTGTCAGAGACAGTAGTTCCATGAACACAGTGATTCCATTATCAGCGACTGCAACAAGTTGTTGTAGTCTTATATGCATATTATTATTCAAACTCTGAGCAATGTTGGATTTTTGTTGGTAAAGAACAAGAGTACACTCAAACAAAAGAAACACAATTGATCCCGGAGATCCAAAGAATGTACAATCATAACAAAAGTAGACAAAAGAACTCAGAGAAAGAGCACGGAATTGCAACAGACTATTGAAAATTTTCTTCTACACTCCACACAAAAATGGTTAATACATCTTCACGGTGCCTTCTAATCATTCCTCACCCTAGAGGACTTGACAGTACATTCACTCAACATGATACTTCACTCAACATAATATACTTAACATTCTCATGAAGTCAACATATTATAGTAGTTAGAATCACTTCTGTGAGATACAAGACAGATCATATAGGAGCACATTATGATGCAATAACGCATTAACTTGAAAGTACTGCTTTTTTTAAAAAAACTTTGTATTATAACACAATAGTACATGGGCAGTACTAAACCTTATATACAGATGAACTCCAAAACTCCACTATTTTAAATCTAAATTGAATCTAAAACATCAATTATAGAGACAGTTTCATTTGAGTATAATTGATTGCACCAAAAACATAACGACAAAATGCAGTTGAGTTTAACTTTCTGCATACTATTCTCTACGCTCTCAAAACACCTAGAATTTCTCTCTTTCCAGGTTGCCCACCAGTCTAACTTGAAAGTACTGCTTGTAACTACACTTCACAATTTTCTTGAAGCCTGGTACTTGAGTATTACCCGGGTAAAGGGTGGCAGGCTGGCGGGATGGCAATCCAACCAGTTTGAATCTATGAGCCAACTGGGGGTAGAGTAGCTAATTCACAAGGGAATTGTCAGTTATACCAACCACAAAAATTTCAATTTCCCTTTCACTTCTTTTCCAACTTGTCTTTTTTTTTTTAAAACCGTTGTGTCCGGGCCGGCTTTTGCACACCACGGCTAATACCCAGCCAGCTCCCACCACTAGGTACCAGGTAACTTTGTCCACTAAGGCTACAATGGATAGAAAGAAATCACCTAGTGTTTTTGTTTCTACTTTCTAGTGGACCTCAAGGTGCTCAACCCACTTCAAAGACCACCAGGCCACACCAAGGTGCATTCCAACTTTGTCATTTTGGCAACAATGTTCCATACTTAACATGAATTACAAATCATTCATAGCCCAAAATCCTTCACTTATTCACCATATCAACCAAGTTATGGAAAAAAAAGAATGGACCCAAATTAAAATTTCAGAATCTAATTCCTAATACATCAAAAAACAAAACAAAACAAAACTATCAGCAAAATTAAGCACAGTGGAACTACCAAAGGTGTCGTAAATAGAGCTAACACTACTGGTAAGAAGGAAGGTCCAAGTATGACCACCACGCATATATTGCAGGAAAGCTAGACTCAACTACCAACTAACCTTCTACCTTATTCCACAACATCCAAACTCTCCTACCTAAGGTCATGTCCTCGGTACACTCAAGATGCTACCAAAATCTAATTCCTAATACACAAAAAAATACACAAATGATTAGCAAAATTAGGCACTGTGGAACTACCAAAGGTGTCGTGTCCGGAAGCGATAGCCATTGATCAAAAAGCTTCTGGGCAACAAAAGGGTTATCCTTGATAGCAAACGACGAAACATCAGGAAGCTGCAACAGTTCAGCATCAAGCCTCGCTACATCACCAATTAAATCCACATCCATTTTTTTACCCTCTTCAACTCTCTAAGCAACGAAATCAATCCAAATCCAAATCCTCAACTCTTCCAGAACTTTCCTTATCATCAAACAAACCAAAAAAACGAGCTTTCACATCACCAGAACGTCGCTTAAAGTATCAATTTCTGATTATTTTTTTCGAAGAAATGGAAAACGATTTTCCGAATTGAGGATTTCGTTCTAGATCCTTCTAGATTTATGAAATCTGAGGTGAGATTGTATTGATGGAAAACGAATTCTAGGGATTTGAATTCCGATTGAGAGATCGGAGAAATGGAGAGAATTTACACAAGCTCGAAACCCTTGAAGCAAAGTAGCAATTGTGTGTGTGAAGGAGGAAATGCAAAAATGCTAAGTTGTGTAATAATGATGTAATTATATATATCTAACCTAATGATTTCGTTTAGACACTCGAATTATGGTTCCAATGAATATTTAAACAAATTTTATTTAAATTTTGGGCGAAAAAAACGATGTGTGTCTGAATTCATGCGCCTTGATTGATTTCACATGATATGTGTCATCTCTCGTGAGTAATTGAGACTAGATAACTCTTTTCACCAAAATAAGACAGACGAAAAGATTCCGTTAGTGCTTTTGTTTCTGTTGAAATTTAAACTTGATACGTAACCTCACTAAACGATAAAACCTATCCATGTTTTGCTTTAGGTTGATTTGCTTAATATGTGGTTAACTTAACTTGTTAATAGATGTTTAAGAATGTACAAAAGTTTTTTCAAATTTTGAATTATTAAGTGTTTAATAGGAACATTTTATCATGTATTCAAACGTTCAATTGGAGTAAGATGTAGTTCGAACGTCTAAATAATTTTTTCTGACAAATGTAAGAAATTGTCGATGTATTATGTCGTTGATTATATGAGCCTTACTCATTTACAATAACATAATAGTGAAATCTCACTAAATTGTATGTAGAGAAAGTAGAGTGTACACAGATCTTATTACTACCTCGTGAAGGTATAGAAGCTTTTTCTGAAGCCTAACTCATTTGTATAAATAATTTTATTTATCAAAACTTAAATATATGAACGTTTAAAATAAATTAACTAATATTGTTTGTTATAGTTGAAATATAAATGTTGATTTCTCATGAGTTTCATCTACTTTATCAGCCATTAAACTATACTCAAATTTTTATATTTAAGATTCTTAAAACTAAATGTTTTGTTAATCTAAATTCACATTGAACTTAGATATACAAGAGTTATTATGTAAAAATTAAACATAATCCTTAACGAAATTCACATTGAACTTAGATATACAAGAGTTATTACGTGAAAATTAAATATAATCCTTAATGAAATAAAATTCGATAGAGACTTTTCTATAATTTTCGCTCTTCTAAGTCAAATACGAAACTTCTATTTAATGATGAAACCTCAAATCACAATCATTTAATTTTATTTCACACCAAATAAATATGATATAGTAGCTTCGTAAGAAAATAAAACAATCTGTTTTTTTAATCATACAATGATACAAAAAATGTAAGAAAAAGTGATCAAGAAACTAATTGCACTAGCATTTTTCAACGCACACTTCATCTTCAATCAACTAATCTTGCACTTTGCTCAAATCCCATAAATTAGTTAACTTATGGTCAAATCATAATGATTATACCATAGTTGTATATTCCTTTAGGCTTTGAAATTAACAATGGCAGAGTTCAAAGTAGGATCACACCCAAATGAGTGTTATGAAGACAATCTACAAATACTAACATATTGCGCCTAAAATCTCTATTTCTGCTAATATTTCATGTGTTTCTAAAGTGTCTGCTTCCACAACTCGAATTTGTGACCTAACTTTTCAATCTGCATGATCAACAACCTTCACCAACCCTGGGTTGATAAACAAAATTTGACATTTTAACATAATAAAACTAAAGGACATTAAAAGTGTGAAAAATGAAGGGTGACATTATATTCACTTATTTGGTGTTAGCACATTCCAGTATCCAACTAAAATGGATCAATTCATTACTGAGCTTTGAAATCATACAATGAACTTAACTAATTTGTTTGCAAACTGGATTATTCTAAGAAAATTATCCTGTATAACTAGTTTTTTAGGCAACAAAAGGCATGCACTACAAAATCGTTGGCCACGACACTCCGCGTAGCTTTTGACGAACAATATCATGTTCATTGAGATGGTACGATGAGTCTGACTGCTGATCAAATTGAGGAAAAAGGGTGTGAGCACAGAATGAAATTCATCAACTTTCTAGTTTGTTTGTCTCAGCTTCATTAGTATTATACTCGTCATCGTCGTCGTCATCATCATCATCTTCTTCTTCTTCTTCCTCCTCATACATGTTGCTCCTAAACTTGCTTAGTTCAGCCTTGCCATCATCATCTTCACCCAACAAGTCAAATCCAAATTTGATGTCTCGATGCTTAACCAAAAGCCAACGGAGTAAGCGGTCTTCTTTGTTCAGGTAATGCAGTTCATTGTTTAAACTGGGTGGTGTCATCACTGTCATTTGCATCAGTTGACCCTAAGAAACATGCAATATCCTTAAAAGTTAGTAACAATAATCAAATACCGAGGACAAGAACACTTCTAGTGAAATTTGACAGACTTCTTTTGTACTGCTTTGCAAATATACAGAAGAAAAAGCTTAGTTCTAAAGGTCTCTGAGAAAAATTGTCATGTGTGCATCACAGAAAAGGAATACAGAGGTGTGGTCATCGCAACAGTACCTAAACGAATTTGGAGTTTGTTTTGTCATGCACCAAGATAATGGAAAGCGGCACAGAATAAATATGAGGTTGGGGCTAAACAGCTCTCTCACAGCATTTAAAGGGATTAATTCTTAAAAATGCCAGACATAAAAGTGAAACATTGAAGGGCTAAAGGTCAGATGACAATCATATTTGAAATATTTTACGAGTACTTTACGGATTTACCTTGACAAATGCTTGAGATTCAAGGAAGCAGTGTAAGATTCACCAACAGACAATACTTCTGTGGTGGTTCCTTTGAATTGATCATATCTAAATTTTAAATCTTTTTTACAATTCTCAAGATGCAGAGGATATTCCTAGTATTTTAGAGTTCTTATGACCTTCATAGGAGTTCTTCTTTCTTTTGCAACTTTTGGATGTAAGTATTACTAGAACACTCCGTGTGTATTCTTTTGTTTATAATACAAGTTGAGTTTCTCAAAAAAAAAAAATCTTTTTTACAAGTACCTTAATTTTAAGTTTTGATCTGAAACTGGTTTCGTCTAACATGATTGCCTATTTGCATGTGTAGCATCTGACACTCAGTTAATCCGCATTATAAATGTACACAATAGTATTCTTAGTCTTGACATGCAGCCATTTGAAATTTGGGCAGATCCGGGGGAGTGGAAAAAAGAGCCTTGCTAAGCAGGTTTTGTTTTGGGAATTTCTCTGGCATACTTCTTTTTTTGGGGTGGGGAGCTTGCAAGGTTAAAAATACAGGGACTTTCTAATAAATCACTTACCTACCGGGGTGGAGGAGGGGAGAGATTATAACATTACTGAAAGTAAAAGGATATCAAGAGAAACACACCTGATAGTATCTTCCATCTAGTTTCTTAATGCCATAACCCAGTTGAACAGTTCCAAATGACTTTAAATCTGTAAGGACGCCATTTTTTCGATAGACATGCTTCCCAACTTTTGCAACGAGGTCCATCATAGCCTCCTTCTTTACATGGGGTTTCAGTAACAGCATACAGTCGTATAGTGGCATCTTTTGTCTTCTCTTGATTCAACCAACTTCAGGAATCACAGAACTGAATTACATCAAATCTTGGAAAATGAAAAACTACGACAAGATGCACACTGCAGGTAATCAAAGCCAACTCAACCAAGAAGTTCACTCATTGAAGGAATCATACTCCAAAATGCTGTAACACATCGAGACATTTTCTTAGTAGCACTGAAGTTGGAAACAGTTTTTAGATCGTAATATTCTTTTGAAGTTCCAGGTACCCCATGGAATACAGGTCCAGTGCTCTAAATTTTTTTGAAGGTTCAAAAAAATATATTTTGAGAGTAAAGGATGCTATGTTCTTCTGATAACGCAAAAGAAAACAAAGGAAACTTTGTTCTTCTGATAACACAAAAGAAAACAAAGGACATTTTGTTCTTCTGATAAGCAACACAAAGGAAATTCTCAATATGTCAGATTGAATTATCCTTGAAACACACCTGAGACAGAAAGAGTAAAACAGATACACAAATGGGAATGACAAAACACATACAAAGAAGGAAAAATATCAACTCCCAATAAGGATCGGCAAAACACAATTCTAACCTCTTTTTTTAGTCAGTGGAACATTATCTAACTTAATTGTCCATGAAGCAAACTAACCCAAGAACCATTGGGTACCTATCTGAGAAAGATGAATAGCTAAGCACTCAAACTCACCCACCCAAAAAGAGAGAGAGAGAGCAAAACAAGAACAAGAATAAGTTCGCATGAATTTCTAATGTTTAAAGGTTTAGAAAATAAGCATTAAATGTAGTATGGGTGTGATAGCCATGGAACCTGAATTTCTGTATTTGATAACTGATCTCATGATCAAAGAAAAAGTCATAAAATTTCAATTCACATTTTAGAGTTTCCGTAATGAGCAGTAATTAACCATACCAAACTACATTCCCCTCCCCTAAGAAGTGAATGAAGTTTTGTGGTTTGCATGAACCAAGGGGATGAGTTGACAAATTATTACAGGGAAAAAGGCTCAGAAACACCATAACTTGCTCTTGCTTTTGGTTAACTTAGGATGCACTTCCGAAGATTTACACGAGACTCTACAATTTCCGGATGACATCAATATTGGATTGATCTTACGATTTACATTATGTATCGAAAACACTCATAAACTAACCATCCTTTCATGAAAAGTCACGTGCTTTCAAAAGACACCTTTTTTTGGACATATCATTTCCAAAATATTGGTCGCAAAGGTATCATCACCAAGACGGAACGCATGGGTGGAGCCAAGTATGGCCAAGGAGGTTCATCCGAATCATTTAGCTGAAAATTGTGTTGTTTATACATGGTTAAAATTACTTTTTTGATTGATGTTGAACCTCCTTTGACTTCTCCATGTGTTTACTTTCCATATTTTGAACCACTCAGTGAAGATACTAGCTCAGCCACTCACCGAACGGATGTAAAAATTGTTAACTACCAAATACAATAAGACAAATAGTAACAAAGATCATAAATTTCAGCTCTCAGTAACTTCATATCATTGCTAATTAAACTATTTCAGTTTTCCTTTTCCTATCAATTTTAGTAACTCAAAATCTAAGGATTTACATTTTCATGAGAATTTCCTTCCTGTGCATTGCTTCTACACCAGAAAACTAAGAAACGTAGCAGATAAAAACGGAGAGCTGAGGGTTGTGGAACTACTATATAATGAGATAAAGAAAGATAAACCGAATACCTTCAACGCAGATCGGTGCGTTTTCGAAGTCGCCGGAGATGTGATCGGCGCGATAGAGAAGTCACCGGAGATGAAGTTCACTCTCAGTTCACTGAGCTCAGTTCCTGCTACTAGGGTTTTACTTCTGGTTTGTATGTTATATTGACCCTCAAACTTTTAGGGAAGTTGCAATTTCATCCATCTATTTCTCAATTTTCGTCCATAACACCCAAATGCATATATTTGTGTTACTTACTCCAAAATATTTGGTTCCAAAAGATAATTTTAAAATTATCTGATTTACTCGATTAGCTTATTATTTCAACTTTAAACTCGAAATATATAATTTGAAGTTTGAAAAACATGTTCTATAACATATTTATTAATTGTGATTCATAAAATCTATACAATTGATATACATTATACATTTTATATTAACAGTGATTTTATAAGTATGCATATTAAAACTAAAATATACATAAATCACATTTATCTTCACAATTTATAAGTTACATGTATGTGTTGCAATTCATAATATGCATAAATTGTATTTGTCAATCATGATTATAGGTCTTGTTATAACTAAATTATGTATGTCTATTATCATAAAAAATAATAGTAATATTTTGAGGATAAGACATTGATTCAAGTCCTATCGTAGTTATAATGTATAAGTCATCTGTCAATTGCAATTCATAATAGACATAAATTGTGATTGTTGATCACGATTGTAAGTATTTATCAATTATAGGTCGTGTTATGACTAAATTATGTAGGTTTATAATTATCAAAAGTGATTCTAGTATTTTAAGAATAAGAAGATTGATCCAAGTTGAATCACATCAAAAGAGTAAGACGGATCAAAATTTGTAGTGCACTTTTAAATTTTAATGATAAGATATTGGGTTCGAGTCCTAATTAAATAAGGAGTTAAATGTAATTTCAATAAAACAAGGTAAGGATAACAGCGTGTAGTAGTTGCAGACTTGCAGTTCACACAGCCGACGATGATAACGACGACGACGCCGATGGAAGGCGCAATTCTGAAACTGCCGTGTCTCCGGTCGGTTAGCCGGAACACTAATTTCACCAATCGGAGCTCCAATTCGTTCCCATGGAGGTACCGGTGGTTACATATTTCAGCTTCAGCAGCATCAGCTTCAGCTCCATTAGTAGAAGGCCCGAAACTTGGACCCGGTTCGCTAGGGCATATCACCCGGTCCGACTTCCCTATACTTCACCAGGTCTTACCTCTTGCCGACTTATGTATGTATATGGAATTTGTATAAGTGAATTCTGATTCAGCTTTTGGCAGTATGGAAGAATTTTGGTATTTGAGTTTTTTGCGAACTCAGTTTTTAAGGTTTTAGAGGAAGTGTTACAAACTCAGTTTTTCAAAATAGTATTGTGCAATTGTTTATAAAAACTCTAAAAAACTTTAATTTTGCCTAAACTGTTTTCGCTAAAAACTCAGCAGTGCTGGAAATGCGTGTTTCAGTATACGCCGACTTCTTTGATGTGTGTATATGTTATATGGATACATTTATCAGCTTAATCCCCAAATAGATTGTATGAATTCAATGTATTTATTGTGGTTTGACTATAATGGTGGCTTTTCGCATGCTGCAGCCATTATTTTTTCTTATCCGAGTTTGAGACCAGCTGTGCTTTGCACATAGGCAGAGTTAAGATCCTGTAGAAATGCTAGCAAAAAACTAAAATTTTGAGTGCCATAAGTAAGCTAAGTGGAATGATCCAATATTCTATTAGTAGGCATTTTGAATGAGTTGGTCTAGATTTGGAAAAAAAGTAGTATTTGAAGTTGAAGGTGAAAAAGTGTATTTGGTTAATGTTGGGTATGGTGTCGTAGGATTTTATGTTGCATGGAATGATATGATGGTGATATTTGCAGGAGATAAATGGCTTGAAGCTTGTATATTTGGACAATGCTGCAACTTCCCAGAAGCCAACAGCTGTAATCAAAGCTTTGCAGAATTATTATGAAGCTTACAATTCCAATGTCCACCGGGGCATTCATTATTTGAGGTACTCATCTTGAAAAGATTTCTATTCAACATCTTTTACATTTGATATAATAAAATCTACAAGTTCGTTGGAATTTTATTTTATCTCTCCATTAAAAGAAATTCATTTCGAATTTTCTTTTTATAGGCTTATGGTTAGGGATCTTCCTTTTATACGATTATTATGTACACTATGGACTTGAATAGAGTGGAATAGTGTCACAAAAGCTGTTGTGACTGTTAAATTAGAAGTTTTCTTATTTTACTTTAGGTCCTCTAAGTATTTACGTATTTTATTTCCGTCTTACAGTTTAGTCCCTTAAGAATAGTTTGTGGTTATTTGCATTGTAGTCCCTCTTTCAGTTAGGAATAGGACAGCTGTAGTACTATCCGTTGTCTGTAAGGAGTACTATTAAAACGATGTAATCACATTATGAGGATATATCAGAAATTTATCAAATTCTCTCTTTTCTTTCTCTTCTCTATTTCTCCTTCGCTTTTAGGAATGGTATCAGGAGTCCCTCCTATTACAATGGTATCAGAGCCACCTGGCACCTCTACGCCGCCGGGAATGGCTTCATCCACCGCACTTCAAGTCTTACAAAATGACGTTCGAGCTGTCCGAACTCAGTTGGCGGTGTTCGTTGATGATGTTAGCAAACGTTTTGAAACTGTCGAGCTACAACAGTCACAATTTCACACTCACTTCAATGAGATGCGAGAGACGAACAAGAAACTGGAGCTTATTATTTCACATATGGGAGTACAGTCCATCCCTTCTTCCCTAACGACTCCACCAACGGATTCGACTCCACTCACAACACCCATCGGCACGCAGGGTTTTCAGCAACGAGTGGAAACTGGAAAATCACCTATGGTTGGTTCCCATCCATCTTTCAACCAGTCTGTGTATGAAGTAGGCCAGGGTTTTACGTTTCCACCAGCACCTCTTTTCTCAAGTCCTCCTCTGTTTCGAAACCCAGCTTATTCTTCAGCTCCCCCCATCCTTCCCAATCCAATTATTCACTGTCCTTCCACTCCGGAGTCTTCAAACCCTCAGCGAAATCTCAAACCAAAGATCAATTTTCCAGACTTTGATGGTAACAACCCAAGGAGTTGGTTAAGAAAATGTGAGAAGTTTTTTGAGTTATACAACATTTCCGAACAGGAAAAACTCAGTTACGCTTCAGTGCATTTGGGGGAAAGGGTAGATATATGGTTTGATAGTTACGTGGTCAACCATCGAGGCAGGATAACATGGCAAAGATTTTGCACTGAGGTCTGTCGGAGGTTTGGTAATATCAGACCTCAAGATATAGTTGACGAGTTCAATAAACTTATGCAAGTGGGAACTGTTGATCAGTACCAAGAAAGGTTTGAGGAACTAACTAGCTATATGACTATCATCAACCCATTATTGAATGAAACTCATTATGTGGCAAGTTTCATTAGTGGGTTAAAGATCGAATTAAAACCGTTGGTGAAACTGGCTAGTCCTACGACAGTTCTAGATGCTTATGAGGTTGCAAAGTTGTATGAAGAATCATTTAGGGCTCTTCTTCCTTTTGTTTCTGCCAGAACACCTCCAAATACTGTCCAGAGGCCTTTAGCCATAACCTATCCCAGAAATGCCCAAGCCAATCCTATTAAACCCCTTGCTGGCCCTTCCTATCAGCAGCCTCTGAAACTCACCTATCCAAATCAAAGGCCACAGGGTAGAGCTCCACTCAAACCAAATACCCTGCCTCCTAATCTTGAGATTTTGAGAGAACAAGGACTTTGTTATAGGTGTAAAGAAAGATACTACCCTGGCCATCAATGTAAACAAATAACCTTGCATGCTATAGAAGGTGAGGCAACAGTAGAGGAAGGTGAACAACCAGACGTCTTTTTGGATGTTCCAGAAACCTTGGAGGAGGAAACAGAAGAACAGGCTGAAGTATCATTAAATGCCCTATTAGGATTGAGCTCTGCAAATGGTAAAATATCCACCATCAAGATTGTGGGATATGCCGGAAAGCTGCCAATGACAATCTTAATTGATAGTGGGTCGACCCATTCATTCATTGACCCTCAAATTGTGAAATTACTAAGGCTACCAGTACGCCCCATGAGCAGACCTATGAGGGTGTTAGTTGCCAATGGCCAGTTGATGAGTTTTGAATGTGAATGTCCATCATTTGGATGGAAAATGCAAAATGAGCAGTTCAACTTTACACTCAAGTTGATGAAGGTGGGTGGCTGTGATATGATCTTAGGTATGGATTGGATAGACATGGTAGCACCAATCATACTCCATACAAGACCTCACCGTCTGAGTTTTATGACTGCTGAGAGAATGGTTACATTATATGGAATTACAGATGATCCTGAGGTAATTTCAGTAGACACCAAAGCACTTAAGAGGATGCTCCAGTGTGGAACTTGTGAAGTAGTGGCTGAATTGGCATGGATACATGAAGAAACGATAAATGAGCAAAAAGAGATGCATGCTAAAATCACCAGACTGTTGGAACAATATGAGGAAGTGTTTCAGGAACCTAAGGAGTTGCCACCAACAAGAAATTGTGACCACGTGATCAACTTAATTCCAGGAGCTCAACCTTTCAATCTCAGGCCTTACAGGTATTCCTATGACCAGAAAAATGCAATTGAGTCTATTATCAGTGACATGCTGAAGGTTGCCACCGTAACACCTAGTCAATCACCCTTTGCTTCCCCAGCTCTTTTAGTTAAAAAGAAAGATTCAACATGGAGATTATGTGTAGATTACAGGAGGTTGAACAATCTAACAGTAAAGAACAAGTACCCTATCCCTATGATTGATGACCTATTGGATGAACTATTTGGGGCTACTGTGTTCTCTAAAATAGACCTTCGGGCGGGGTACCATCAAGTAAGGATGAAGAGTGGTGAGGAATACAAAACTGCATTTAGGACTCATCATGGGTTATGGGAGTTTAGAGTCATGCCTTTTGGACTGACTAATGCTCCAGCAACCTTCCAGTCCTTGATGAATGCTGTGTTCAAAGATCAAACAAGGAAGTTTATATTAGTGTTCTTTGACGACATACTAATATACAGCAAGACCATGGAGGCTCACGTTCACCACTTAGACACTGTGTTGAGATTACTAAAGATCAATAATCTTTTTGCTAAATTCAACAAGTGTGCATTTGGTCAGACTCAAGTAGAGTATCTTGGTCATATCATCTCTGGAGATGGGGTTAGTACTGATCATTCTAAAGTGGTTGCAATGAAGGAGTGGCCAAATCCAAGGACAGTGAAAGAGTTAAGAGGATTCCTTGGCTTGACAGGTTATTACAGAAAATTTATTAAAGGGTATGCACTTATAAGCAAGCCATTGACCAATCTGTTAAAGAAAGGAGAATTCCAGTGGAACCCGGAAGCTGAAATAGCTTTTGACCGACTAAAAATGGCTATGACTAGTGCCCCAGTGTTGGCACTACCGGATTTCACTAAGCCATTTGTGTTAGAAGTGGATGCTTGCAACACTGGGATAGGTGCAGTACTAATGCAAGACAAGAGACCTGTAGCCTTCCTGAGTCAATCATTGAGTAAGAAGCATCAAGGTTTGTCTACTTATGAGAAAGAGTTGATTGCTCTGTTGCTAACTGTGGAGAAGTGGAGGCACTACCTACATCCACAACACTTTATTGTCAAAACTGATCACTTCAGTTTGAAGTTCTTGCAGGATCAAAAGATCACAACAGCACTCCAACACAAAGGCTTAACCAAACTAATGCGACTAAGCTTTGAAATCCAATACAAGAAAGGGGTTGAAAATGTGGTGGCTGATGCGTTGTCGAGAAAAGCGGATACTAAGGCTGTAGAGGACACTGAACAATGCATGGTCATCTCGCAATTAAAGCCTAAGTGGATGGAGGAAATATTGGAAAGTTATGAAGGTGATCCAGAGGTATTGAAAGCAATCACAGCCTTGAGTACCAATGGTGATGCTGGCAAAGATATTTCATTACAACAAGGAATATTGAGATTCAAAGGGAAGGCGTGGATAGGAAACAATGGTCTGTTTAGACAACAATTAATATCCACAATCCATAATTCAGGATTAGGAGGTCACTCTGGAATTTGGGCAACATACCAAAGACTTAAAGCCGTGTTTTATTGGCCTACTATGCTGGAACAAGTCAAGGTAATTGTTCAAGAATGTGAGGTTTGCCAAAGATGCAAAGATGAACAGGTTGCCTACCCAGGTCTGCTGCAACCTCTGCCTGTGCCAGAAAAAATGTGGGAACATATATCAATGGACTTTATTGAAGGTTTGCCAAAATCTGAGGGTCAGGATGTCATATTGGTGATAGTCGACAGGTACAGCAAATATGCTCATTTCATACCTTTATCTCACCCATTTACTGCCTCTCAGGTGGCTAGAGTGTTTTTGGATACTATTTACAAACTACATGGCTTACCTAAGAGCATAGTTTCTGATAGAGATAAGGTCTTTTTAAGTAACTTCTGGAAAGAGTTATTTAAGAACCTGCAGGTGCAATTACTCTTCAGTTCTGCTTACCATCCACAAACTGATGGTCAAACAGAAAGGCTAAACAGATGTTTAGAAAATTATTTGAGGTGCATGAGTGGACATAAGCCAAAGGAGTGGAATAAGTGGCTTTCAATGACGGAGTACTGGTACAACAGTAACTATCACTCTTCAATAAAAATGACCCCTTTCAAAGTGGTTTATGGTTATGAACCCCCTCAGCTTTCATTTGAATTAATAGCGCAGTCCAAAGTAAATGCTATTGATCAAGTGCTCAAAGAAAGGCAGATTATGTCCAAGGTGCTGAAAGAGAACCTGGCTATGGCACAGAACAGAATGAAAAGAAATGCTGACAAGAGAAGAACAGAGAGGGAATTTGAAGAAGGAGATTGGGTATTTTTGAAACTTCAACCTTATAAGCAGACATCATTGGCTGTCAGGAAGAGTCTCAAATTGGCTTCTAAGTTCTATGGACCATATCAGATCGTTCAAAAACTTGGACCTGTTGTTTATAGACTCAAGCTGCCCACAACTGCCAAGATCCACCCTGTTTTTCACATTTCGCAACTCAAGAGGCAGGTGGCTAGAGTGTTTTTGGATACTATTTACAAACTACATGGCTTACCTAAGAGCATAGTTTCTGATAGAGATAAGGTCTTTTTAAGTAACTTCTGGAAAGAGTTATTTAAGAACCTGCAGGTGCAATTACTCTTCAGTTCTGCTTACCATCCACAAACTGATGGTCAAACAGAAAGGCTAAACAGATGTTTAGAAAATTATTTGAGGTGCATGAGTGGACATAAGCCAAATGAGTGGAATAAGTGGCTTTCAATGGCGGAGTACTGGTACAACAGTAACTATCACTCTTCACTAAAAATGACCCCTTTCAAAGTGGTTTATGGTTATGAACCCCCTCAGCTTTCATTTGAATTAATAGCGCAGTCCAAAGTAGATGCTATTGATCAAGTGCTCAAAGAAAGACAGATTATGTCCAAGGTGCTGAAAGAGAACCTGGCTATGGCACAGAACAGAATGAAAAGAAATGCTGACAAGAGAAGAACAGAGAGGGAATTTGAAGAAGGAGATTGGGTATTTTTGAAACTTCAACCTTATAAGCAGACATCATTGGCTGTCAGGAAGAGTCTCAAATTGGCTTCTAAGTTCTATGGACCATATCAGATCGTTCAAAAACTTGGACCTGTTGCTTATAGACTCAAGCTGCCTACAACTGCCAAGATCCACCCTGTTTTTCACATTTCGCAACTCAAGAGGAAGGTTGGAGGTCAGAAAATTCCTTCCATAGATCCTCCTATGTGTTCACCGGAAGGCCAGCCCTTAGTGGAGCCTGTAGCTGTGCTGGACAGGAGAATGGTCAAGAAAGGAAACAAGGCGGCTGTACAGATTTTAGTGCAATGGGCTAATTTGCTGCCAGAAGAAGCCACCTGGGAAGATTATCAATTCATAAGATCACAGTTTCCCAACTTTGTTGACCTGGAGGACAAGTTCTAATTTAAGGGGAATGGATTGTCACAAAAGCTGTTGTGACTGTTAAATTAGAAGTTTTCTTATTTTACTTTAGGTCCTCTAAGTATTTACGTATTTTATTTCCGTCTTACAGTTTAGTCCCTTAAGAATAGTTTGTGGTTATTTGCATTGTAGTCCCTCTTTCAGTTAGGAATAGGACAGCTGTAGTACTATCCGTTGTCTGTAAGGAGTACTATTAAAACGATGTAATCACATTATGAGGATATATCAGAAATTTATCAAATTCTCTCTTTTCTTTCTCTTCTCTATTTCTCCTTCGCTTTTAGGAATGGTATCAGGAGTCCCTCCTGTTACAAATAGATACAAAAGATTAATAGAACCCAACACACTAATTTAGGATTGAGGCATAGTTGATTGATTGTTTATTAGATATGTGATATTGACTAGTTTTTATCATCATTTCGAACCAAGTGCAAAGGCGACAGATGAGTATGAGTCAGCAAGACAAAAGGTGGCAAATTTCATTCACGCGGCCGAAGCTAGAGAGATCATTTTTACAAGAAATGCTACTGAGGCTATCAACTTAGTGGCTTATTCTTGGGGACTCTCAAACTTGAAACCAGGAGATGAGGTGTATTTTCTTTCTTCCAAAGCTTGATATATGTTTAATGTCTGGATTTAGTTATTTGTGAGGATCATCCAGTCTCTTAAAGTTTTCTAGCAGTTGTGAAAGTTACTTAGATATGCTGCTGGTATTTGACTACAAATTGCTGTCTGCTAACTTTGCAGATTATAACCACAATAGCTGAACATCACAGTGCAATTGTTCCTTGGCAAATTGTTGCTCAAAAGACTGGTGCTGTCCTGAGGTTTGTAAATTTGACAGAGGATGAAGTTCCAGATGTAGGGCAATTAAGAGACTTTCTCTCAAGGAGCACAAAACTTTTGGTCATGCATCATGTCTCGAATATGTTAGGTTGGTGCATAATTGTTCTATAACTTACCACTAATTTTGATTTCCATATAATAGAAGGATCTTGTGGACCTACAATTCAACCTCCATCTTAGTTTGATGGAATGCTAGAGATAATAAATGACGCTCTTAGTTCAACTTTGTAAAAACACTCCTTACTCTGCATTTATATTGACTCAAAAGGAAAAAAAAGTGGTCAAATTGATCTTTCCGTTGCATGAGCCACTCCTAGTCATAGTGTCATTCTCAATTCTCAAAAGAACTACTGCTAGTCATAGTCAGAAAGAAACTAATAGAAACTGTTGCAGAATAACAGATTTACTTTCAACTTCATATACTGATATGAAAATAGTAGAAATGAACCAAGCTCGTCTAGAATTTTCCTTGACCTAGTAAGGTCTTTTTAAGCGTGGATCAATTATTGCATAAAACCTGCAGGAACTGTTCTATATCAGGTTTCTCTTGACTACACCTGCTTTTCATAATTTTCAAGTTTGTGGAACTCTCTGATTTAGCTGATATTCTTAAAAGGATTCTTCATTCCGATTCTCCTTTTTTCTGTTGCTTAACTGAAAGTTGATTGGGAACAGAACAACTGGAAGATAGTGATTAGTAGTTTTGTATGATATATCGGAATTCTGGGAGGGATTGCCTCTTCACTTATCATTTTATATTGCTCTTGGCGAAACTTGGTGAAAAAATAATAGAAGTAAGCAAACAAGTAATTCATACACTTGGACCTGTGAGAAAAGGAAATGAAAGCCAGCAAATACTTCATTGAATTTGACTCTAACAAATCAGATACACTCTCTTTGTGCATTTAATTTCCCATATTTTTATTCATCTGTTTCTTGTCCATTGGTCTCTTCTTAGTGCTACCCCCATTTTATATGCAGCTTCTGTTCTTCCTATGGATGAAGTCATAAGTTGGGCACATGATGTTGGAGCAAAAGTGCTTGTAGATGCTTGTCAAAGTGTCCCACACATGGTGGTCGATGTTAAGAATCTAGACACTGATTTTCTTGTTGGTTCCTCTCATAAGGTTAGGACAATGCCATGTACTATATAAGTGGTTCTCCATTGAGTAGCAGAAATTGAGGTTAAACATGCTTCAGATGTGTGGGCCTACAGGCGTTGGATTCTTGTATGGAAAGAGCGAGATCCTTTCTGGCATGCCTCCTTTCCTTGGTATGTAACTTCTCCTTAACTTTGATTCTCAACAAGAAAATTCAAAGCCAAGCATCTTTTACCGACAATCCGCTTCTTCAGCTCGGAGTTCTTGTACTTGATAAATCTCATGCCATGTGTAGAATGATTATAACATATTTAAATGTGGTTTTATCATTGATTAATTCTCAAAAAAATGATATTTAACTGTGATTTCAGTCAAGCAGTTTCTTAACTTGTGTTCCTATCCCTTGAATTACAGGTGGTGGCGAAATGATAGCTGATGTGTATTTGGATCATTCCACTTATGCTGAACCTCCTTCGAGGTTTGTTTCTTTTTCCCGTGTTCCTATAGAATTTTCTGGCAATACTTTGACAACTAGCTAACTGTTCTTTTGTCCATTCAAGCTGAACTGCATCCAATGCCTGCCTTGAACCATGATCCTGGAATCTTATTGAGTTGTTATGATTTTAGTTTATCTACTTCTCCATTTTCATCATCTCTAGATATTACTACCATTACATATAACCTCAAGCTGTGTTTCTTGGATCCTTTTCTTGCTCCACTTATATTGAATAAAGTACTGTCTGCTAAATATAATAGCACTGGTCGCTTCCATCGTCAAGATAGATCAACTTGGAAACTTCATCTTCCCTTCATTGTCATTGGTTCCTATTACTGTTGGGGAAATGTTATATCTCGATTCTGTGATCATCATACTATGCTTCTATGTCTTAATTTTTCTCCTATATTATTTTTTCCCTTTTGGTTTTGGGGGGGGGGGGGGGGGGTATGTTTTAAGTTCTATACGTGACACTGCTAATCAAAGCCTCTATGCTGATGACTTTGATTAGCCCTTCTCATCTTATTATTATGTCTAAATTCTTTTTAACTTTATATTGGATCTGGAAATAATACATAGACCTGGATCTTCAGTGTTGTGGCTAAAGCTCAATCAGCTACGAGTAATTTTTAAATCAAAGTTCTCTTCTAAGTTTCATCTTCTAACCCTTTTTGTAATTGGGATCAGATTTGAGGCTGGGACTCCCGCAATTGGAGAAGCAATTGGGCTTGGAGCTGCAATTGATTATCTTTCTGAAATTGGCATGCAACAGATTCATGATTATGAGGTGGGCCTTTTATCCCGTAACCTCATATTCATGAAAGAGACATACTTTTACACTCTGTGAAATTCATGCATCCGTTTACATTTCCGTTTGCTAATTTCCTTCTTCCATATGGTAGCATCTAGATTACCTATCCCCCCTCCCCACCCGCCAGCCACACACAAATAAATAACAATAATAATAGATGGTTGCGCACAAATTTGTATGAGGCAAAAAATGTGCCACACTTTTGCGCAAAAAATGCACCACACTTTTGCATTATACTGAAGAGACTCTAAAGTAGTGGTTGGATTATGTTTACTGCTCTTTGAATTTTCTAGTTTTTAAGCTCCAGCTTCAAAGAAGACTTTGAGAAACCGTCTTCCTGGGTTTGTGGCTTCCAGTATTTGCTACTAAGTATGACGATCCGCCACATCATCATGCCACATAGACCCCCCATAAGTGCCACATGGAACAAAGTTGCTCACGCTAGTTTATAGTGGAAGTTCTAGAGATATGTGGAGAAATCCCTTGGAAGACTTTACCCACCCAGGATGCCTTATAGCAAAAAGAGGAATGTCGCCAACAAGAACTAGGAGGTGCCGCTCGAGGTTGAGCCAAATGAAAGGCTGACATCCCAAGAACCTTCTACCACTGAGCAAGGATGATGTGGAAGTCCTGCCCGAGGACGTCTCGCTCGGTAGAGAGTGGGCCATGAAGGTTAATGCGGGGATTGACTCTATCGAGATATTTGGCCAATGCTTAGGGAGAGTAGAAGTCACTCTAAGCGTTCTTGAGAGGCATACCCTTGAAGAGATTGAAAGCATCTGAAATGACTTGGATGAGCGTACACAGACCGAGGTAGAGATGAGGCAGACCATCGCTACTTTAGAGTGCAAACTCAGGGAGGCGTTGAGCACTATCGATGCCATGAAGGCAAAGATGGAGGCACCGAAGAACATGTCAACACTGGCGTGACTGAGACCGCAAGAAATATTGTCATGACGAGGCAGGCAAAGATCGAGGCTTCCAAGCCACCAGTGTTCAAAGGGGTTCGTGATACACAAGAAGTAGAGTACTTTCTTTGGCACTTGGAGAACTTTTCCCGACATGGAAATGTAAGGGATGATGATGCCAAGATCAACATTGTGGTGTTGTATATGTCAGAGATTGCCATGCTATGGTGGGGACGTAAATCGACTGATGCTAAGAGAGGTTTGTGCACTATCAACGCATGGGATGAGTTCAAGGTCGAGTTCAAGCGATAATTCTTCCTAAATAATGTCGTGTACAATGCAAGAAGAAAACTTAGAGAGTTGAAGCACACAAGGAGCATACTGGACTACGTTAGGGAGTTCATGACCCTTACGCTTCAAATACCTGACCTCACTAGTGGTGACATAATGTTTCACTTTATGGAAGGGTTGCAAAATCGGGCTAAGTAGGAATTGCAACGCTGACGAGTATGGATTTCAAGAATGAGAAGTATGACAAAGACAGGCGATAAGTCAGAGGATGGCATTGCTAAGGGTGGATGAGGCTGTGGTAAAAGCAAGGAAGTACATCAACAACACCACAAGACTCGAGATACCCACAAATTTGATCAACAACCACACAAAGCAAGGAAGTACATCAACAACAACACAATGTCATACCTTGATCGACCCTATCTCCATTGTCTATGGGTCATGGAATGAGAATGAGCTTGTATGATGCCTACTATTACTATACCACAAACAGAATCAAGCACATCTTTAGGCTATACAACTTGTGAAGGGGCTCAAGATGGAAGGGTCGATGTTCTTGGAAACCAATGCAAGTTTTGAGGGCGACAAAAACAAAAAGCCATTTTCGTGTTCCACATCCATTGGAAGGGGAAATCATCAGAAGAAGCTACACGAGAACAATATGAAGACCAGTGGATATTCAAAGATAAGACACGAGAGTTTGCACAGTAGTAATGCGCCATGGTCGTCACAACATCAAGTGGGGGAAAGTATGACAACCTGCCACATCATTACACCACATAGGTGCCACATGGAACAAAGTTGCCCATGTGGAGGGCTTACATAGGAATAATGCTAGTTCATAGTGGAAAGTTTAGAACTTTTAATTAAACAAATCAAAACTTCATATTAATGAATAAATTTTTTACATCAACATCCAACATGACGTATTTCAAACAAATGTCTAACCTCTTATTAACTAGAACTGATTCTTACTTTTATAAATAATAATGAGTATTATTATGTGAAGTTAAGCGCTTAATGTCTTTTAAGAATATACCTTAAACACAAGTAGTATATAAGAACAAAAAAAGATAATCCTAAATTAATAATATTTTGTGTGTGTATGTATTTAAGACCTCTTATTATAATATGGCTTTAGGCCACTTATTTTATTGAAACGCCTTTTAGAAGAAGTCCCGAAAATTGGCACAACTAACTCTATCCAGTATGGATGTTGTCACTAAATGTAGATTAATGCTTATCTTTAGAATCATCTAGAACCTGAGTGAAGTTAATCAATCAACAACATCCCGATAAAGAATGATTTTGGTGATATGTTTCTTCCCATTTTCATGTTCTTCCTCAGATGGAGCTGGGTAACTATTTGTATGATCGTCTCTCTTCTGTATCTGATGTTCGTATTTATGGGCCTGCACCTTCACGAACTGTTAAGCGAGCGGCTCTTTGTTCTTTCAATGTTAAAGATGTTCACCCTACAGATATCGCAACCTTCCTTGATCAACAGGTATGGGAAATAAAACTCCATCTAGCTCTTGCATAGCTACAATTTTTCTCTTAGAAAAATGAGGGCATTTGTAAGCTAGTCCACTAGAGCATGTGTGTTATTGGTTAAAAAGTCATGTAAATGAAATATTTCTAAATAGCAATGTTTTCTACAGCATGGTGTAGCTATTAGATCAGGTCACCATTGTGCTCAACCTCTCCATCGACATTTGGGAATCAGTGCGAGCGCACGAGCTAGCCTTCATTTCTACAATACTATAGACGACGTTGAGAGATTCATCGATGCACTCAAGGACACAATCAACTTTTTCACTTCTTTCAAATGAGGGTATTTTTTGTTCTCTGACGTACCTTAAGGCAAATGTAATATAAACAAAAAACTTATAATTATCTCAATTTAAAGGTGTGATTCATGAATAAATTGACTTTGAGGAGTTAGATTAATACTTGACATTATTGTAAATTAGATACTGCTATCAATTACTCAATATCATTCATTTCATCTAAAACTCCTACTATTAAGCTATACTCCATAAGTTTGGCGGTCACTTGTGCAATACGCTCTTCTTTGGTGACTTTGCTTTCTTTGGAGACAGATTCTGCCACAACATTCAACAAGAAACTGGTTAGTGAAAGCCAAAATTTGGAATGCAAATTGTATGTGGGCTTCATCAGCGAAAACATACACTCACCTTCTGTCTTGTCAAAGCCTCATAGTCAATCCTGTCTTTCCACTTACTCTTCTGAAGTTGAACTGGCCGGTTCCCAACATACTTCCCTGAAATCAGAAAGATTTTACCTTGTCACTTAGGGATTCGAGCAATGAAAGTTCGATGGAAAGTATACTGCTGGTTAAATAACTATGACAACAACAAACACATCCATTTTGCAAAGAAACCTAAGAAAACCACACTGCTCAAATACTCTAAACTGAAAGTTCCCCTTCCTTGTTTTCCTTCACCTAATTTGACTTCAACAGCACACTCCTAGTTGTTGTGGTGCTGGGTCATCCAGCAAGTCTTCTCGCATTGGGGGAGGGGTTTGCAGATAACACTCTTCCGTCGGGCCAAATCTTTTGACCTTATGACATCAAACAAGGGATAGAAAGAGACCATATAAGGCATCAACAAACAGAATAAACAAGGAAAATTTCAGATCCATTTGGTTATCATCCCATACCATTTCGGTCTGGTGATCTTCAAATGTCAAGCTATGCCATTAAGACGTCGATTATATTAATGTAGCAGAAGCAAAGTAGAGACTATGCCTTACAAATATGGAAAGACCACTTACCATTCATTTCTTTAAGTGCCACGACAAGGTCTGAAGGGTTGGAAAAACTAACAAATCCATATCCCTTGGTCTTACCAGTCCGCTTGTCTCTCACGACCTGTCATGGAGTTAAGACATTACAAGAACGATGAATGTACTTAGAAACATTCTTCAGTTTAGTGCTAACATGTGCATGGAAACTGTGAACATATACAGTCTAAACAACAAACAGGAAAAGAGAAAAACACTATACATGCTGAGGTGAGCAGTACAAGTTTGGTTCCATCCAAGAGCCCAACAATAGCCTTCCCCCACATCACACACAACACCATTCTGAAATTCTTTTCCCCCCTTTTTTAATAAATCGAAGCTCTCCCCCATATTCATGAATGTCTTAAGATATGGACAAAAACGATAAAAGATAGAAGAAAAATTATAGACATGAAGACCTCCACTCCTTGATGATGATCATCAGAAGTTGTCAGTTCGTAACAACATACCCAATGTAGTCACACAAGTGAGGGTATGATGTATGTAGACCTTACCCTATCTTTGTGTGGGGTAGAGAGGTGGTTTCCGATAGACCCTCGGCTCGAAAGACATGTAACCGACACAAGTCCATGTTTAACAATTAAAAGTATCACTAATGGAAAACATGAAATGATGATAAAAGAACTTACCCTAGCCATGTTAAAAGAAGGAAATCTTGAAAATGCTTTTGATAAAACATCATCATTCACCTCATTCCCAAGGTTACCACAGAATAGCCGAAAATCATCTGCATGACCCCAATAGTCAATTTAGTCAGCCAACTAATAGAATTGAGTCAACTGACAACCATCTTACAACAAAAGCCCACAATCGAGCAAACAGAGCACAAGATGAAGTGCTAAGAAAGTCATATGGGGAAGTTAGACAATCATTTGCAGGGCAGGTATGCATTCATTATAGTATTTGCATCAAACTTTATGTTGCTTACACTGCAGCATTGGCCTCAAAAGAAAAGGCTTCCCTCCCCTCTACCGAAAACCTTTGGCAAATATAGAGTGCATCCCCCCGTATACGATAAAATATTTTTCAATACTCAGTTCTTTCATGTCGCCTGAACTATGATCTTTGGTCATGCATCTCCCTTCCAAACATATTTAGTTTTCAAGGGAAGTTGGATCAAAATATGCAATGACACTTATTTTTATTTTCCTAAATGATCGACACAGGTGTAAGGTGACATTCACCATTCATAACTGTTTTTCCTTAAATTTCCAGACCTTCAACTGCATGGTAATTTACTGGTTTAGCACTTTCCCAAACTCCAGACCTACAATTACACAGTTATCCAGAACATCACAGCTTTGACATTCTTATTAGCACTGCAATAACCCTTCATAAGAAGATACTACTTAACTCAATTCATGTCTAAAACTATCCGGAACTCGAGGAAACCAATTGGAACAACCACACTAAACAGAATTCAAGTGTTTTAATTGGGTAAACACAGAATTCAACCATTTGACACAAATTTGAATTGGAAGAAAGAATTAAACGGAGCAAGCGAGCTTACTCTCTGGCCACTCTGCAAGAGTAGGATCTTCCCAAGTCTGTCCTGCTGCCTTTCGAGGCACAGCTTTCTTTTTCACCTCAGCTTTTTGCTCAATCTCACTGCTTGCAAGTGCAGCTTTCACATTCTCAATTGCCTCGGGCGTGATTGTTTGTACAACTCTTTGAAATAGTTGCTGCGTCTGCCCATTAGAATTAGGCACGTTAGACACATTGCTAAGTAAATCTTATCTTTTCGAGAGGAACAAATTGCAAGTTTAAAAAACAATATGGATAAAGATGTACAGTGGCTCTACTTCAAATACTTCAATGAAGAATTTTCTTTTCCCATTGGCTTGCTAACGGGGAACTAAGAAGCATGCAATTTGTGTAAACATATAAAAAATTTACACAACAGGCATACATTCATGTGTACACATATGATGGATAAAACTCACCAACCAAGATATCTTAATAAGTACAATCAATTACAGAAGAAATAGCATTGGCATTATACATACACACACACTCAAACTGGCAAGTAACCATTCGAACTTTAAGAGTACCCATCTAGACACCTCAACTTGGTCTCAACGATCAACTAAACACTCAAACTTGTTCCCACTGTCTCTCGTAGACACCCGATGCTAATGTGACATATAAATTTTGGAAGTGTCTAAATAATCATTTTGTAAATTGGAGTGTTCAACTGACATAGTGGAGAGCTAAGTTTGGAGTGTTTAGTTGCCCGTTGAGGCCAGTTTTGAGTGTCTATTTACGTATTATGCCAATAATATTACGATTCTTACTCTTACATTACATACGAGCCACTAATGAGTGAATAATGCATCTGAAAAATTAACTCTGTTTTTTCCTCCCTATCTCAATCCAAGTCAGTTCATCAAGAGTAAAATTAATGTAATTACTAATCTACAAACAACAGGTCGAATTTGTTTTATAAGAATCAATTCTTACAAAAAAAAATAGTTCAAAATTGAAATACTTACCTGCAAATACTGAGGTAAAGAGTAAACGTCGGGAACAGCTGCCGGAGCAGAATAGACAGGAGGAACAACGGGAGGAGCAATTGGCGAAGGAGCAGAGCCAATGTAGGGCTGCGATGGTTGTTGTTGGAGATGAAACGGCGTCGGAAAGTATGTGCCGTTCAAGTAATTGTATTGCGACGAAGTCACCGTCGACATAATAATTACCGGTGGACGGAAATGAGAAAGGAGATTTTCCGATCGGTGAATTTAAGGGCTTGTTTGGATAGATTTTGCAGTGATAATAAAACGAGTTCATTCATCAAAAATACTGAAAAAGGACCATTTGAGGTGAATGTAGAGAGTTCTAGAAATATTCTTTCTAGAATCTAGAAGAAACTAGAAATGGAAAAAAAATTATAGTCTCAATATATGTGATATTTTTCTAAAATTGATCATTTTCGTAACTTTAAGGAGAATATTAAAATTAATCTATTTTCAATTATACAAATATAATATTCTTTTGTGATAAACTCAAAGCGAAAGTATATCACGTAAATTGAAACAGAATGAATATAAGCGTGGATACATGATTTAATTTGCTTGTGCATGGATACAACTCGATTAAAAAAATAAATATAATATATCAAGCAAAATTGCATGTGTTGATACAACTAGATTAATCGAACACATACAAATATCTGACAAAATAAATAGATACATAATGAATAGATATAGCTTCAAAATAATAGTTATAAATCATAACGAGACAAACTATAGTTGCTAGTACTAATTATAACGCAGACTATAGTTTACCAAGTTTCTTCAAAATACCTTATTTATATTTATAGGTGGAATATAGGATACAGTGTAATTGAAAGTGGGCTAAAAGCCCATATTTATGGGCCGATAGTATAAGTTGAGAAGTGGGCTAAAAGCCAAAAATTTATGGGCCTCCAATGTAGATTGAGAAGTGGGCCGAATTAGTTTAGTAGTATTTGGGCCTCCATGTAGCTGCCTTCTCAATTTTCTTTTGTATATATACCCGCTTCAGACAAGCGATAAATGAAGTTAGATTTGATAAAATCAAACTTCAGACACAACGTTTGAAGTTATATATGACTGGTGTTCATTAGCTTTGCTTGAAGCTCAGCTAAAAATAGTTGGATTTTTGTAATTTTTGCTTGACTTAAGCTATTTCAGTTTGAAGTTTATGCATATATGGTTGAAGTCAAGCAAAAAAGACGGAAGTCAATCATATCATATATTACTGAAGTTCAAGCAAAACTAGCTTAAGTGTGGCAAAATTAAAGTGGTTCATCGTCAGCCAAATTTACCTGAAATTTAGCGTACAAAGCTTCATTTATTATGTCTCGAGTTAGACTTTGTCAAAACTAATTTCAGACACAAAGTAAATACGTGAAAAATAATAATTCGTCAATCTCTAGAATGATGTACAACACCTACTTGCAAAACAAAAATCATAAAACTAAAGTTATATTACTACTTACTAGTAGTTTCTAAAATTAAACTTCCAACTTTTTATTTATTTATTTATAGAAAAATGTGAAGAACAAAATTTGAAGTGGTGTGGACCACATTTTCCCCACACCAAACAATGTTCTTCATTATACAAAATTATTATTAAAATTTCCTCCTCAAAATACCAAAAATATTATTATAAAAAAATAAAATGAAGTGTTATGGAGTAATTATTAGTACCCCTTATATAGCAAACATACGATAAAGCCAAAGATGGAAAAAAAATTGCATGCAATTGTACGGACAAAAGGATCATGAAGATCGAACGGTCTTTATTAATCCACGTGTCAGCATGGCAAAGGTGAAGCCGTTGATTTGAATTTTTTCGAAAATCGAGCCGACAAGCAGTACAAGTTGACACGTGGGAGACTAGACAAGCTGTGGGGACCACAAAGAGTACGTGTCAGCATTGTACAACACGTTACTCCCGTAATTTGCGGGAGCTATATTTGCAGACAGCTAAGCCAGGTAGCCCGAGGATAATAAGTTAAAATGGTTTAACCGACGAGATTGTGATAGCGTGATAAATATTTCTTCGTTTATGAAATAATATATAATAATCATTCAAATACCAGGTGAAAAATCAAAATTAAAAGTTGAAATGCATTTTACCTCAACTTTTAATGTTATAACAAACTCAAATAATTTGACTCCTATTGTGATGACTTGATAAGTACTTTTCCATTCTTAATTAGTGATTTCGAATTTGAACGGTGAGTAATCATCTTTGTGAGGAAATATTTTATTCTCTAAGTGGAATTTTTCAATGTGTCTCCAGATTAATTAGGACGCAAAGCATATATCGAATAACAGATGAGAAATCAATATAAAAAGTATAAACATATTTTTATTTAGAAGAGAAATAATTTAGTGTCATCAACATGAGTTGTGGTGCAATGGTGAGTTGTTCTTATCTTAACTAACGGTCTCGAGTTTGAACCTTGAATTTGGAGAAAATCCTATTGAAAATGTTACCTCAAAATGAATCATATATTATGTGATTCAGATCTAGTCGATACTTATGTGCGGATTTCAAATACCAAATGAGAAAAAAAAAAAATAATCAAATCTCACTAGAGAAAAGCAACCACCGTCTTTCACACCCCCACCTCTTTGCACCCATTTGTACAAATTGTCTTCATGTCATTGAACTCTTAAACATTTGTACTATTTAGGGTAGTCATGAAGTGATTCAATCAATATATATATATATATATATATATATATATATATATATACCCCACACTATATTTTTACACAAATTATAAAAAAATATCTCACATTATTAAAATTATTTATTATTTATGTATTTTATTGCTCAAATTAAATTTCACATGACTAATCTCTTTCCTGAGCTTCTTTCCATGCAAGATTTTGTTGTTCATCTTGTATTCCTAAGATACTTAGAACAAAACTTTGAAAAACTTGGTAAGAAACAACAAAGTTTAAAGAATATTTTTAAAACTAGAAAATTAAAACTAGTAGAGAAAATAGAATTAGAAACAGATTAGAAACAATATATAAAATATTTTTCTCAAAGAAGAAAATCGAGTCCACTGAATGCATGATGTCCCCTTAAGGAAATTATTCTCCTTAAATACCCGAGATTAATTAATGAAATATATCCTCCCAGGATAGCACAATCTTACTCACCGGTGTATCGATACCTAAAATCATGGTCTCAGCGAACCACTCAACGATAGTAAAATACACTTAGAATACTAGATTTAGTAGTAGTAGAAGAAGTCCATAAAATTCATACTCTTAAATAAGAGGAAATCCCTCAATTTATAGAAAACAAAGGTAGTGTGAAAAAGTTCTTATTGTGACGTACCGGAAATGTCACAACCCTTTGGAAAAATCACAATCTTTCATAAAAGTCACAACTTTTCATAAAAATCACAACTTTTCATAAAAATCACAACTCTTCATAAAAATCGCAACTTTTCATTTTCCATTCACACCTTTTAAAACCAACAGATTTGATATAACATGTTGAATTTATCGAACTCTAAAATACTCTTAACATGTACTCATTATTTTTTCTTATAAAATATTATAACTTTGAATGTATATGAGGAACGACAAATAAAAATTAAAAGGAGTTTTATTTTGAAAATGATATTTTGTGAACTAGAAAAAATTATCAAATACGTAAATAAGCTAATTAAATACTTATAAGCCAGTTTAACCGAATAGATATCCTCATAGTGTATTTTTTATTTTATTTAGTAAATTATCATAAAGATTTGTTTATAATTATTATTTCACGTAATTTAATTATATAAATATTTTTATATTGTAAATAAATACATAAAATTATAACACTTTGACAAGACACCTCTTTCTTTTGTCTGTTTAATGGAGTCTGCACATAATTATTGGAGCACATCATATTTTATTCCTATAAATATTCATCTTCAAGATTTTTCAGTAGTAGGATCTTGCACCAAAACAAGCTAATTAGCCAATTTCAAAAGAACATTCTCATGAGGAGATTAATAAATTAGACTAAAAAAATAAAATTAATTGATACACAAAATATCTCGCGTTAGTAAAATTTGGGGAAATACCACACTCTAAAGTTTATGATGTAGACAACTTATCCTAATACAATTATTAATAATTGTTTTCATAACTCAAACTCATGATTTAAAAATTACATAAAAAATAATTTTATCATTCCTTCGAGGCTGATTAAAGGATGTATGAGCCCTATTAGCAAAGATGTGAGGAGTAAAAATAATTGATATTAGTAAGGTGTCAATTTCTAAAACTTTTATAAGATCTCAAAGGATCTATACTAACAATATTTAAATCTCAAATCGAGATATGTGTGTTTTTGTCTTTTAGTTTGATTAAATTTATATATTATAAGTCAATACCTAACTATATGTTGCCCTTTCCATATAGGCTCCTCTGCTATCCACTAATATTCTAAATTTGTCCTCTATAAAAGAACCAAATTAGTTTATTTGTGATACTATAATTGCACCAAATAAAGAGGTAGTGGGGGAGCTATATAGTTAATATAAGATTAAATAATCAACTTTCCAAATTAAGT
Source organism: Solanum tuberosum (assembly GCF_000226075.1). NCBI lineage: Eukaryota > Viridiplantae > Streptophyta > Magnoliopsida > Solanales > Solanaceae > Solanum > Solanum tuberosum. Next base: position 1,342,717 of record NW_006238999.1, on the reverse strand, counting down.
AAATAAGAATCTAGAATGTTCAATAGTTTTTATGCATTTTTTTAATTTAGAATTAGATATTTACATTAGTTCAATGTGTAGAATCAGAGAATATGAATTCAATCTTATACATACGCAAGGAAGGTAATTCAAAAAGAAAGATAATGATATTTTTTTATCATTAAAGAGTCGTATGAGATAAAAGTCTCATACATAATTTTGAAATTTAATATTTAAAAATTATATCGTGAATAACTAGAAATGTGGAAACAAAATCAAATAAAATTTGATCATTATGAACGAATCCGCAAATTCCACAACGAGGTAAATCACGGTCCGCAATACATACAATTCCATATTCCAAACTCGAGTCCAAGATTTATGAATAAAAATAAAGAGATACTTACGACTCCACAACAACTCTTACGATAATTAGTTTCCTTACATTACAATTGGCATAAAATCATGTATGGGATAAAGAGATTAAGCTAGTGGTCATGCATAGGGGAAGAATCTTTTTAAAGCAATTATTGGGGATTTAAGTTATAAATATAATAATATTGAATAAAGTTCTTGTTCACTCTATCAATGTAATTTAATTGAGTATATTGTAACATTACTAAAAATTATCTTCTTTTTTTACGCAGAATCATTTCCAACGAGCAATATTCTGAAGGAGTGTTGTTCTTAGAAATAAATCATGCAATAAATAAATTAAAATTCACCAAATATCGACCAAAAAATTAAAATTTTAAAAACTATTTAATAGCTAGCATTTAATTATTTGGAAATGAGAGGACTAAAAGTATGTACGTAAATATATAGTACTCCATTATTATTTTTAATAGACAAAAGCTATTATGATTTCTTCTGTTAGTAGATGAAATTGCATTTATCACTAACTATCTGCTTATATTCATATAGTCAATGAAAATATGAGGTTCAATTATGATTACTATATTACTCGGAGTCTTTAAAATTATCATTTTATTTGTATCAAATTTTTAAAAATTTGATACACATTCATAAGCATTTTTTAAAAGCTTGAACACCTAATATTACCTGAGGAACAATTAATAGAAAAATGTATATTTTGATTGAGCGAAGACTATTCTATTTAGGTAGACACTCTTTTTTTATAAAGAGATCGCTGAGTTCAACTTTCTTCCGAGAATGAGATATATATTGTGTTTATGCACTGATTGAATTGAAGTTCAAATTTTGGCAACTTCAAAAGACAGATTTGAAAATTTTAGTTATGTCTATCACGACTAGGCCATTTTAAAAATAACTACAACTAATTAATCGTTTATAAAAAGTGAAATTACTTTACCTAAATTAAGATTATAAGTTACAATTGGTGTAACATGTTAAAATGCATATGCATTATATTTGTATTATATGTAACGGGTGGATAGAAACACTCAATTGTGACATAACTAATTTAAATTCTAGCAACTTCGAAATAAAAATTTAAAAATCCTAATTATGTTGTCACAACTAGATCATTTAAAATAGGGAAAATTGTATATAATAGAAAACTATTAATTCAAATTAAATGTTATAAATATAGTTTGATTTAATTGTACATCATAACAAACTGTTGCTATTTCACCTCTCTCCTGGTGAATCTCGCTCGCCACTCTCGTTCTCTCCCTCGCCTCTCTCGTTTTTTATATAAACACAAGTGTATAAAGTGCGTTTGTGTTTGTATAAAGTGAGAGAAAATTGTATATATACATATATATTCGTTCCCCTCTCTCCCCTCTCCCAGATCTC
>NW_006238999.1:1339047-1340433 GCF_000226075.1 Solanum tuberosum | reverse complement strand
CTCTCCCAGATCTCGCTTTCTCACTCGCCTCTCTCACTTTATACAAAAAACGCAAATTGTATAAAATGCGTTTGTGTTTGTATAAAGCGAGAGAAAATTGTATATATACATATATTTTCGTTCCCCTCTCTCCCCTCTCCCAGATCTCGCTCGCCACTCTCCCAGATCTCGCTTTCTCACTCGCCTCTCTCACTTTATACAATTGATCTTTTTGTATATGTATACCAAAACAGATTATACAACTGCTTTCTTTTGTATATGTATAGCGAAATATACATATTTATGTTTGCTATGGAGCGCAATTATGCAAACTTTGCTATAGCATACAAATATGAATTTTGTGTTTGCTATATGTGAAAGTTGCTATTTAAAATATTACTACCACACTAATCATCCATATAGAGTGAAATTAATTACTTAAAAGTTAAGAAAAGTTATTTGCCGCAACAGATTAAAATACACATCTACAATATGATTATCTATGTCACGTAAAATTAACAAACACCTTATTATATTATAATATAGACGGGATGCATGCAAAATCATATCCTAATTTTACATTCTCCTATATAACTACAATAGTTTTTCTGGCACTACATTATATCTTAATTTCAACTAGGCAATTATTCAATAAAAGTGCGCACATTTCAGTACACTAAGCTCCCACAATACACGCTAAAATTTAGGGATTGAAATGCAAATCGATCACATAATTGGATCTTATCTACGCAACTTTACTCTTGCATTTCTACAAGAAATTGTTTTTGCAGCTAGCTAGAACCTCCTGATCACCATGCCCCCGTCTACACAATCACTCTCAATTATCATTACCAATATTCCCGTATCCACAAAAAGTTGCACATCTACCTGTACCACAATCACCACCATCAACCGCCACTGTTGTTTTTTGCTTATTATTATTTGTTGATGATGATGGCCTCTTCCTCTTCTTTTCATAACTAACCCCTCTTGATTTAGACTGAAAATCTCTTACTTCTCTTAAAAATAGCCTCACATTTCTTGAACCAAATGGATTCATTTCTGGCTTTCCACCATTTTCTTCATAAGCAGCTCTAAGCCTACCAATTAGTGCATCGAGACTCCCCCATGCTTGCCTTAATGGACAAGGACATGGTGCTGGAGGATTTAGTAGCCCAAAAAATGGACAATTTTGGTTGTGGACTTTTGTTTTTCCGAATTGGTCCAGATACCTGTTAAAGACATAATTAAATAAATAAAAAATTAAGGATAATATCGCCTTAAATGTGGTGACAAAAAATGATATAATTCCCAAAAAGTAAGTCAAGTTTTAGTTTTGTAATTGGTTGCGAAAACGTTAAAAGTTTTTAATTTTTTCAGATGGGGGGGGGGGGGGGGGGGGGGGAA
>NW_006238999.1:1336429-1338776 GCF_000226075.1 Solanum tuberosum | reverse complement strand
GGGGGGTGGGGAGTAAATTGAATAAAAGTGTGATGTAATTTTTTAAAGTTAATTTTTAGTTTTTGGTTATGTAACATTAAAGGTTTTTTCTTGTTTAGAAGGGGAGAAATGACTTCGCTCACTTGTAAGCTTAAGTGCATTAAATAAAAGTATGACACTCAATTTTCGAGAAAAGTAAATTGAATGAAAATGTAACATAAATCATTTTCTAGAAAAATAAGTCAATATTTAGTTTTTATCTGTGAGAACAATTAAAAAAAAAATTCCTATTAATTCTATAGGGGGGGAGATGACTTTGGTCACTTTTCAAAGAAAATAAATTGAATAAAAATGTGATAGAAAACGTTTTCGAGAAAAATAAGTCTAATTTTTTAGTTTTTTATTTTTTTTCCATCAAGAATGGGGAAGATTATTTCCCCACTTTTTGAGTGTATCATGTTTCTTCACAATTAGGGGCTGAGTTACCATGCTAATGAATTCGATAAAACTCGTTAATTTCATCTGAAATTCTATATTTGTTTTTTAAGAACTCTATCTAATATTTATAAAATTCATAAATTTAAAATTTTAACTTTGTGGTCATTCATGAACCGTTAATATCATATCAGACCAAAACATTATTATCAATCTTTACAAAAGCTTAAATTTTTCATCAAAACACAATCTCTGCCATTACTATTTTTTCAAAAAAGAAAATTAAAAAATCTCTCTCCAATCAAACATAGAAAACATTTTTTTAGAGTACAAAGTCATTCTCCAAAAACTTTTTTTTTCCTTCAAAAAATGACCACTTTTGCCGTACAAAATAATAATCGTACGTCATAACTTAAACTTTTAGTTGAGAAAGTCACAACGGTACATACCTGAGGAATTCCAGGATTTGTGCACTACTGCACTGAGGAAGTGAAAGAGGGGGTTGGTGGTTTCTGACATACTGGCAAAAAGTGTTCCAATCGCGACGTTTCTGATTCTCATATCGACTCAACGGAGGAACCGAGGACGCAATCATGGTTGTACTGTTGGCAATAAAGTTTGTACCTTGAACCATGTTGTTGCTAGATGTAGTGAAATTATTTCCTTGTGCTATGACAAAATCCATTTTTTTTTTTGCACTTCTAGGGTTTTCTAATTAGATCTTATAATGGGGTTTTGAAGAAAAAATGGAATTTATAAATCAAAAACCCCTTTTTTAAGGTGAACTGAAAAAGATTGATTCTTGAAATAGGGAGGAAAAAAACAGTTTTGTGAAGTTATTATTTATTTATTGTTAGGTACAAGTTAATAATGGATTGTATTTATTTCAGATATTAGTTAGTAGTAGTAGTAAGAGGAAATGACAAAAGGACAATGAGGGAATTTATTATGGGCGTACCGAGCTGAGTTGAGTCAAGCCGAGCTGAATTTAACTGAATTGAGTATAGTTTTGAAATCTTGAAAGAAGTTGAGTTGGTTGAGTAAAAAAGAGAGAATAAACCAAACCAAGCTAAATCGAGCTGAATTGAGTACTAAAGTTAGAAATCTTGAAGAGCTCAAGTTTGTTAAGTAAGAGTAGGGAGAAATCGAGTAGAGTCGAGCCAAGCTGAAGATTTAGATTGAGTAGCTAGTGCTATATATAGAAATCTTGAAAGAGCTTGAATTTGTTAAGCAAAAGAGGAAAGATTGAAAAAGTAAGTTAAATTCATGAGTTGAATAGTGTACTAAAAATATCGAAATCTCAAAAAGAGGTTGAGTGTAAGTAAGTAAGAGAGAGTATAAAACCAAATCGAGCTGAGTTGAGCCGAGTTAAAAATTACCCTAAAAATGAAGTTGATGTGATTTTCATTCCAAGAAAAGAGGTAACAATAAGAAAGAAGAAGAGGGGACATAAGCCATATTTGTGTGTGTAGAATTAGAATATAGTAGTAATAGAGATTGGGAAGAGAGTAATGATTGAGGATAGTGGCTTTTGAGGAAAGAGGCTATTTTTGCAAGAAAGGGAAAGCTTTAATTTTGGCATTAATTTGAAGTGATTGGAGGAAGCAGTATTCTGTCTGGCAAATTATATATATGTACTACCACCTTAGTTATTGCTATTAGCAGCCTACTCGCTCCGTTTCAAAATATTTGTCACATTTTATTTTTTGAAAGTTAATTTAATTATAGAGTTAAATTCAAAAATGACTATGAATAAAAAAAATAAAATTAATTTTATATGTGTGGTGAAATAAAATACAAATATTGATCAAAGTTCATATAATAACTCTCGAAAAGTAAACATAACAAATTTTTTAAAACAAACGAAATTATGTACTATAGCAATAAACTAGTGGAGTAATAAGTATTGTCCCCCCCCCCCCCCCCCCAGCCC
>NW_006238999.1:1332311-1336238 GCF_000226075.1 Solanum tuberosum | reverse complement strand
AACAGTTTTGTCCCCCCCCCCCCTCCCCCCCTCTTGTTACAATAATTAGTCATTTTATTGAGACATTGATTCAAAGTCATGTCATACGACTTATTAAAAGAGAAGTTTTTTTATATCATTATTCAGGGCTTGAACCAGACAACTCCATTCAAGTGGTAGTCATATTTCATATAAAACTCACTATGGGTATTCCATATCTAATTTAAAATCAAACATTAGGAAACTTTGTGGCAATGTATTATCTTAATTAATCTAAAAAAATTGAACATTTCTCCTTTTAGTGAAACAACGAAATTTACCTTTTCAGATTTATTTTGTCTCCAAGTTTTAATTCTTTCTTTATTTTCATTAAAATTGTGGAGTTCTGAAATTTTGAGTATATGAATTCTAAAACTTAGACCAAATCTATTAAATTCTATCGAAATTGTAATTTTTGCTACAACACAATACTCTTCAGGTGTGACAACTATATATGGCCCATACAACAAATAAAATTAATTCAAATGAAAGATCATATTGATTAGAATTTGAATATATACTACAATCTCTACCTTCTAATCCTCAAAATTTTAAGTCCAAATAATGGAATTTGTCTACTTTTTCATCTCCTATTTGATGACAGAGTCAGCATATTCATTAAAAAAAAAGTCAAATATAACAAAGAAAATACACACATATATATGATTTTAAAATATCTATTTATACATAAGTGTAATGTCAATTGATATATTTTGATCAAGGGTAACTTCATCACTTTGTATCATCTAAAATACCTAAGGAAAGAACTATAACTATTTTTATCATTACATCTTTGTCTCAAACTAGTAGAAGTCTTGATTTAAAAATTGACTCATTAAGCTTCTCTTAGCCACCAAGTATATATCCAGTACTCATAAGGATGTATATAATTGAGCTCGTGCAAGAATTTCTAGAAACAAAACTCGAGTTATAACTTATAAGGATGGTTATTGAGCTTGTGTAAGAATCTCTAAAAACAAGGCTCGAGTTACTCGTAAGAGAGTAATTGAGCTAGTGCAAGAATCTCTAGAAACAAGACTCGAGTTACTCGTAATATAAGGATGGTAAATTGAGCTCGTGCAAGAATCTCTAGAAACAAGACTCGAGTTATAACTCATAAGGATGGTTATTGAGCTCATGCAAGACTTTCCAAAAACAAGAATCGAGTTACTCATAAGGATGGTAAATTGAGCTCGTCCAAGAATTCCTAAAAACAAGGCTCAAGTTACTCGTAAGGGCAGTAATAATTGAGCTCTTGTGATAATTCAAAAAAAAACAAGGCTTGAGTTACTCGTAATGAGAGCAAATTGATATCGGCAAGAATCTCTAAAAAGAAAGCTAGAGTTACTCGTAAGGAGAGTAATTGAGCTCGTGCAAGAATCTCTAAAAATAAGACTCAAGTTTACTCGTAAGAATGGAAAACTGAGCTCGTGCAAGAATCTCTTGAAACAAGACTCAAGTTACTCGTAAGGATGATAATTTGAACTTGTCCAAGAATTCCTAAAAACAAGGCTCAAGTTACTTGTAAAGAGAGTAAAATCTCTAGAAACAAGACTCTGAGTGGTGGAAAACAATAAAATCGTTCACGGTGGGACTCGAACCCACAATCTCCCGCTCCGGAGGCGAGCGCCTTATCCATTAGGCCACGCGAACTTCTTGCTCTTAAAAACACAAGTTATTTTACTTGTATTATAGTAGTAAACTCTGGATTCTCTCTTTATTGAAGTCGAGATTGTACGAGGAGAGAAAGACTTAAGTCGATTCGTGAAAATAATAGTTATACTGCTTCCATATCTTATCTCAAGTTAATTACTCCATAGCTAGTGTGGGTATATGACATGACTTCATCAATAGCGGTAGAAATAGTATTCACCATTGCTTACAATGTTTTCATTCACTCCTTGCATTATTACTTCAAAAACATTTCTTTTGAGTCGATCGAGGATTTATAAGAAGCAACCTTTCTACCAGACAAAAAGACAGACATAAGGTCACGTGCATTTTATCCTTCGATCGTCAAACCTCACTTGTGAAATTACGGTACTATGCATGTTGTCATTGTTTTTACAACATTTTCCTAATACCCTATTATATGCCTTGTAGCACTGTCATATTTTACATGTTTTTAATTCTACTCAGCCAAGCACACAAAAACAATTTATCTTTTTTCAATGGAAATCATTTTCTTCCCTGGCTAACATGCACACTAAAGTGTTTTTTCTTCAATTTTATTAAAATTCACAACCTAATTGATTACATACTACTAAAAATATAAATACCAACAATCTCAAATTACTAGATGATAAATATAAACACACATCTCGTGGAAATACAACTCTCATAATTTAGTAGTAATTAATTTAGAGGTGGGATCTAGAACGATTTCGATGAGTTCAACTGAACCTAGGCCCATTAAGACTTTCGCCTCAAGCTATATGTATACATGTATCACACGAAAATTTCAAACGTAAACATAATAAAATCACACTTATTTTGTGAATATACTGACTCTTGATCTTGAAATATTCGCCTCTAACTGATCTCATCAGACACATTATTTCCAGAACTCATGAAGACATTATACCAAAAAACCATATCATTGTTGAAACTAGTCATGTCCCCATGTTCATTATTTGTTGAATATTGCATGTTCTCTTCCTTGTTTGATTGAGTGTCATGATGAGAACTTGAATTACTCTCTTGAATATCTTCTTGATCATGATAATAAGTTGGATGATAGGCAACAATATTTTGAGAATCTTGAAGATAGTTTGAAGGAATATGTTGATCCAATATTTGTGATACATTTGTTATAGTGGATGGTAGATCATTGTGTTGTTTTAATTCTAATCTTTTCTTCAAGTGAGTGTGCCAAAAATTCTTGATTTCGTTATCTGTTCTTCCTGGCAATCTTGATGCAATTGCAGACCATCTAAAAATATGAAACAAATAGGAAAAAGTCACATTTAATTGCACATCAACACGAATATAAGAAATAAATAGAAACCATGTTTGGTTTTTGATATTAAATTCTGCATATAACTTGTACGGATTTTAATATCGAAAGTAAAACATGGTATAACTAATACGGGTGATATAAGTTATATGGGAGTTTATGAATAATTTTATACGATATAGAAAGTGAATTAAATAATATGTGCATTAGATATATATGGATAAGAATATCTAAAGATGAAAATGATTTTACGAATATAGATAGTTTAGGTTGATTTCTCTGATGATTACTCAAATACTAACTATAGTTGTTATTTCATAAAGTTAAAAAAAAATTGATTCTAATTTTCTTCAATATAGAAAGTGATTTTCTCAAATAATAACTATTAATTGAGTAGAGACATCAATTCTATGTATAGTTCCTAAGAAACAATTCCCCTATTATTTATTTACCATATAACTATTGAGAATTTTATGCAAAATATTTGATCACATAAACTGTAGGGAATTCTCATAAGTTTGAGGTGTGTCAATGACATTTTTCTTAAGAATATCATCCGATATAGATATATTCCTAAAATTTCAACAAATTCTTTTAATATAAAAACTAGGAACACGTAAACTACCAAAAAATCATCAAGAAAGAAACTCAATCACAATATATAGACCATAAGAAGAAGGAATTTCTCGATCTATATAAAACATATGAATATTTCCTTTTGAGATATTAAAATTATTTTTCTATTAATAACGAACTCTTATATTATTTATTCTCCACATAACAATTCTGATATTATTAATTTGTTTCCCTACAAACAAAAAACCATATATTACGATCCCATACCTAATACATCAAATCAAACGACCCATGTATATAGTGACATGCATGAATAAGAAATTACAAATTATAAGAAGAAGAACACGAGGCACAAAGTTGTGATATATATATATATA
>NW_006238999.1:1292079-1331396 GCF_000226075.1 Solanum tuberosum | reverse complement strand
ATGATATATATATATATATATATATATATATATATATATATATATATCAGTACTATATAATTTATATAAATTTAAAGAATTACTATATGATAATAAATATTGTTGTACCTGTTTCCAAGAAGTTGATGTAGCTTAATGATGATTTGTTCTTCTTCCTCACTAAAGTTTCCTCTTTTAATATCTGGCCTTAAGTAATTTGTCCACCTTAATCTACAACTTTTTCCACATCTTAACAAACCTATAACAAGTTCAAACAAAAAAAATATTATTTTTTTATGAAAAAAGAAAGAAAGAAAGTGATTATAAGATCATAACAATCAAGAAGTAATTAACTTAATTTGAACCATATATATACTACTAAATTATAAGAAATTGAGTGCAATGGGAAATCAACAAATAAATTCTTCAATGTTATGTTTAGGAAATCAATTTCTAATTTCAACGAGTTGAGTATGATTGTATGTTTTATATATATATTGTTATTGTACCAAAAATATCAATTATTAAGCACTATTCAGACTATAAAAAAAGAATCTTTTCTATAATTAGAACGTGAATTTATAAACTTTTCATCGAAAATATGGAATTTCTGATGGGAAGTCTTTCAAAAAATGTCTTGGACAAGAAATACAAGAAGCAAAAAAATTGGAAATTATTCATTATATTATTTATTTATTTCAAAAAATAAATAAATTTAAAACTCACCTGCTTGTTTAGGAAGTGCCCTCCAATTTTCATGTCCATATTTTTGAATAAAAGTTATCAAAATTTGATCTTCTTCTTGAGTCCATGGCCCTTTCTTCAATCCCATTTTCTCACAACATGGAGCTCTTACCATTTTAGCCACTTCTCTCTCTTCTTTCTCTCTCTCTAGCTAATACAATATGAAAAAAAAATGGGGTGGAAAAAAAAAGGCAACTATAATTAGTACATATAATAAAAACATAAAAACGTGGAAAAGATGGTCCAATTATTTCTTTTCTTTCTTATTTTAATATATTTTGGACCTTTTATTACTAAGAGATTTGGCATTGGATTTTTCTCTCAAACTAATTATTACATAGAAAGAAAACTAATTAATGTATTATATAGAGAAAGAGAGTAGTAGTTTCCTTATTGATTTTAATAGTCTGTTTGATCAATCTTTAGTTGAGGTATTTAGCTAAGTTTCTAGGGGAAAGAAGTATTTTTGAATAGTAATAGAAGAGCTTAAACCTACAAACACTTTTTAAACCATGTATAAGCATATGACAAATTGTTGTTTTAATATAAATAAATATATTTTTTAAATTGATCATCAAAATACAAATCGATACTCTCGAAACATACCTTTTTACAACACATTTATAACAAAATAATCAGACTTTAAAAAATTGGTTAAGCAACTTATAAATTCTATAAAGACGATACAAAAAAATATTTGCAATTAACTCAGTAGCTCAATCGGAACTAGTGATAGAACTACTAGACAAAAAGTGGTCCAATCAATAAAAGACACGAAAACTTGATGTCATCCTCACCTAGTGTAACATACAAAATTTAATTTGTCAAAATCATCAGTATATTTATTTATTTATTTTTGTAAAATAATAATACTACTTAACTAACCTATCATAATAGCTTAAATTCTACTTTATCATTTTTTTAAAGATGATATAATTTTTAAATTTTTGTTTTTTAGCTAAATACATTTTCTCACATGCTATAGACAATTTCTTGGTTGCTTCATTGGGCTGCAAATGCCCCTTTTTAAGTCAAAATTTATGTGCGGCTCGGCCCACAAAGTCACATATTTTCTAAAGTGTCCAACATGTATGTCACTCAAGTGTTCTTTTTCTTCTTGGTGAAAAAAATATATGGTGTTTTCTTCCCTTTTTTGCTTTGAATTGGATTTTGGTAGATTTTATATGATGATTCCCTTTATATAAATGAAAATCCACAAAAAGCTATTGCTTGTTTGTTCAATCACCCCTTTTCATGCTAAGTGGCTTACCCAACATGGGATTTTATGCAAGTATATCATAGATAATACGTAAGCACACACTTAAATTTTAATTTCTAAGTGTATATAGATACGTCAATAAAGTCTTTATTGGAAACTAAACACTCCTACTTGTCCTACTGTGTTTCGTGGACATCCGATGCTGACATGATATCTAAAATTGAGAGATTTTTAGATGATCGTTTTGTAAGTTGAAATGTTCAAAATTGACACAATATGGAGATGAGTTGAGGTGTCAACATGTATATACTCAAAGTTAGAGTAATTATTTGTCACCTGAAGCCAAATTTGAGTGTTTGTTGGTGTATTATGCCTATATTTTACTCAAACATTACAATAACAACAACAACAACATATGTGTAATTCCACAAGTAAATCTAAAGAGGCTACAATACATATTGACATTGTCTCTATCTGTATAGTATATAGAAGTTATTTTTGATAGATCTTCGATACATTTGAATCCTCTTTTAACTCTTTTGTGTATTTACTTCTCACTATCTTAAAACTTCCTCTTTAAAAGTCTGGTTTAGCCATTAAACTCAAGATATAAAAAACTAGTTTGAACATCATCTATAACTAAAAAATATATTATAATATGTTGAATCTTGACATGAGTAGTTTAATTAGATGACTAGATGAGGACCTTTAGAGGGGAAAAAATAGCTAAAATAAGATTTAGGTCAATGTACAATTATCAATCTTTTGACTTGATTGTGTACTATTAAATGTCCCATGTAAAGCACTATATATATGACGAAACAAAAAAGTAGATCCATCACCCTCACTAAAAAACACACACACACACACACAAAACTATTTTCCAGATTTTGCAAATCTTGATTTTTGCCGACACTACATTTAATTCAACAAAGTAAGTTTATCTAAAAGACTTTTGGGATGATGATAGTTGACATCTTGTTTTTAGGGGAGGAGCTAAAATATGGTTTACATGTCTGATCAAGAATAGTTTGATTGTGATTGAGTTTTACCAACACTGTATTTATATTTTGTTCAACTCAGATACATTATTGTCACATAAACTAGGTCGGACGTTTAAAATATTTATTTTGTTTGAGTTAACGTGTTTGATTGAAACTTCATAGAGTAGATAAGAGACATCAAACAAGAGGTCAAAACTTCATAAAGTTGATAATGTTGGCTATAAATTCGATTGTTCAGTAATTTTTATTCAAATAAATTATAAATTTTAAGTTCTGACTCGATCTCTGTAAATCGAAAGATCTGACCTAAAAAGATGGGAAACTTTTATGAGATTTCATTTGAAAATCAGTACACTTATTTGTGATGTCATTGCTGGCACATTTTTGTAAATTAAGGTGGGGAGACAAGATAAATAAGAACACTTTTTAAAAAGAGTAAAATGTTGACATTCATGCACGAAAGTACAAAAAATGTTCTAGTGAAATAAAAAGTTTACAACTTATAAATTTAAAAATCAAATATCTCATCATTTTGGTTATTTTTTTATTTATATATTTGACTATTTTCAACCTTTTTTCGCATGATCTGCATACTTATCACTTTGATTATTTTAAAATAGATAACAATATTCAAATCTTAGTTTTAATTTGATGCTTCAACTACTTTGATTACAAAATCAATTCAAGTCTACAATTCATTCACAAACATACCTAGAGGGGATGTATCATAATCATTCAATAAAAGTAAATTTTAATTTTCTTATATAAAAAGTTTGAGGACATTGATTTTAATAATCGATTAGAGCTTGTTATATTCTATTAGTCCTTCTGTTTGGTCTATCAACTATCATAAAAAAACCGAGCAAAGGTGATTTTCTTATTTTCTATTTATTCTATTATGTTAAAATTTTCAAAGTAGAGTCAATGTTGAAGATGAGTTGATCGCCTGAAAAATGATTCTTAAGCTCTTAAGAAGTCGTAATCATTATATTCTATTGAATTTTTACATATAAAAATTATAATTTTAAGAATGTATAAATATAATTAATAATTATATATATAAATAACCATTGACTTTGTTAATTAAGATGTTTATCTATCTTGTATATTAAAATCTAAGTGCTATTACTAGACAAAAACAAGAAAAAGAAAAAAGAAGGAAGGCAAGTCATGATAAATGTTGAAGTTATATTCCATTTCAAAAGAAAATCCTCTAAAGGAATGTGTAAATATTAAACATTACTGGCAACAATATCAATTGTGTTAACAATAGAAAATTTCCAAAAATTATATTCACAAATTAAACATCTTAACTATTTTCTGTGTATGTCTATGAAAAATCAAAGAAAATTCTATTTTTTGGACTTTTTTCGTAAGAGAAATCAATTTTCATTTTTCCACATTTTTTCTTTATTTTATGTCATAACTTTTTTGAGAATATTTTTTTTTGACTACTTGTTTTTTCTGAATGAGTAGGATCGTTCAGTCCACATACACAATCCATAACCCAAACGCAATATTCAATAAGATACAATGGAAAATTTCAACCTTATGCTAAAGAAATTAGTACAATTGCCTCAAAGATGCGAGATATAAAAAATAACAATTTAGAAAATATCCAATAATTTGAATCCATTTTTCTTTTAATTTACTTTCCTTCTAAGAATCTTCATAAATATATGTATAAAAAACAATATGATAATACTCTTGAATCTCAAGTATATACTACGTGCAAAATAATAAAAAAAATAGTTTTAGTCAGAATGAATACGATGTTAACTTAATTCATTATTTTCAGCTCGAATAACTATATATATGTATGCTAGTTGATAAATATAAAATGTATGACAATAAGATCACAATTATTTCTTAATTTTGAATTACCATTGATTGATTTCAATAGAAATCTCATCCTTGATTCATTTTCAACCGAGGAAAAATTAACATGACACCTTACTATTTATATTTTAGGAATTGTTTGGTCGATGATTTGAATAATTAGTTCCATCATAAAGTTCTAAATAAGATAATATTGTGTTTGATTTACTATCTAATTATAATTTTAAAACTATTTGAAAACAAAAAAAATGAACATGTTGATCTTGAATTTTATATCTAAAATAGAATTTTGAAATTAATTTTTAATATTTATTTGATTGAAAATAGATATTTCGATATTCGTAGTAAGGTCAATTAATTTAATGATAGAGGAAGCTTAACTATCTCATTCACAATTCATGTTAATAGTTCATATCTTTAGTTAAGGTAATATAAGGTGATTAAATGGTTCTTTTTTGTTTCGAAAATCTTAGGAAAACTTATAGCCACTATCTTTGAATGTGCACGAGATAAACATGCTACTATGTAATAGCTCTCAGAATACTCCTGAGATATAAATCACACTAATATTGAAAAAAGACTAAATGAGAGAGATCCCGTATGTTAGATTCGATGCCTAGTCTTCCTTATGAAATACACATGTTACACAAATTTATCCACCATCGTAAGATTCGATTCCTACTCTTCCTTATGAAATACGAATGTTACACCAACTCATCCACCCTCGCAAACATTTTTAAATGAAATATTTCGATAGGCCTCAAAAACAAATATTTTTTCTTTCTTTTGGAATTTTACTTTTTTTCTTCTCACATACTGTAAATAGCGACTGTAGAAATTTCAAAAAAATTCTTCACTTTCCAGAGAGACAGCGAAGAAGATGACAACGAAGACCAACAGGAAGAGGAATCAAGAACAACAATATACTAATCCCCAATTTTAATTTTTAAATTATTACTATTCTACTACAATTTTCTAGTAAACCCCAGATCCCTTTTCCCCTTTTCTGCAAAAAAATCAAAAAAAGATATCTTTTTTAAGCTAAATTCTGCTTCAAATTTTGATTTTTCAGATTTTTTTTCCATGAAAGAAATTGATTTTAGATATGGGTTTCTCTTTTTCTTGATGTTTTTATCAAGTAATTGGGTTATTGGAGCTATCAAATCTCAATCAACTGAAGAAGCATATGTTACCCTTTTATATGGAGATGAGTTTTTGCTTGGTGTTAGAGTTCTTGGAAAGTCAATTAGGAATACTGGGTCTACTAAAGATATGGTTGTTTTGGTCTCTGATGGTGTTTCTCAATATGCTAATGATCTACTAAGAGTACGTACTTTTGTTACTCAGTATTAGCATTTACTTTCATTTGGTTCATTTTTTTTTTTTGATGACAAGGGAAATCGCAACCGCTATCCTTTGGGTGTGCACAGAGTAAAACCCCCGCTCCTATGCAATAGCTCGCAAACCACATAAGAGAGGTAACCACACTAGGTAAGCCTGGTGCGACGAACTCGACCCAAAAGGCAAACCGTTTGCTTTCTCTTGCAAGGGGTTTCGAACTTGAGACCTCCAACATGGAAGTCCCAAGCATTTACTTTCATTTGGTTCATTTTTTTTTTGATGACAAGGGAAATCGCAACCGCTATCCTTTGGGTGTGCACAGAGTAAAACCCCCGCTCCTATGCAATAGCTCGCAAACCACATAAGAGAGGTAACCACACTAGGTAAGCCTGGTGCGACGAACTCGACCCAAAAGGCAAACCGTTTGCTTTCTCTTGCAAGGGGTTTCGAACTTGAGACCTCCAACATGGAAGTCCCAAGCATTTACTTTCATTTGGTTCATTTTTGTATAGTTTAGCTTTTTGTGATAACCGTCATGTTTGTTCCAACTTAAGCTTATCGGCTAGTTCCACGAGGTACCTGCTATTCTGCTAATTGCCATCAGTTAGGGTAGCTTGTACACTGAGGCTTTGGACATGTGGGATTTGAACCATGGACCTCGTGGTTCTTAATCCACTTTATTAATGACTAGGCAACACCCTTTTGTGCTACTTTTGATTAGTGTAGATTGATGAATGCAGATTTTTTAGCTGATAATTGTTTCGAGCCGGATAATCAAGGAGTGTTGAAGTAGATAGATAACTAGTGTGAAGATAGTGTAACAAAGGTGGAGGCTTATGGATTTAGGCATTTCGACTAATTCCACGAGCCTGCTAACTCCCACCAGCTAGGGTAACTTGTACACTGAGGCTTGGACATATGAAATTTGAACCGTAGAACTCATGGTTCTCAATCCACTTCATTGAGCACTAGGCTACACTCGCGGATGGGTGCTGATTTTGCTTAGTGTAGTTTGATGAATGCAAAAGTTTAAGTTGCTGTATAATTGTTTTCAAGCTGGATAATCGAGGAGTGTTGCAGTAGGTAGATAACTAGAGTGAAACTAGTGTAACAGTGGTGGAGTTAGGATTTGAAGCTGCTTACGGATTTGGGATTTTAGTCTGTTGGGTTACTGTGTACTAAATTAATTAATTTATACATATTAAATGAGTTTCTTAAGATAAATAACAGGTTTGAACTAAATTATTAGGTTCTGCTGAACATGCTTACTATACTCTAGCTCTGCCCCTGTAGTATAATTATAATGAATCCTCTAAATGTTGTTATATCAGGTTGATGAACTTTCATTCAATCTGAAACCAGATACATTTCATTCTCTCATATCTAAAAAACTATAGAGGGGCTGATAAAACCTAAAAGTGCAGAAACATTAGTTTACGTTTGAATGGTTACACCAAGCAAAAAGGTTAAGTAAACATTTGGATTTCATAATGTGGCTGGAGGTGGAATGCCATCAAATATTTCATTGAAATGAACATGGACCACATAACCCCCAAGAGGGCGGCCAGGTGATCGCAGAGTTGGGAAGCAAGTTGGAATCTTGATAGAGACTTCTCTGAGTTAATTATTCCCATCAGCCCACTCCTTGGTGGGCAAATTTAATCATATCCTTATTGGTGGGAAGTATCTGGTAGACTAGTCGAGGTGCGTGGAAGTTAGACTGGAGTCACCGAATGTCTATGCTATAAGAAAAAAAAGGACCATGCTCACCTATAGGATGGACCTAGGATGTAGGATTGGTGGTTTTGGAGTTCTAACCATCTTGATCAAAGAGTTGGATGATAACCTTGGGAAGCAAGGTTGGAATTCCAACAGAGGCTACTCTATGTTAATTCTTTCCATCTGCTAAAGACTTGGTGGACTGCTGGAATCTCTTGAACCAACACTTGATTCTCAGCAAGTCCTATAGTCTTTTCAGTTGTAGTAACTGTTATTTTACATTGAGGTTGCCTTAATTAGTCCCGTGATAATCTTTTTAGTTGACCTAGATTTCCACCTTTAAATTTGTGTTTGACGCTAAGGCATTTCTAGACGTGGCTTATGAATCTTATTGAAGGATTTCGTCTTTGTTTCTTTCTTTGCAGGCTGATGGTTGGATTGTGGAAAAGATTAGTTTACTGTCAAACCCAAATCAAGTGAGGCCGAAGAGGTTTTGGGGTGTTTACACAAAGCTAAAAGTATTTAACATGACCAAGTACAAGAAAGGTAATTCTATATCTCAGCGCTTGAATTTAAGTTTGGACACAAAGGATGAAAGGGCTATGACCAACATTTCAATTTTTTTTGAGTGCTTTTCAAATTCATTTAACTGAATTGCTTGCCTTCTTCTCCATGAAGGGCACCAATTCATTTCCTCTTATATTATAGTTGGTACAAATAGTTAGTTCTAACACCTTGGCGAGCAATTTCAAGCTATTCCTTTTTCATGGTTTCTTTCTATTCATTCATTTGAATGTCATTTAGGGAACAAGCTTGTTTTAAATATTGATGCAACTAACTGTCCATTTTGGTATATGCTATTGTGCATCTCAGCCATTAGATACAAACTAAGAGAGGAAGTTGTAGATGAATGAACAATAGCTCCGGCAAAGAGAAAGAGAAACAGGTTTCAGTATCTACCAGTATGCAGCTAAACAATGATACAGAAACTATAGCAGAAGTTGTAAATGAATGAACAATAGATCAAACAAAGATAAAGAGCAACATATTTATTATACTTGTTGATGAGAGGCTTCGGAAAACTTACCCATTCAGGTTCTTCAGAGGCAATGACAGCCCGATACCTATTAACCTTAGTTTTGTATAATTAAGTCATGTCTTTCTTGTACATAAGTAAGGGAAAACAAAAATTTTGCAGGGTGTAGAAGGTAGAGAACATAGCTTGTTTTGATTTTAAATTTCTTAGGCAGATAAGCATTTTCACTTCAGGGCAACTTTTTGTCAAGTAGAGCTGCACACATTTTCTGAATTTACTCCTTAATGTTGGAATTTCTCCTTTTATTTTGGCAGTGGTATATCTTGATGCTGATACTATCGTAGTTAAGAGCATTGAAGATCTATTTAAGTGTGGGAAGTTTTGTGCAAATTTGAAACATTCCGAGAGACTAAATTCCGGAGTAATGGTGATTGAGCCATCGGATGAGGTTTTTAAGGATATGATGAGCAAGGTGACCACTTTGCCTTCTTACACTGGAGGTATGGTATTTCTGTTAACTGTTCAATTCTAAGATTATCTCCTCTCAGTCCAACCTTTTACTCTCGTTAGCTTTCATTGTGTAGTTTTAACAATAAAAGTCTTCCTATATTAGTGATGATTGTTGAAAATGTTTCTCTTTCTCCTGATGCATTCTTTTCTTGCTGACAGGTGATCAAGGTTTTCTGAACTCCTACTATGCTGGGTTTGCTAATGCGCGTGTTTATGAACCAAATCAGCCTTTAGATGTCCTAAATTCTAGAAAGGTCCCTGAAATGGAGAGACTTTCTACTCTTTACAATGCGGATGTTGGCCTTTACATGCTTGCTAACAAGGTTTGTCTTTTGAGTTCTTTTGCCTGTCGTGTGCTTAATGTTTTTTTTTTTTTTATAGGGGAGGGGTTTGGGGTGTGCTTTGGCTTTTGGATTGAATTTTTGAGAGAATAATTATTCGGATCTGGGAAGCAATGGCTTTAAATGGACTTCTTTTTTGCAACATGTGGTGTTTCAACTTTGCATTATTCCGTGGGCTTATTGTGGTTGCACAGTAAAATTATCTTGAAGAGACTACATTATGATGTACCATTCATGTTTTATCATTGGAAGCTACTGTGGTTTTGTTTGCTTAATTTCATGCCTACCAAGTATCAACAATTCTGCAATCTTATTGATACATATTACAATATCCTATACAAAGAAGAACTATGCCAAGAAATTATATGGTCTGGAGTGGAGAAAGTTGAACCATAAGTCCATAACCATTTAAGGAAATGTTTTGTGACAAACACATGGTGTAATAGAAGTCGGTAAAAAGGAAGTCTTGAATGGAAGGAACAGGTAAGAGGTTCATGAGAAAATAAATTTGAAAATTTCATCTTTGATAGAAAAGGTAAACTTTAGAGTATATGGTTAGAACAGAAATGTCTTAGCTGCAAGAGCTAGATTTTCCTTAAATCCATTTTAATTTGTCCTTCCTTGCTCTGACTTTTTTTTGCTTTGATATATTTGTAGTGGATGGTTGATGAGAAAGAACTCCGAGTTATTCATTACACACTGGGACCACTTAAACCATGGGATTGGTGGACATCTTGGCTGTTAAAACCTGTTGACGTATGGCAGGTATTTTTCTTCTCCATCATACTCTAGTCACTGCCTGCAGTCATTTTACATATATCCTATATAGGGGTGTCAAATGGGCGGGTTGGACTGGATTTGAGCGAGTCAAAATGGATTGAGTTGATAAATGGGCGGGTTATTGACCCACCCAAAAGTTACTTGGGTTGAAATGGGCTAAAAACCACTCCATAACCCGCCCCGGCCTATTCTTACTAAATTTGATATTCTTTGTTTGTTTTCTTGTAATTTGTTCAAGTACCTACTAAGCTTTTTTCCCTTATATTATGCTTGTATATAACATATCAAATAAAAAAAAAATCTTTTTAAAAATTTAGATAGTTTCTCATCGATCAATTTGGCTTGCATATCTGCCAGTTTCTACATTGGGCTGAATTAAGCGGGTCAAAATGGGCTGAGTCAATAAAATAAGCGGGTCATTAACCCACCCAAACCTAAGCGGGTTTCACGGATCATGATTTTATGGGCTGAGTTTGCCACCCCTAATCCTATATTTTACTTCCCAGCTAACATGATCCACGGCTCTGTCTCCTTATCCAACTAAACCCCATTTTTGTGCACTTGGCTGCTTCCATCTTGGAGATGACATCACAAGTTGTATATTAGTGTGCAAGAGAGGATTTTGCTCAAGTATCTCTAACAACTGAATGACCTTATGTTCGCTCATCTGCAGAATGTTAGGGTACGTCTTCAAGAATCTCTACCTGGAACTGGAGGGGGTAAAAATCCTAGAGATGAACTTCTTGTCAAATTTCTGTTTCTGGTTCCATTGCTTCTGATGGTAATTTCTTACTATAAGTCATGTTTACAGGTCAGCAATTTTAAAACCATTTCACACTTTGATAGGTGTCAGCATTTAAAGTATCTTTCGTATTGAAAAATGATTGCTGTCTGCAGACACGATCGCTATTTGACCACATTAGACAGCTGTACTACAAGATCAGAGCTGGAGGTGTCCTAGCTTATTCTTCTGTTCCTTCATCCACCATTCTTTCAGATCAGCAGGTATCTCTGCCCCTTCCTGTCAATTTTGGAACTTTGACGTCCTTTTTTTTTATTCACTAATGTGCTAAGGGTCTATCGGAAATAGCCTCTCTATCTCCGAAGATAGGGGTAAGGTCTGCATACACACTACCCTCTCCAGACACCACTTGTGGGATTACACAGGGTATGTTATTGACGTCCTGTTTTCTGCTCTTTCCCTTTCTAATCTGAATGAGATTTCGAAATAATGAATCGCCTCTCACGTCTTGGAGAATAGCTTTCAGTTATATTTCAAGCATGCCATCTTTTGCTTGCAAAGTTGTTATGTTTTTCAATTCATGATAAGCTTAAATAGCTTGTTCTTAGATGATATTAAAATGAAACAAATTCACAAATTGTTTGCAGCCGAAGGTGCCTGCTTTTCTGGGTGGGATTTCTGTATGTGTCTGTTTTGCTGCTGTTCTGGTGTCTCTTGGGCTTTCACTTGTAATTATCCCCCGCCAAGTAATGCCGTGGACTGGTCTTCTCCTGATGTACGAGTGGACGTTTACACTTCTCTTCCTTCAGTTTGGAAGTTATTTGTACTTAGTTTATCAATGGGGAAAAGCTGTGGCAAATCAAGCTGGACAATTTCGGGCAGATTCTACATCTTTGGACCATGAATCTGGAAAAGGTTGGTCGACGTAAGATCAGTAGTTTTCGTTTTACTAAATTTGAGGTACAGTTTTTCATTGGCGTTTTCTTGCCTTGTAGGTCATCAGCGGCAGCAATCATATTGTGACATTGCTGCGTGCTACTATGGGTTAGGGATGGCATTTCTCGCAATTTTAGCCCCCGCATTGCCTAGTATTTTCGGAATCACTGCTTTGTTTTTGAGGTACTTCTGATATTTCTTTTTCCCGCATTTCAAGCAATTCACTGTGCTTTACATATCATCTAATAGTTGTGTGGTCTGAATGACACAACACTATTTAGTGTTTACTTGCCTCGAATCATGGTTTTGTTAAAAAACTTGCATGTTTTCTCTGAGAAATTGTCTTAAGTTAGGAGCTTGAATTTAGTATTCATATATGGCATGCCGAAGTCCATTGCAACATCATGATTCAAACAGATTTCCGCATGAATAAGGAACAATTTGTTTGAAGGGGATTCTCTTGAGACCATTGGATGAGCACAATAACAATGAATATTGTGTAATCCCACAAGTAGGGTCTGGGGAGTTTGGTGTGTAAGCAGCCTTACCCCTACCTTGTGTAGGTAGAGTGACTGTTTTTGACCAAATGATGAGCACATTTGAATAAAAAGATGAAAATTAGATATTGCGAATAAGACAGTTATGCCCCCGAAAAAGAAAATATATCCATTATCCAGAGTAGTCAGATCATTTTTTGGTTAATAAACTTAAAAGATGGTTTACAGTAGTCACCATTTTGGTTTAACTTTATACTTTCATTTCCCTTAGAGTTAACAGTATTGAAGCCCTCAGAGTAGTGCAACTCTGACACACTGTCATTTATAAACCATTTGCTACAACTGGCTTCACACGGATGTCCTTCTAGTGCATTCTTAACTCTCACCTATGTTGCTCGGATCCTCCAAACTGCCGCTACATCTGTTTCAGTACACATGTCATCTGGCACTGGAAAATCTTGAACTTTATGCTTGATTCTATGTGTTTCTCTACTAATTAATAGTCAAATAACTCTCGTATATATTTTTCACCCACAGGTTAGGTTTGATGGTCGTTGGAGGCCTTGTTTTGTTGTCGTTCATGACATATGCTGCGGAGCATCTATCGATAAGATCGTTTACGAGGGGATTTGAAGAAAAAGATATGCACAGGAGTAGAAGTATATGTTTCTTGTGCTGATTGTGGCATATTCAGGTATCAGCCACAACTAATTCAAGCTCTTTTTCTTGCATTGGCAATTCTTTTTGACACTAATGTGTAGAATATGTTAGTTTTTTTCTTCTTCTGGATTTCACAGTTTCTTATTTTAGAAAGATTTGAGTGTAATTCTTTGTAAAGTGTATGTATATGATTGTTAAAATCTAACTAATGTTAGAATATCTGATGTTCTTTTCATGTTCTCAAGCATTGTTGATAATTTACTTTGAGAAAAAACAGTTGGACAAGTAGAGAAGGATCTCCACCGATAGCCGGCCTGTCTATCTATTGGATGGGGTTTCCTCGATCTACACAAATTTTCAAGATTGTGACTTAGTGGCCAATGAAGCGGTTGAAAATCATAGAAGATAAAGGTCCAAATCTTGAAAA
This sequence comes from Solanum tuberosum, assembly GCF_000226075.1. Classification (NCBI taxonomy): domain Eukaryota; kingdom Viridiplantae; phylum Streptophyta; class Magnoliopsida; order Solanales; family Solanaceae; genus Solanum; species Solanum tuberosum. Next base: position 1,317,622 of record NW_006238999.1, on the reverse strand, counting down.
GACAAATAATGCTGATGATATCTTTCCATGTCTTGGTGTGCAGAGTTACCATATATTTGTGTTGGTGGGAGGTAGAAGTATTTGATGAAATAGTTGAAGTGCGCAACACCGTTGTACAGAAAAATTGGAAATGCTTATGTCACAACCCAAAAATCGGACGTGATGGTACCTATCTCATTCCACCAAGACATGTCAGTCTAACCAACCCTCGACAAGGTAAAAGCGGAAGTAAGAATGAAATTATGTACTAAACATAACATAAGCATGCAAAACTCATAACATAACACAATCTTTTCTAAAATATGGTGTCACATGTACAAGTCTCTAAGTAGTACAATTGATTCAAAAGAAATACAAGTCTGAATGTTTTTATATATTAAGTAGATCAAGGGCATAATAAAGAGTAAGTGATGTCTGTTGTGATGACAACAACTACCTCTCGAACTCCAGAAGCAAAGTTTCGGACGAAAATGTGAGAGGATGATCAAGACAATCCGAGCTTGTAACCTACACAAGTGTAGAAAACAAGGGAGTGAGTACCAAAACAATAACGGTATTCAACAAGCATCCCAAGTTAACAATTTCACAAGTAATGGAACAACACAATGTCGATAATACACCATAAATCACATATCAAAGTTTCCATAACATCATCACATTCTTTCATATTCAAATAATCACGAACATAACACTTATTCATCATAAAAAAAAAATTCAAATTTTTTTTGGGTGCTCCAAGGCGCCAGATACATGTGCTAATACACACGAAAAATTAAAAAATCGGCTAATTCCTAAAAGTTGGCTCGTAAATACGAAACTATGCCTTAAAAAATAGTGGGACTATACACAATGCTTCCCTAACTCATTACGGAGGTCTTCATAAAGGTTTCTCAGAAATTCTTTTTCGGTGCTCCAAGGCGCCAGATCCATAATCTATCAACAAAGTCGCGTAGTTCCTAAAAGTTGGCTCGTAAATACGAAAATACACCTTAAAATGAATGCTCCCCCACCTCATTACGGATGTATTTATAAAAATATTTAAGAATTTTTTTTGGGTGTACCAAAGCGCTAAATCTATGAGCTAATACACACGAAAAATGAAAAAAAATATATCATTATTTCCCGTTTCGGTCTTCATTTGAACTTGAAAATGCCAACGGCTGCCTTTCTGAACAAAGACGTGCCATTAAATAGGTCGTCACAAGCGCCTACAAAAAATTTCACCCCAAAAATCGTCGGGCGCACATATCATCTAAAATTCATGAATTACAACACACGAAAAATTGAAAAATTCATATTTTCCTTTTCGAGCCTCGTTTGAACTTGAAAATGCTGACGTTTGCCTTACTAAACAAGCACACACCATTAAATAAATAATTACGGAGGTCCTCATAATGTTTTTCAGAATTTTTTTTGGGTGCACCAAGGTGCAAAATTCACGGGCCAATACAAACGAAAAATAAAAAAAGTCGATTAATTGGTGATACGGGATCCCGACTTGTGTTTGGTCGAGTTTTTTCATGGACGTTCGTTATGACCTTATTAATGGTGTGAGTTGATCTCGATAGGCAAACAAACGCATTTTCAAGTTCAAACGACCCCCAAAGCGGGAATAACCGAATTTTACCATTTTTCATGTGCTATAGTCCATGGATTTTTGGTAATACAAGATCCTGACTTGTTTTTTGTCAAATTTTTTCATAGACATCCGTTACGACCTTTTTAATGGCGTGAGTTGGTCCCGATGGGCAAGCATATGCATTTCAAGTTAATACAAGCCCCAAAGCGAGAAAAACTGAATTTTATCATTTTTCGTGCGCTCAATCCATGGATTTTCGGTGATACAGGATCTTGTTTTGTTTTTGGCCGAAATAATTCAAGGACACCCGTTACGACCTTATTGTTGGCGTGGATTGGTCTCGAGGGGTAAACATACACATTTTCAAGTTCGAACGAGCCCAAAGCAGGAATAACCGAATTTTACCTTTTTTGTGTGCTCTAAAAAAACCTAATAAAGACCTCCGTAGTGAGTTGGGGAACCACCATGTATACTCACACCATTCTTTTCACGTCATTTATGTATTTACATGCCTTCTTTTAGAAATTACCCAAATTCTTCGATTTTTCGTGTGTTATAGCCTATAGATCTGTCGTAGCGGAGGACCCAAATTTTTTTTACTTGAAAAAAGTTTATGAGGACCTCCGTAATGAGTTGGAGAACCACTACGTATACTTACACCATTTTGCACCCCAATTTACGCATTTACAGTCTCTTTTTTAGAAATTACCCAATTTTTCGTATGTTATAGCCATGGATCTGGCGAACCTAATAAAGACCTCCGTAGTGAGTTGGGGAACCACCATGTATACTCACACCATTCTTTTCACGTCATTTATGTATTTACATGCCTTCTTTTAGAAATTACCCAAATTCTTCGATTTTTCGTGTGTTATAGCCTATAGATCTGTCGTAGCGGAGGACCCAAATTTTTTTTACTTGAAAAAACTTTATGAGGACCTCCGTAATGAGTTGGGGAATAACTACGTATACTCACACCATTTTTTTCACGCCCATTTCTGCATTTACATGCCTTTTTTAAAAAAAATTCTTAAATTCCCCAATTTTTCGTGTGTTATGGCCAATGGATCTGATTCCCCGGAGTACCCAAATTACTTTTTCTCAAAATTTTTTATGATGACCTCCTTAATGAGTTGGGAAACTACCACGTATACTCACATCATTTTTTTCACGCCCATTTTTGCATATACAATGCTATTTTTAGAAATTACTCAAATTTCTCGATTTTTCATGTGTTATAGCCCATGGATCTGGCGCCTCGGAGCATCTAAATTTTTTTCTCAACAAACTTTATGAGAACCTCTGTAATAAGTTGGGGAACCACCACGTATACTCACACCATTTTTTTATGCCCATTTTCACATTTACATGCCTTTTAAAAAAATTTTACCTAAATTTCGTAATTTTTTGTGTGTTATAGCCCACAAATCTGGCTCCCCTAAGCACCCAATTTTTTTTTTCTCAAAAAACTTTATGAAGACCTCTGTAATGAGTTGGGGAACTACTACGTATACCCACACCATTTTTTCTTCATGCCCATTTTTGCATATACAGTCCCTTTTTTTAGAAATTACTCAATTTCCCCAATTTTTTGTGTGTTATATCCCATGGATCTGGCGCCCCGAAATATCCAAATTAATTTTCTCAAAAAACTTTATGAGGACCTCCTTTATGAGTTGGGGAACCACCACGTATACTCACATCATTTTTTTCACGCCCATTTTCGCATTTACATGCCGTTTTTTAGAAATTACCCGAACTCCCTGATTTTTTGTGTTATGAATCTGGCGCACCGAAGCACCCAATTTTTTTTTCTCAACAAACTTTATGATGACCTCTGTAATGAGTTGGGGAACCACCACGTATACTCACACCCTTTTTTTCACGCCCATTTTCGCATTTACATGCCTTTCTTTTTTATAAACTACCCAAATTTAGTAATTTTTTGTGTGTTATAGCCCACGGATCTGGTGCCCCCAAGCACCCAATTTTTTTTCTCAAAAAACTTTATGAGGACCTCCGTAATGAGTTGGGGAACTACCACTTATAATCACACAATTTTTTTCACACCCATTTCCCTATTTACATGCCCTTTTTTAGGAATTATCCAAATTTTCCGTTTTTCCGTGTGTTATATATAGCTCATAGATCTGGCGCTTCGGAGCACCTAATTTTTTTTTATCAAAAACATAATGAGGACTTCCGTAATGAGTTGGTGAACCACCACGTATACTCAAACCTTTTTTTTCATGCCCATTTCTGCATTTACATGCCCTTTTTTAGAAATTACCCAAATTCCCCGATTTTTCGTGTGTTAAAGCCCATGGATCTGGCGCCCCGTAGTGCTCAAAAATATTTTCTCAAAAAATTTATGAGGTCCTCCGTAATGAGTTGGGGAGCAACCACGTATACTCACACCATTTTTTTCATGCCTATTTTCGCATTTACATGCCATATTTAGAAATTACCCAAATTTTCCCATTTCTTGTATGTTATAGCCCATGGATCCGGCGCTCAGAGCAACCAAAATTTTTTTCTCAAAAATCTTTACGAGGACCTCAGTAATGAGTTGGGAAACCATCACGTAAACTCACACTATTTTTTTACTCCCATTTTTGCATTTACATGCCTTTAGAAATTACCAAAATTTTCCGACATGTTTAATATCCCATGGATCTTACGTCTTAGGGCATCCAAAATTTTTATCTCAAAAAACCTTATGAGGACCTCTGTAATAAGTTGGAACCACCACGTATATTCACACCATTATTTTCATGCCTATTTTAGCATTTACATGCTTTTTTGAGAAATTACCCAAATTTCCTGATTTTTCGTGTGTTATAGCCCATGAATTTGGTGCCTCGGAGCACCCAAATATTTTCTCTAAAATTTCATAAGGACTTCCGTAATGAGTTGGAGAACCACCACGTATACTCACACCATTTTTGTCACGCCTTTTTTCGCATTTGCATGCTCTTTTTTAGAAATTACCCATTTTTTTTGATTTTTCGTGTGTTATAGCTCATGAATCTGGCACCATGGAGCACCCAATTTTATTTCTCAACAAACTTAATGAGGACCTCTATAATGAGTTGGCAATCACCACGTATACTCAAACCTTTTTTTTTCACGCATATTTTCGCATTTACATGCCCTTTTTTAGAAATTTCCCAATTTTTTGTGTGTTATAGCCCATGGATCTGGCGCCCCTAAGCACCCAATTTTTTTTTATCAATTTTTTTTTATGAAGATCTTCGTAATGAGTTGGGGAACCACCAACTATACTCGCACCATTTTTTTCACGCCCATTTTCGCATTTACATGCCCTTTTTTAGAAATTATCCAAATTCCTAGATTTTTCGTGTGATATAGCCCATGTATGTGGCGCTTAGAGCAGCCAATTTTTTTTTTCTCAAAAAAAATTATGAGAACCTGTGTAATGAGTTGGGGGAACCACTAAATATACTCACACCATTTTTTTCACGCCCATTTCCACATATACATTCCCTTTTTTTTTAGAGATTACTCAAATTTCTCGATTTTTCGTGTTTTATAGGCCATGGATCTGACGCTCGGAGCACCTAACAATTTTTTCTCAAAAAAGTTTATGAGGACCTCCGTAATGAGTTGGGGAACCACCACGTATACTCAAAACAATTTTTTTTCACTTTTATTTCAACATTTACAAGATTTTATTTTTTAGAAATAACCCAATTTCCAATTTTTCGTGTGTTACATAACCCATGGATGTGGCGCCCCGGAGCATCCAAATTTTTCTTTTCAAAAAACTTTATAAGGACCTCCGTAATGAGTTGGGGAACCACCACATATACTCATACCATTTTTTACACTACCATTTTTGCAATTACATGCCTTTTTTTTTTAGAAATTACCCAATTTTTCTGATTTTTCGTGTGTTATAGCCCATGGATCTGGCGCTCCGGAGCACCTAATTTTTTTTTATCAAAAACCTTTATGAAGACCTCCGTAATGACTTAGGGAAACACAACCTATACTCACACCATTTTTTTCCATCCATTTCCGCATTTACAGGCCCTTTTTTAAGAAACTACCCAAATTTTCCGATTTTTCGTGTGTTATAGCCCATTTATCTGACGCATGGAGCACCTAATTTTTTTTTCTCAAAAAAGTTTATGAGGACCTCTGCAATGAGTTAGGGAACCACCACGTGCACTCGCACCATTTTTTTCACGCCCACTTCGATATTTACATGCCATTTTTTAGAAATTACCCATATTCCATGATTTTTTGTGTTATAGCACATGGATTTCGTGCCCCCGAGCACCTAATTTTTTCCCCATAAAACTTTATGAAGACCTCCGTAATAAGTAGGGGAACTACCACATATACTCATACCATTTTTTCACGCTCATTTCTGCATTTACATGCTTTTTTTTTAGAAATTATCTAAATTTCCTGATTTTTTGTCTGTTATAGCCCATAGATCTGGCGCTCCTGAGTACCCAATTTTTTTCTCAAAAACTTTATGAAAACCTCTGTAATGAGTTGGAGAACCACCACTTATACTCACACCATTTTTTCCCTCCCATTTCTCTATTTACATGCCCTTTTTTAGAAATTACTCAAATTTTCAAATTTTTCGTGTGTTATAGCCCATGAATCTCGCGCCATGGAGCACCAAGTGTTTTTTCTCAAAAGAGTTTATGAGGAACTCCGTAATGAATTGGGGAACCACCACGTATACTCACACCTTTTTCCAGCCCATTTCCCTATTTACATTTCCTTTTTTAGAAATCACCCAAATTTTCTGATTTTCCATATGTGCCCATGGATCTCGCGCCCTAGAGCACCTAATTTTTTTTTCTCAAAAGTGTTTATGAGGACCTTTTTAATGAGTTGGGAAACCACCACGTATACTCACACAATTATTTTCACACCCATTTTCGTATTTACAGTCCCTTTTTTAGAAATTACCCAAATTTCTCGATTATTCGTGTGTTATAGCCCATGTATCAGGCACCCCGAAGCACTCAAATTGTTTTCTCAAAAAATTTATGAGGACTTCCGTAATGAATTGGGGAACCACTACGTATACTCACACCATTTTTTTCACGGCCATTTTCGCATTTACATGCCTTTTTCTTTTAGAAATTACCCGAATTCCCTACTTTTTTGTGTTATAATCCATGGATCTGGCGCCCCCGAGTACCCAAATTTTTTCTCAAAAAACATTATGAAAACCTCTGTAATGAGTTGGAGAACCACCACTTATACTCACACCATTTTTCCCTCCCATTCCCTATTTACATGCCACTTTAGAGAAATTACCCAAATTTCCCATTTTTTCGTGTGTTATAGCCCATATATCTCGCGCCCTGGAGCACCTAGTATTTTTTTTCTCAAAATAGTTTATGAGGATCTCTGTAATGAGTTGGGAACCACCTCGTATACTCATACCATTTTTTTCACGCTCATTTCCAGATTTACATCCTTTTTCTTAGAAATTACCCAAATTCCCCTATTTTTCGTGTGTTATATAGCCCATGGATTTGGCGCCCCAGAGTACCCAATTTTTTTTTCTCAAAAAACTTTATGAAGACATCAGCAATGAGTTGGGGAACCAGCACTTATACTCACACCATTTTTCCACACTCATTTTTGCATTTGCATGCCTTTTTTAGAAATTACCCAAATTTTCTTATTTTTCGTGTGTTATAGCCCGTGAATCTGGCGCCTCAGAGCATCCATATTTTTTTTCTCAAAAAACCTTGTGAGAACCTCCGTAATGAGTTGGGAAACCATCACGTTTATTCAAACCATTTTTTTCACTCCCATTTTTGCATCTACATGCACTTTTTTAGAAATTACCCAAATTTCCTAATTTTTCTTGTGTTAAAGCTCATGGATCTGATGCTCGGAGCACCTATAATTTTTTTTCTCAAAAAACTATATGAGGACCTCCATAATTAATTGGGAAACCACCACGTATACTCACACAATTTTTTTCACGGTCATTTCCACATTTACAAGCCTTTTTTTAGAAATTACCTAAATTTCCTATTTTTCGTGTGTTATAGCCCATGGATCTAACCCCCCGGAGCATCCAAAAATTTATTTTTGACCTCCCTAATGAGTTGGGGAACCACCGCGAATACTTACACCATTTTTTTCACGCTTATTTCCGCATTTACATGCACTTTTTAGAAATTACCTAAATTTCTCGATTTTTTGTGTGTAGCCTATGGATCTGGCGCCCCGGTGCACCCGAAATTTTTTTCTGAAAAAAAACTTAATGAGGACATCTGTAATGAGTTGGGGAACCACCTTGTATAATCACACCATTTTTTTCACCCCCATTTTCGCATTTAAAGGCCATTTTTTAGTAATTATCTAAATTTTCAAATTTTTCGTGTGTTATAGCCTATGGATGTGGCGTTTCGGAGCACCCAAATATTTGTTCTCAAATTTTTTTATGAAGAACTCCGTAATGTGTTGGGGAACCACCATGTATACTCACACCATTTTTTCACGCCCATTTCCGCATTTACAGGCCCTTTTTTAGCAATTATCTAAATTTCTCGATTTTTTGTGTGTAATAGCCTATGGATCTGGCATTCCGGAGCACCCAAATTTTTTTTCTCAAAAAACTTTATGATGACCTCCGTAATGTGTTGGGGAACCACCACGTATACTCACACTATTTTTTTCACGCCTATTTCCGAATTTTCATGCACTCTTTTAGAAATTAATCAAATTCCATCATTTTTCGTGTGTTATAGGCCATGGATCTGGCGCCCTGGAGCACCTACATTTTTAGTCTCAAAAAACTTTATGAGGACCTTAGTAATGAGTTGGGAAACCACCACGTATACTCACACAATTTTTTTCACGCCCATTTCTACATTTACAAGTCCTTTTTTAGCAACTATCCAAATTCCCTGATTTTTTGTGTGTTATCCTATGAATCTGGCGCACCGGAGCATCCGAAATTTTTTTCTAAAAAAACTTTACGAGGACCTTAGTAATGAGTTGGGGAACCACCACGTATACTTGCACCATTTTTTCACCCTAATTTCCGCATTTACAGGCCTTTTTTAAAAAATAAATTACCGAAATTCCCCAATTTTTCATGTATTATAGCCCATGGATCTGGCTCCCCGAAGCACCCAAAATTATTTTCTCAAAAAACTTTATGAGGACCTTCGTAATGAGTTTAGGAACCCACACATATACTCACCATTTTTTTCATGCTCATTTCCGCATTTACAGGCCTTTCTTTAGAAATTACCCAAATTTCTCAATTTTTCGTGTATTATAGCTCATGGATCTGGCGCATCATAGCATTCAGAATTTTTTTCTCAAAAAACATTATGAGCCCCAACTCATTACAGATGTCCTTATAAAGTTTTTTCAGAAAAAACTTTCAGGAGCCCCAAGGCGCCAGATCCACGGGCTAATACACATGAAAAAACAAGAAAACTGTGTAATTCCTAAAAATTGGCTTGTAAATGCAAAAATATGCCTTAAAATTGAGGGACTATACATAAAGTTTCCCAAATTCATTATAGAGGTCCTCATAATTATTTTTTCAAAAAAACTTTTCGAGTCCCCCAAGGCGCCAGATATACACTCGAAAAACTAAGAAAGTCGCGTAATTTTTAAAAGAGAGCTCGTAAATGCTAAAATATGCCTTAAAATGACCGGACTATACATAATGCTCCCTCAACTCATTACAGAGTTCCTCATAAAGTATTTAAGAAAAAAATTGTGGATGCTTCAAGGGCGCCGATCCATGGGTATTAACACATGAAAAAACAAGAAAGTCGCGTAATTACTAAAAGTTGGCTCGTAAATATAGAATATGTTTGTACTACTCCCTCAATTTCCTACGGAGGATTCTGTAAAGGTTTTGCAAAAAAATTGTCGAGAGCCATATCACAAAAATATTTGTGGGCGCTACACACGAAATATTGAGAAAATCACCTAATTTCTGTATAATGGCTCTTTAATGCCAAAAATATGTGCAAAAATGGTGAGGTTTCACGTACTGCTCCCCCAATTTCCTACGGATGGTTCTGTAAATGTTATGCAAAATATTCATCCAGAAGTCATATCACCAAAATATTAATAGGCTAACACACAAAAATTTAGAAAATTGCCTAATTCCTGTAAAAATGGCTCCTAAATGCCCAAAATATGTGCAAAAAATGGTGAGACTTCACATACTGTTCCCCTAACTACCTACGGAGGGTTCCATAAAAATTTTACAAAATAATCATCTTGAAGATATATCACCAAACAATTCATCGCTAACACATGAATAAAGGTAAGAAAATCACCTAATTCCTGTAAAAATGGCTCCTAAATGCCCAAAATATGTGCAAAAAATGGTGAGACTTCACATACTGTTCCCCTAACTACCTACGGAGGGTTCCATAAAAATTTTACAAAATAATCATCTTGAAGATATATCACCAAACAATTCATCGCTAACACATGAATAAAGGTAAGAAAATCACCTAATTCCTGTAAAATGGCTCATAAATGCCTAAAATGAGTGCAAAAAATGGTAAGGCTTGACGTACTGCTCCCTCAACTCCCTAAGGAGAATTTTGTTAAGATTTTGCAAAAAATTGTCTAGAAAACATTACCAAAATATTCACGGACTAGCACACGTTAAAAAACTGAGAAAAACGCCTGATTCCAAATTCAAGAAGCACATTATCAAATTGGTGGCAATATGTCACATTAATAAAGAAGAGAATAAAAGAAATTAGACCATATGCTTTATACATACAACATATATCCAGTGAAATTTCACATAATAGGTCTAAAAGGGTAGAAACATACGCATATTTTATCCCTACCTCGTGAAAGTAGATAGACTCTTTTCGAAAGACTTTCAGCTCAAATAAAACAAATCAAAGTAGTAATGAAAATAAAAAATTGTAGTGAATAAAATATGACAACAATGCGGAACATACATGCAACGAACAATGACATCAGTTAAATAGTGCGATTACCTAAACATAATGAACAATATATACTTACAGATAACAAAAGTAAGAAACTACATGAATAAGGCTAATACTACGTCAGACACAGTGCTCCAGACTACTACCAAGCCTAATCTCGTTGAAAAGCAAGACAACACTCAACTTCCTACTAACTTTCTACCTTAATCCGCAACTTCCATACCCTCATATCTAAGGTCATGTACTCGCTAAGCTAAAGTTTCGCTATGTGCTTTCTAATCACCTCCTCCCAATACTTCTTCGGTTTAGCACTAACTCTCCTCATATGTACCCACTTTGTCCAACCTTTCATGGATACATCCATCAAATTGCATACTATTTTATAAGGTCAAAATCTCATTGTTTCAAGATTCATATCTAGAAGAGGTTCTCAAAGCACACTTCTCCATTACTGACTCCCCACACAAAATATATGCAGTGAAGATAAAGATTCATGTAAGATAAGCAGCAAACTTTATACATTTATGTTCTATTTTATACAACACCCCAAATAAGCACAAGTTCTTTCCTCTTCATATATAAAACTTTTTATTTCTTTTACATATAGGAAAAACTCATTATCCTCATATATATACAATCTCTTATTCTAGATTCTCCTCCACAAAGCAAAAATCAAGTACTAAATAGGTAAGTTTTAGACCTCAATGAGGAGAAGCCGTTGTTGAAGCGTGTGATCATCTCATTTAAAACTATGATCACACTTGTATTTATGCGATATTCAACATGCTCTCTCGTAGCGAGCCTGATTTGTTTTCTCAATTTACCAAGTTTGTAAATCTTTTTCTTTGATTCGAGTGATGATAAGACTCGAACCCAAGATCCTTCTCTGTTAAAATGTGTGTGACCTTCTCATCTGAAAGCTTCAAATTTTAAAGAGAGTTCACATTTATTTACTTGATTATATCTTCAACCATCATCGTTGAGTTCCCAAAGCCCAAAGGTGCATACTTGCCACCACTTGATCTGGTAGTTTATATAGGATAGCTAGAAAATATATTAATGTTACTGCAGGTTAAATCAGCCATTGATGTTGTTGATCTCTCCTACATTAATGATCCATGGATGCCCTACATTTAACAAGATAGAAACTAAAATAAAAATTCAAGGTAAACTAAAGTTCGAAAGAAGTTAACTTATACACACTATATTATAGATAACTTTCTACAATTGATGTATCGTAACAGATAATTCATCTTATTTTAATGGACCCGTTGTCTTTAAGGGGAAGGATTTTATATTCAACCCTGAACTATGTGAAATGGTCTAGATATTTCCTTTGTTAATAGTTTGGTCCAATCATGTCCCAGATATTACAAAAGCGACCTAAATTTGCCCTTCTATGTGTCCCACTAGTAGCTAAAAACTATGCCACTCCTTAGGTTGTATTGGAAGGTAAACAGAAAACAGTTCATCAAAATCAGAAATTCCCGAGCACTAACTGACTCGTGATTTTAAACTTGGAGGATAATAAGTCCGCCACTCTACCTTTTTGATAATGTTCAGATTCGTGAAGTATACCTCATCTACACACATCGTGCATTGTGCTCTTACAACTAGACCAGAACAGGGTAAAACACAAAACAATTCGACAAAACGAGAGTACTTTGAGTGAGAGAGAACAACATACTCAGAACTTGTTCAGCTGAAAATCTCCTGGAAACATCTTTACATATCATTTTCCTCAGCAAATCCTTAGCTTCAGTTGAAATCGATCGGAATATTCTTGTTGGAAACCTTAAATTTCCCCTAAGAACAGCTTCAAATGTCTCAGTTGGAGTGTCACCATAAAAAGGAGGAACACCAGAAAGCATAATGTATAAAATAACACCAGCACTCCATATATCAACTTTCTCATTGTATTTTCTCCCTAATAACACCTCCGGGGCAACGTAGTAAGGCGTCCCCACCACGCCTTCCATCATTTTTCCGTCGCACCCCATAAACCACTCTGCAGATCCAAAATCAGCAAGCTTCAAATCATCCTGTTTATATAAAAACAAGTACGGTTCAGTTTCAAGCAAGTTAGAGACGACTATATGAATCATTACTGTTCATGTCGCATTACATTCATATAATAGGCAATTATCAATTGGAAACGGGCAAGATAGTGATGAATCACAACAACAACTACATATCCAGTGAGGGTATAGTGTGCGTAGACCTGCCCATTACCTCGTAGAGGCAGAGAGGCTGTTTTCGAAAGACCCTCAACTCAAGTGCACTAAATTCAAGTACAAAGAAGAATAAAACATAGCAACTAACACGGTGAACCAACAAAATAGAGCGATAATTGAAACACAATAAACAATTAAAGACGCCAGATATCAAAAGTAAGAACTACAATCAGGTGGTAACTTACCATTAGAAAAAATAGTTTCTCTAGCACTAAAATCTTTGTTTACTGACCTATAAATCTCCGACATAACTATAGTCAAACAGGTATTTGAAGATAAATTTTCAAAATCTATGATCGAACCCTAGCTATATAAGAGTGTCAAATAAACGGACTGAGCTGAATTTAAACGGTCAAAATGATTTAAGTTAACAAACGGGATCATATTTTCATGGGCTAATTTTGTTGTTGTTACTCAGTATACACTACCTGAGAATCAAATAGGACATTATCGGGTTTAATATCACGATGAGCCACCCCCAATTTATGACAATGTCCGATTGCTGAAACCAATCGGATCAAAATCAGAGAAGCAGATTTCTCCGACAAAGGCCCATTAGAAACCCTCTTGTATAAATCGCCGCCGGAACAGAGCTCAGTGACTATATGAACATAATTTTCATCTTCATAAACTTTATACATTTGAAGAATGTTCGATTTTCCGGTGAGTAATTGCAGAATTTTGGGCTCTTTATCGAGACATTGGCGGTCCGTAGAATCAATGAGGAGGTTCTTTTGAATTGTTTTGCAGGCGAAAAATTGATCAGTTGATTTGGAAAAACAACGGTAGACCGTACCGAATCTTCCCTGACCGATTTGTTCATTCATTTGAAGTTCATCAGTTTTTAAGCTCTCAAACATTGTTAATGGAGTTTTAGAGAGAGAAATTTTGGTCGCTATGGTTATGGAGTTTTAGAGAGAAATTTTGGTGGCTATGGTTATGGAGTTTTTTTGGACTAAAAAGAGTGATGGTGTATATATACTATTTATAAGGGAAAAAGTAGAATATAAGAAAGAGAATATTTAGTTGGAAAAAGAGAGATTTAGGGGTTCTGTTAAATTTTTTTATTTTCCGTGTGGTGTTTGGTATTCGTTTGAAGTTCATGTTGAAAAGTTTAACGTTTTCTAACAAAAGCGATTTCTTATTCCAAGACTTGAACTTGAGAGGTTGAGACCTGTTTGATAGTTGATTATTAGTAGGCGTTTGGCCATGCGATATCATATCACGATATGGTATCGTGAGATGAAATCAGCGTTTGGACATGCAATTATCATGAGAGGTGATATCATATTCTCCAAAAACCATGATATGAAATCACCATGTGATGTTTGGTTTTTCGGTTTGGATCGATTTTTATCCAAACCGTGAACACCCCTACCCACATCCCACCCCTCCACCTCTCTCTCTCTTTTTCTTACCCTCTTCAATTATTTTTCTGCTTTTTCCTTCTTTCTTTTTTTTTAGTAGGCGTTTGGCCATGCGATATCATATCACGATATGGTATCGTGAGATGAAATCAGCGTTTGGACATGCAATTATCATGAGAGGTGATATCATATTCTCCAAAAACCATGATATGAAATCACCATGTGATTTCATATCATGATTTGAGATATTTTAATACAACAATTGATCCATTAGTTTATATTTTGTTAAAACAACCCCCACATTTATATCTACTAACCATTTGTTTCATATGTAAATAAAATTTATAATCACATCATTACTTTTTAAAATTTATTATTCTCACCGACATAAAATTTATTATTCTTCACCAACATATAGTCACTTTAACTTCACACCTCACAATTGTGGAGTAATAAAATCTTGAAGAGCCCATGAAAGGTGTTTCATTTATTACTCAAATATTGATGAGAAGTGAAAGTTAGGTTGAAAGTTAGATTGAACATGCAGTAAACAAATAAATTAGATGAAACAATTACTTAAGTGGATGAACAATTTATGTTCAATTTTTTTATTAAATTAAAGTTAGATGAAACAATTACTTAAGTGGAGAACAAATAATTTTGTAACAATTTATTATGCGATTTTATAATTTTTGTTTACTTGATAAGATTGAATAAACAATTAGGGCTATTTTAATAGTTTTATAACTTATGGGCTTTTTATGTTTATGAGAAAATATCCTTCAATTTCATATCATGATTCCATATCATGATATCATATCGCAAGGCCGAACGGGCCCTTAGTAAATGAAGAGATTTAATTATGAGGAAATCTATGTATTATTTTATACATATATTAATTATGCAGATATTGTAGTATCTCAACTTTTCCTAGCTTCGTTGTGTGATGGCATGATCCATGACTAGTTGCTTGATCTCTCGAATTAGTATTATACATAAACAAATATTCAAATTTGATTTTAACTGACAAGTAAACACTTAATTTTGAGTATGTACATCTAAACACCTTAACTTGTTTTCATTGTGTCAGTTAAACGAGCAGACTAACAAAATGATCATCTAGACGCCTCCAAAATTTATGTATTGAATATTTATGAGACACAACAAAAACAAGTTGGACTTAATAAAGTAATAGTATGATTTAGTATAAATATCGAGTGCAAATATTTTTTATCGATTTTAACTATGAGTGTAGTATTATTATTAGACATAATACATAAACATGACCCTTAACTTGACGTCAGCTGGTAACTATGACTTTTAACTTTGGATGTGCACAAGTAAGCACTTAAACTTATATAAAATTGAACAAATGGACACATTCGTCCTACCTGTCACCCTACATGGCAATTTTGTGTCCTACATGGCATCCTAAGTGTATTATGTCATTTAGGACACGTGTGCCTACTTATTTAATTTTATACAAGTTTAAGTGTCTACTTGTGCACACTCAAAGTTGGAGGGCATAGTTGTCCGTTGAAGCCAAGTTAAGAGTCATGTTTATGTATTATGCCTTATTATTATTAGGTTATGTTAATTTGAAAGTAATTTGATCAAGTATAGTTTTATTATATGCAATTGGCAAGAAGTTGGACTTGTTTTAATTAATTAATATCAAAATTTCTTCAAACAAGCAGCTTTTATAAAAATAAAATATCGACATGACCAAGTTTTTAATTAATTAATAATATCAAATTTCTTTTTTTTTAAATCAGTTTTTTTATTAATACTTCAAAAAGACTAAGGTTTGAAACATGTAATATTATACTGATAATATAAATTTTCTTTATGTTATAGTATATATAAATTAAATTCAGAACAAAATGTATTGAGACTAAATTTTAATCTAATTACAACAAATTCGAGTAAAAACATACAAAAGATAGAATTTGTGGATAAAATAGATAAATTGATTGTCACTCTTAAAAAAAAGTTAGGAAAACAATAGTGTTAGTTGATTGACAGTTATGACATTATATTTAAAAAATATATATATGGTGAAAGGCATGAAAGAGACACCATATACACAAAAATCATGAATTGATGATAACGGATAATTCTATCGTTAAATCGTAAAAATATGTTCGTATTTAGAATCTATCTTGATTAATGATGAAATATCAGAAAATCGTATTAGCTATGACTGATATATTTAGCGATAGTTTGACGATAAATTATCAAAAGGTATTACTCATATTACCTTATTATCATTATTATGAGTTTGATCATAATGTTGTTTATCGAACCTTCTTAAATTGACATCATGAATTCATATTAAGATATTCTCGAAATATGGCATGTTATCTGAACATCACGCTTCAAAAGTTTTTTCAAAGAGTTCTAATTGATAATACACGTTAATTAATTGTGATCGACCTAGGGAATAGAGCTCAAACTCATGCCATGTGGTTGGTTATTGGTGATCTCAAGTACCAACAAAAAAATAATTTCTACCAACACCAATAGCACAAGTGTCATGTTGCATGCATGTCTAAAACCTGGTTCGTTATTTTTTTAAAAAGTTTTCATATGATGTCAGACCGACGAAATTTGAATTCGCATCAAAAGTTTTAAATTTGAATTCACATCAAGAGTCTTACATTGGAGTATCTTATTTATATTAAAGTCCAACTAAATTTAAATTTGTGTTAAAGATATTTACCGTCTAAGGACATGATTGAGACAAATTCTGAATGGAGTTCATAGTTAGACCATTTTATATAGTTCAAGAGCAAATATTTCGGTTTTTTTTTTTTCAAATCCTAGATCCACCTATGTGTGCTCGTCTACCCTTTACCTTCATTTCTTTTAGTTTTCATCTGATGTTGAATTTTGTTTGTTGAACATCATTTGTCCGAAGTATTACGTCCTTATGAGTTCTCTCTGAACTCTTAGATATTCACTTTTTCTAACTATTTATCAAAAGACTCATCAACGATAGACTTGGTGAATATCCAATCAAAGTGTAAGTAATATTTTCCTTAAATAGAACTGACACAAAATGATACAAAAAATATAAAAATTGTAACACGTAGATCAGTAAATTAGCATATCAAATTGAGTCATGTGACATTGATATGTGAACCTAATTCACCAGAATTTTTATTTTACTGTTAATAAGACGATACGTATATTTAGTTCGTAGACTTTAATATTTATTCTTTACTCTTAAAAAAAAAAGAAAGTAGGACAGTCTCAATCTAGCAACGGGTAAAAGGATACATATTACACTTTGATAAGCTATCGTTTATCTTAATGTATAAAATAATGGGTATTTTTTCCACTTTATTTATGAGGACATAAAGTAGGCATACAAAGTTAATTATGGAAATATTTTTAACAGAAAAAAAAGTTATTTTAAAACAAAAATTTATTCATCACTCACTAAAAAAACAAAAGCAATTTACTGGCCCATGAATAATATAGTGACGGAATGGTAAGTACTTCTCTATTATTAATCAAAAGTTTCGAATTCGAATCCTGATAATAAAATCACTTTTGATAAAGAACACTCTGCCCCAAAATGAAACATTCCGACAAAATTCCGGATTAGTTGTGTCCCAAAAGGAATACTGGACACCAAAATAAGTTCTCCTTGTGACAATCTTTGCTCATAAAAATGTATCCACACCGAATGTTTATATCAAATCATACTAATACTAATTTACCATGGTTTACCTATAAACACCCGATGCAGATAACATCGAATGCAAGCAAGAAGGGTTAACAAATGCATGTGACAGGCTAGAAATCACTCGAAAAGTAAGAATGAAATTTCACTTCCTACATAAAAGAGGGAGAGACCACAAAGGATGTGATGCAACAGATGAAGTTGCTCCTCCTATAACCAAAGGTCTCGTTTCTGAGCCCTGTATTTGAAAATCCTTGGTAGGGAGCATTTCTCCCAAAATGAACCCTACGTAACACGAATCCAAATTGATCGGACTCCAATGCAATACCATACGTACCAAAAGAAAGAGAGAGACATAGGGAGAGGGGCCATTACCATGTGTTAAGGATTAGTTGCACAAAATAAAGAGATGCTTCATAGCTTACAATTTGAGCCAGAAAAAAATAAAGATCAAGTATGGTTTTCCATCATTTTCTCATACTTTTTTACACATCCACCATGGTTAAAATGATCATTAAGTTTTGGTAATTCATCTATCCACTATATAAGTAAAGACTTCTATGGCAACTTCTGTAGTTGGCTTCGCTCTCATACTTTTGGCATTGAGAAAGGACTGCAAGGACTGCAGTAAACGGTAATTTCAAGCGCTTCAACAGTTCTTGCTAAATCCCCGCATCGTGAAGCTGCTTCTCATGCTTTGGAATTAAAAAAGGACTGCAATAAACATCAATTTCAAGTGTTAACAATTCTTGCTTGATTCCCGCGTCAAGCTGGTTCTCATACTTAGTCATTAAGAAAAGGACTGCAGTAAAGACATAGTTTCGAGCATTGAATGCTCTTGTTCAAGTACTCGAATAAGTTCAATAAACAGACACATTTATGTATTTCACCAGCCACATCAACAGTGGACAGGCAGACTAAAAACACATTCAAAAGAAATAGCCTTGTAAGATAAACTTGCCGATGTTTCAAAGGAAATATCAGTTAAAAAGAGGTGAGGACCTCTTATTCCTTTTTTTCCCTTTGTGTGTGTGTGTGATAAGAGTGGTGCCCATGTCAACTTTGCAAGCACAACTATTCCATCGGATACCTACTGCCTCCCACCAGTATAGGTACCGAGTAACTTTGGTTACCAAATATATAGTTTCTTTTGTCTCTGTTGGGCTTTGAAACCTAGCTTCCCATGATGTTCACCCACTTTACTGACCGTTAGGCCACCCCTTGAGTCAATAAAGATAGTGGGAAATTTAGATGC
Organism: Solanum tuberosum; assembly: GCF_000226075.1. NCBI lineage: Eukaryota > Viridiplantae > Streptophyta > Magnoliopsida > Solanales > Solanaceae > Solanum > Solanum tuberosum. The sequence goes on along the minus strand of NW_006238999.1, from coordinate 1,298,539 downwards.
CGTAATGCCCTCCGATAGACCACTAACTAGGATCTTAAACTGAGTTTAGAAAACTATAGATGTTTCCAACATGAGAACGCTCATATGAGCTGAAAGATAGTGATCATTTCACAATCATAAAGAATTAGATGGTCATTTGAATGTCTCTAGTATCACAGGACTTGTAATTACCGGGACCGGATATCATCAATGTTAAATCAAGCACCATTGCTCATTTCAGTGCCAAGAAGCAGCACTGATGAAAAATTTAAGCTCCTAGAAATTAGAATGCGTCCAACAAATTAATAGCAATGCATCTCCCAACTATTACATGTAAATGTACAAGTTTGATTTTTCCAGATTTTCCCACTAGATAAACAGCTTTAAGAAGTTGACATAGTTGGATGTTTATATAAAGGAGAGCTCACTCTTTATTTAAATTTATAAGGTGAGTTTTACTATCAAACTTCATTTACTGAGGGAGACCTACTAGAAAATTAGCATTCACAACATGTTTTCATATTGCTGAAACGTATACCTACGGGCAGACTCGGAAACTTATAGCTGAAACTTTGGAGATAATGTTCTGTGAGCATATACAATCTCTCTTTGAACATGTAACTAATGATTATGGAAAAAAACAACTCTCAAATCAATCATCTAATAGCATTGACGTAAAATCCTTATGAAAATCCTCCTGAAAGCCCATCGATAATGATAGAACAAAGCACATTAAATTAAGTCCATTCAATGGTGAGAACATTTTATATTTGAAACTTAATATGCAGTAGGAAACCTCGAGTATTGGAAAGGCAAGTTGTCCAATGCTCTGTTGCTTGGACTCCCCAAAAATATTGTCACACCCGTATCGGATCCTTAAAAAATGCACTACTTTTGGAGGATCCGACACGCACTCGGCAACATCATTTTTAAAGAGTCCAAGCAACGAAGGTTCAATTTATAACTTTTCTCCAAGTCTGTAATTTCAACAGAACCAAAGAGCTATGCCATTTCATGTCTATTAAACTGGATTTATTTATTTACCTTCATTCCAGTAGGAGATCCAGGTTTAGCAGTAGTTGTACTTCCAAAGCTGAATTTAGACTTCTTGTCGGCAGGTTTTAATATTTGAAAGGAGCACATTAATGTCTCATCTACGCTCATCATAGCGCCAGCATTGTCAAACTCTCCACAATAATTCGGTGCAGAAAATACAGTTACAAGTTGCCGATTAGCAAAAAACTCATACCCGTCCTCCACAACCTGTAAGAACTTAAAAGCATTAGGAGATTTAATTGAAGTATGAAAACAAGGAACCTTCCATTTACCTTATCGAATTTCACTTATTCAGACTAATAGAGAGCAGAAGCAGAACAACTGAATATACTTTTGAACCTCGTGATTGACCTTTTCAACACACACACAAATAAATATTCAGACTATATATATTACATTTTTTTAATAACCATGGTGTCCAGTCCAGCTTGTGTACACCTCAACTAATTTCACAGGGTACCTGCTGCCTCCCACCAGCACATATACCGGGTAACTCTATCCAACCATAGACTATATATCAACTAACAGATCACTGATCAACTGACTATAAGCCTATGTACACCTAAGTACTGAAGAAAAATTTACAGCAGTGGGTTAAACCTGGTGAGCACGGCAAATAAGATCCAGTTCATGCTTCTCAAGAAATTCTGTCACCTTGTCTGCACCAAAAGTGTATGAAACTCCCCGGTCATTCATTCCCCATCCCTGAACATCTTTACTAGGATCAGACCAAAGCAAATCACAGAGCAAACCAGCATCTGGCACATCAGTTGGGCGCTGGAGATTTCTGATTTGGTCTAAATGGTTCAAATCAGGAGAAAGGCCTCCATGCATACATAGAATCTTTTCATCTATTAAGGCAGCGACCGGCAGACAATTGAAGCAATCTGTGAAGATTTTCCATAATCTAACATTAAATCTTCTCTTACATTCATCATAAAATCCATATATGCGGTTTATGGAAGCACATTCGTGATTTCCCCGAAGCAAGAAAAAGTTTTCAGGATATTTTATCTTGTATGCAAGTAGAAGACATATAGTCTCTAAGCTCTGCTTGCCACGATCAACATAATCCCCTAAAAATAAATAGTTTGATTGAGGCGGCAATCCACCATACTCAAAAAGCCGCAGAAGATCAGAATATTGACCATGAATGTCACCTGAAAGTCAACAGGATAAACCGTCAAACAGACATTAAGCCACCAACTTTTGTGCATATTCCAAAACATGCTTTTCCTAATCAGAAGATTGATTTAATCATTTTTCAGAAAAGAATTAGTTTCTCTGCTAAGAAGGAAAAAGAAATAATAAGCACCACGTTGAAACAAACTATTTTACACATCGAATGCATAAAACAAGTTCTTGAAATGTGAGCTTTGCATATGAAGTACATACATTCTAACTCTTCAATCTAAAAGCTAACATCCATTTTAAAGTTTTGAAATGTCACATGAAAAACCGATGAACTAACTGCTTCGTTATCTGTGAAATTATAAGGGGTATTTAAAGATGTCTGAAATTTTGAGGTTCATTCCACATGAAAATTGGCACATAAATACCATACAGATCATCAGTAGCCATCAGCCAAAAGAGGTTGCTTGGTCAACTGCTTATATCTCTAGTTCTCTACTATCTACCGAATAGTTGCCAAGGATCTTATTTTATACATGTCATATCAATAGAACTAGCCTGTTCTTGGAAATGGTCAATCCTAGTTCGCCTCGTCATGCTTTGCAATAAATCCACAACAACCAAATTGGACTTCACTCCAGAATCAAATCTTCAGTTGTTTGGCCAGAAATAAAATCTCAAGTTAAAAAACAAAAGGCATCAATAAACTGCATATGAACAGATCATCAAAATTCACTATTTTATGGTTGTGTACAAGCTATGAACAAGGCAGAAAGAGGCACCATAAATCCTAGGTGCTAGATCTAATAACACAGCAAGGTGGCATAGAAACCAATCAAATACCAAGAGACGTCTCGTCCTTCAAGCAACAGATTCACCGTGCCTCCAGGCTCCATATTAATTTTAGAAGTACATCAAAGACTAGTGAAAAATTGAACATCCCAGTCTTCATTAGCTTGCAGACGTGCTAATTTTACCTGAAATTGTGTAATGGAGCCTAGAGGTTAGAACTGAGAAAAACGGTGTAGGTGGACTAATTTATCTCGTGAGCTACTCCATCTAGGCTTAAGTAGCTCAATATCTTTTTGCTGAAATCAAACTCGCTCACATAACTTCAAGATTGGACTTTGACTTTGACTTTGAATGACCTAGTTCAACAACCTTGAGTGAGAGTCATACATATATGAAAGTCGTCCGTGTTTAGATGTGTATGTTTAAGGTACATGCATCTCCACGACGCAGAATGATTTTGTAAGTTGAGATTAGGTAATTGACGCTAAACCGAACCCCCCCCCCCCTTCCCATTTGAGCTTGCTTGAGTTTTGGTATTTCAACCAACATTGAATTGTAGTGACGATAAGTCTACTTGCAGGGGTCCCAACTAATCTTCAATTGTTTACATCCCTACTTCGAGGTAACCTTATAAAGAATTGTATAAGGTGAAGTTACCTGGTTTCTGAGGTAATTGGCGCTAAACCCAACCCCCCCCCCCACTTCCCATTTGAGCTTGCTTGAGTTTTGGTATTTCAACCAACATTGAATTGTAGTGACGATAAGTCTACTTGCAGGGGTCCCAACTAATCTTCAATTGTTTACATCCCTACTTCGAGGTAACCTTATAAAGAATTGTATAAGGTGAAGTTACCTGGTTTCTGTGCTGGTGTGAGGTAACAGGTACCCGTGGAACTAGTCGAGGTGTGAACAAGTTGGCCCGGACACCACAGTTGTCAAAAAAATATGTGGAACGGTAAGCACAACAGATAAAGCCTTCATTGAAGATCATGAGTCTCAAATTATTAATGATTATCTATTCAGTTAATAGCATAACCTACAGCTATAAAGCAGCAAACTAAAGGGAAAGAGGTGTAGAAACCACCACACTAATTGTGGAAAGTGGAAACTGACTTCATTACACATTAAATACCAAGAAGATAGTTGAATTATCAATCTAAGGGATTGAGTCGATTCTCTCCAGCTAGGCATAACAAAATAAAGAAATGGTAGCAACCAGAGGAAATTCAAGTGGATAACTATTACAAGCTCATCGAAGTAGGGAAAACTACAGGTCTAAGAGACAAGCTGAAGAGAATGAGAAGAAAACTAGATTTCACAGCAACTTGACGTTTAAAAATAAGCAAATAAAATATGAAGAATAGACAAAGTGAGACAGTAAAAGCCAACCGATGCTTAAGGTTATCCAAAATGAAACTGAAGATATGAGTTTGAATAAAATATAATAAGGATTCTTCCATTTTTACATCATGGACTCATAAAAGCAATCAGTGCCAAATATAACATTCAACATGATGCAAACTATAAGCTATTGACTACAGAATACTTCGCATCCAAAAAAATTAGGGCCTGTTATCTAAATCATTCATTCCAATGATAAATAGTTCCTCTTTAAGGCAAAGTAGGGGCTCTCTAAATCTCGCACATATTCAACACAAGCATACAAGGACTCCTGTCAAACATTAGACTTAATGTAAGTGTAACGACACAAATGAAACAAGATAATCCGACAAACAAATTAGGGCCTGTTATCTAAATCATTCATTCCAATGATAAATAGTTCCTCTTTAAGGCAAAGTAGGGGCTCTCTAAATCTCACACCTATTCAACACAAGCATACCTGTCAAACGTAAGACTTAACGTAAGTGTAACAACATAAATGAAACAAGATAATCCGACACACCTATCCTGCGGCACCAGGACTTCATCACCCCCAACAAAAGCCAAGTGAATTGTTGAAACCTAAGTTGCGCGGACTCTTCACTTTCGATGCTGCACCCATGTCAGATTCTCCAAAAATACACTACTTTTAGCGAATCCGACACGCACCCTTGACATTTTTGAAGAGTCCGAGCAACATAGGTTGAAACGACACAAAACATCAGAATACGAGTACAATCTTCTCCAGCTAATGGAAAAGACAAAACTTCGGAACAAATTAGAAACCAAAAGTTTCTAAAACCATGATTTACATAGGCGAAACCAAAATTTGAACTTTATGGGCTATAAATTCTAGGATAACAAATTAAGTGTAACTAGGTTATGAATCTATTTTTTGTACATGTTTAGTGAATTTCTAAATACAAATACGATGTTTGGATTAAAGTTACTGAGTTTAGCCAAACCCGTAGGGAACCTTCTAGCTCCACCCCCGATGATTTACACTGCTCTTCAAACACATGAAAAAGGGAACTAATTCTGAATCAAAAATCAATAACTGATAGGTTTTTCAGCTCAATGCACAGTAAGAGCTAAATTGATCAACAAACACGATAAGCCAAAGAAAACATGACTATAGACGACAAACAAAGTTATTTAATAAATATTCATTTGGCTCAACCTACTCGTATTAAACCAAAGTAACATAGGTTTGCTTCGCAAAATTCCAACAACAACTACGCCTCAGTCCCAAACAAGTTGGTCAGCTACATGAATCTCCACTTCTTTATTTAAGCTCATTCTGTATCATTCGCGAATTTTTCAAAAACACACCAAATATTTAGTGAATAAATTACATGTATCAGATAAAAATACCAGCATCAGATATCCATATACACACCATGTAAACATAGACCAAAAGCAAATAATCAATCTTAGCAACTAATACAAAAACCCCATCATCTAAAAAAGTCAACTTTACAATAAACAAACAAAATAAAACCCCAAAACAGCTGCAAAAATAGAACTAGTTACTGATTAATCAAGAATTAAGTATTAAAAATTGAAACTTTACCACAAATCTTGATGGGGGCTTCAAGTTCCAACAAATTAGGCTGTCTCAAGAAAGTCTCTTTAGCAACCAAACACAACTGCTTAATCTCAGCCTCAGTCAACACAACTTGCTTCCCTGGTTTACCCTTTACTTCAAGAAGCCTAGTTATTATATCATCCAACACATTCTGGTCCATATTTTTTCAAATTTTCACTCAATTTTTTGACCTAGTTGTGTTGATGAACAAATGGGGTTTTAGTATTTGAGGTTGCAGACTTTGTATAAGAAGATTGATGGATTCCCTAATTACTTTTTTTCTTCTATATATAATATGGGTGGTTGCTATTTGAAGAGTGGTCAAAAGGGTGTCGTTTTATGGTTTATAATGTGTCGTTTTGGGTGAGAATCTTGAAACATTCTTGTTCTTTTAATCAGGGCACTACCCATGATAAAAGATTAAAAACCCCTCAAAATTGAAAATTCTTTTTCAATGGAGGAGGCAATTTGTTTTGTTATATACAGAAATTGTTAGGTCATAAGAAGGGGTGGGGTAGGGGTGGGGGTGGGGGT
>NW_006238999.1:1240593-1291465 GCF_000226075.1 Solanum tuberosum | reverse complement strand
GTAGGGGTGGGGGTGGGGGTGGGGGACCATGATGGATGTGATGATATTCTTTTATTGAGTTTAGTTTAACTATTCCGTATTTGAAACTCGTTAGTTCTGCTAATCTAGTTTCATATCAAATAGACTTACTAATTGAGGAGTAAACTTTCCGTTCAGAGATGTTCTTTCGTTTTAGGGTTTGAATTTTGAGATATTTCAATAAGAATGTATGAATAATTTACGATCAAAGATAGATTTACTTGAATCTCGAAATTCGAAAAGTGCCACATAAATTGGGATGTAATTATTAGAATACATCATCTGATGATAATTTCTAATATCATAAAACATGTTATGTTACACTGTATCAAAGAAATAAAACTTTTTTTTTTATCACAGAGTCTTATGTAAGCTATTTTCTGATCTCATAAAATATGTTGGTATTAAAACTCTTTAGTTTTGTTAATCTAGTTTCATATAAGATAGACTTACTAACTAAGGAGCAAACTCTCCCTTCAAAGACATTCTCTAGTTTCAGGGTTTGAATTCGAGATTTTTCAATAAGAGTAAAAATATTTTAATTATCGCAATATATCACCTGATGATAGTTCCATTATACTTAATCAAAGAAAGTTTTTGTTACAGAGTTTTATGTAATTTGTTTTATGATTTTGTAAAACATGTTGTAGGAATCGAACCTATGAGTTTGCTTTCGTAATGAGTTGGACGTTTAAACATTTATGATTCAACTATGAATGTGAACGACTCAGTGAGTGAAAGAAATTTGATTATTTTTCCTTCTAGAGCTTTGATTTCTTTTATTAAATAATATTTCAAGTTTTGAGTATGAAGATAAAGAATCCTCTAGTAAGATACATTCTCTAATCTACTTATTAAGTGCATGAATTTGAATAATGAAATCAATAGGATAGATTCCGTTAATGACAAAAATTTAAGTAAATACACCAAATTAACAAATATGAGATTGTTAGTCATAGGGAGAGGGATTGGACATCAAGGATATTGTGATATCCATTTATAATTAATCAAAGATATCAAAATCATAAAAATAATTTATTTTGAACCTTTTGAGCCCAATGGCGTGAATTAATAAAGGACCTTGAGTCCAAATCAGTTAAAAAAAAATTTAAAAAAATCATAAAAATAAAGAGTCCTTTGATAATAAAAAAAAAACACATGAATTCAAATAGTCGAATTAGTGAATTTTGTATGCTAAGTACTTTGAAAAAAAATGAGGTGGATTCACTTAAAACATGAACACAAATACTTAAATCAAGTTAAGAAATGCATAACAAATATACTTCAAACGAAATAACCACTTACTATTAGTCTGTTGAACGTTAAATTAGTTAATTTGACACCAACATTAAATACGAATGGTTATTTACCCTCCTCGACAAGTGGGGCCCACTTGAGGTGCTAGGACCACCTAAATATATGTAGAATAATTAACTAGATTATTCTACTACAACTACACATTTTTCTACACTTCCTATATCTAGATAGTACCAGAAAATTGCAAAAATCCCAAAATCAATTATTAGAATTTTAATAGGCCCATAAATAATGCAAATGTAGCCCAAAAATATATGTAACTTTATTGGGCTAAAGCACCACATCCAATTATGGATCTTAGTGCCCACAAAGTGTACAAATAATCACTTAAAGGACCACTATTTAAAACATAATCAATGTTATATTTTAAAATAATTAAAAATATAAAAGAATTTTGAAGTAAGCTATTTCATGTAAGTTATAGATTGTTGAAAAAACCAATTTAATGAAGTTTCATAAAATTATTTTGGTTCTTAAGATCTTTCGAATAATTTTTTAACGATAGAAATGCAATTGAATTTGAATTTCCTCGTACCCTTTTGCCTTCGCTTTAGAAAGAGTACGATATTAAACTTATAAATCAGTTAAGACTATTAATTAAATATATTTTTATCGTGAGTACTAACTAGTAAGATTCCACCCAAACACAAATAACAAATACCATAGTATATTTTGCTTTCACACGTTACAATATTTTTATTAATATTATTTGATGTAAATATTGAATGAGAATAAATATTTATTAATAATAATATCTAGTAAAATATTATAAGAATTTAAATGAAATTATTTTTATAAATGATTTGATTATATAAATAATTACTTTTTTTAAAGTCAATGTTTGTAATTATATTGCTTCTAACGCGTACTCATGAATGCAATTCTTGTCCTTTATTTAATTTTCAAACACATTGGAACACTTTTTTCTATATAAAATTTAAAAAAATTCAAACTTTATGCATCATTATGTCAACAAGACAAGTATATATCATTAATGTCATTTTGAATTTTTCCTAGAAATTTCCCATTGTGGAAATTGAACCCCCATTGCCCTATATATATATTTTACTTCACTTATTCACTAATCACTACTATTTCACAAAAATTAAATCAAGTAACTTTGTCTCTTGTTATCTGTTTCGAACGAGAGAATCAGTCTTTTGATTTAGTATTTGATTCAGTAGAATAAGATTTTTTTGTTATTTATACTTATTTTCTCAAGTAGATATAAGATTTAATTCAAATATTGAGTTCTGGTGAATCTGACTGTTAATCTAAGGCCAAGATTTTGCTACTAATGAAGATCATAGTTATTTATTTTCTTGTTATTATCTTCATTTTACTACCTAATATTGTTGTCATGGACCATAAGTTTGTGTGTTTTGCTATGGAAAGTGTTGAGCGGCCACCGAATCACGACAAGAGAGCGGGTCTAAACCCTCCACCACCTCCTAAGCATTATCCCCCGATCCATTGGAAGCAAACGAGATTCATCCCCCCAACCCCGCCACCACCAACATCATGTTGATCTGTGACAACGTTCATGAGATTTTGCACAAGTAATGTCAACTTATCGTCATAATTTATCTTGTAATAAGGATTAAGCTTTACCCTACTATCCACTAGTTGTGGGTAGGTGGGTAAGGTTCGTCCCCCAAAGCCACCACCAACATCGTAGTGATTAGTTATATACATGCGAATGATGTCAGTTTATCGTCATAATTTGAATTATAATAATGAAAATACCCAATTGGATGGTCTCACTAACACTCTTTTTGTAGCTTTATACACACAAGATTTAATGCAAGTGGTATCTTTTACTTATATTAATTTGTAGCTATGAAATGTGCCATGGCACTATTTTAGATTTTAAAGTTATTCTCAAGCTTCAAATTCAAAACTTTCTATATATTGTTTCATTATTTTACAAGTCACATTGAAGTATATATGTTGATAGTGCATGAAAAAAAATATTTGCACAATCAAGTACAAAGTAATTACAGATAAATTTCTATAATAAATATTAAATTGAGTGAAAATAATTTTAAAACAAGTTACTATCACATATTAAACTACTCTGATAATGGTTAATGAAATGGTACATGTCACCTCAAAATTTGTGATAGAATAATAAGTGAATATTTATTTTCAGTATTCTTATATTTAGTTCGAGTCCTACAAATAAAGTTATTTTGGATAAAAAATATTTTATCACCAAACTGAGATTTTGTTAATGCGAATTCTGATTGATTGACCTCCAAAAGTAAGTAAGGATATCGGGTGTAAAACTAAAAAAAAAAAGTAAAAATCTATAGAAAATAATAATCCAAATTTGAGTGGAAACAAAAAAATATTGGAGATGATTTTCTTCCCATTCTTCAAATGGTAGGTTTATGGTTCCATTAACAACAAAATTGAAGTTTTCTAAAGATTATAGAGCCCACTCTGTGACTCCATAAAATATTAATTAGTTATATACAACCTACTGGAGTTCAATCAAACTTAATAGCTTTAGCTCAATCGATATAAATGATCAGAGTACCGTAAAAATCTATTTTGTTTTATCATTACATAGCAACAAAAGCATATTTATGTTACTTTAGTGATGCTTTTTTGCCCGCTCTTCGCTCTGGACATAGAGAAAGAGTAGGTAAAGTGTGTCATTTATAATGGACAGAAAGATACTACTACTTTGCCTCTTGTTGGTGAACACAGTGGTTTCTAACTAGAACCAGGAACCAATTTGAATTTAAATCTTTATCATGTCGGTGATTTTTAACTATAGACATTTAACCCAACCAAACCCTTTTTTTCTTCTTCTTTATTCTCTTCTCAATACCCAAACATCATGAGTTAACCTTCATGGAATAAGTAAAAACAAAATCTTTCTAAACTAATAAAACTAATAGATTTGAAACAAGAATATGAATTCCACTAGCAGGAACAAAAATATTTTTTTTTAAAAAGAATCAACCTAAATAGCCATCCACCTAACCGCTTAAACAAAAAATAGCTGGCGGATGTCTAATTCATGTATAGTCAGGGGCGTATTTAGAGGGGTGCCGTGGATTCACGTGAACCCATGCTCCCCTCTCTAAATCATATACAATAGTGTTATATTTTTAAAAAATATTTAAATATAGATGTGTGAACCCACGTTTAAAGTATCATATAATAATACAATAATGATTGAGTGCACCTCTCTAAGTAAGGATAAAAATTTAAGTCTTATATCTATCTTGTCCTTTTGAGTAACACCTCCCCAAGTGGTTATCGTTATACTGTTGACGTTTCAACTAATTTTTGTTTTGTTTTTTTTCCTTTAATCTTTCAAAATTTTCAAGTGCCTTACATTGGAAGTTCCTAAAAAAACTTTGCACTATAAGAATTTTATATAATTAAATCAAATGTGTATATTAAAATTTAAAACTAATAGTATTATATATTTTGGACCTATAATTTTTAAAATTTAATGGTTTATATTAAGAACCGAAAAGTCAAACTTATCAAATTTATATTTAAGATGCATTTTTTTTTTATTCGTGCACCCATCTTGACGAATTCCTGAATACGCCTCTGTATATAGTAAGTGTATAACTTATGTATACTGGCTAGGAAAACTAAACAATATCTACAGTTAGACGGAAGAAATTTAGGACAAATAAGGAAAATCGCGGTATACAAGACGTATACCAAAAAGTAGAGAACTACAGTACTGAATGACAAAATGATATATATATATATATATATAGGTGTACAATATAAACTCTACAAACTATAAGGTTAGCAAGAAGTTGATTCATCTACCAAAGCAGTAGTGGAGCTACATGTGATGACGGGAATTCAACTGAATATCCTTCGTCGAAAAATTATACTGTGCAAATAGGGTAAAAACATTTTTTTCCTGTGTATTTGTATTTTGGGATTCCTTCAATACAAGAGAAGCTTTTAAAATGGCTTTAGGCCACAAGTTTGAATCTGTGGTGCGACATTCTTGCATTTTTTTCGACTCACCTTATTGGAAATCCTGGCTCTGCCACTGAGTGAAAGTGGTCGGACTGCAGGCTTGTGACAGTTTTGACAACGCCATGTTCGTTTCTCTCCGTTAGTATCCTCAAAAGCCTTCACCAGCTCTTTGTAAAACTCTTTGAAGTTCTTCAGCCATTCCTTGCAGGAGAACAGGCTTTCGTATGAGACCGTTGATTCCGACTTGTAGACATCTATCCCATACTTGTTCCTCTGAAGTAGAAGATAAAGCTATGATCAATGGCCAACTATGACTGTGGAATTTCCGAACCCTTGTTGTCACTTCAAATCCGTCCATTTCTGGCATGTGAAGATCCAAAACGACAACTTGGATGGACGTTGTTGAATGTCCCATTGCACTTAGGCACTGAAAACCAGACGAAACAGCAATTACTTGGCAGCCTAGTTTTTCAAGCAGTTTTTTGGTTACCATTCTGTTAACGTCGTCGTCATCAGCAAGTAGAACTTGGAGGCCTTTGAACGTTGAGCTTGAAATCGCTTGATCCAAAGGATTCACAAGTTCAAACATATGTTTTCTGAACGATGACTGTTTAAGAAATCGGAGAATAAGAGTCATCCTCTGTGCATGGCCATCGGTATTTGAGGGCATCCATACATTTCCCTGCATCATCTGCAAATTAAACAGATTAAGCGTAATGTAAATCGACTCACCATTTCAAAAAGATGATAAGCTGCATCTAGGGGAAAATGAACTTTTGAATTCATGGACAGGATAGGTGCTACAAAAACTAACAAAACCATCGACTTCCTACGAGAGTTCGGTTATAAAAAGCAAAACAAATATAAAGCCTAAATTCTTAATTTTGTAGATCTTGTTAAGGTAAAGGACAACACAGACTTGAAAACTCAATATGCAAAGGCTTGAAGGGAAAGCAATAAAGAATAATAAGTCCAAGCACCTCGACTAATTCCTTGGGGTACCAAAACGACCCTGTTTATTTGGAACTGCTACGTCTCTATTTTGGTGATTCTTCCGACAATGACACTTGAATGTAGTTTTAAAATTGGAATACATAGTGCCTGTAACAGCACTTGCTTACGCTCTTATCGGAATAGGATTAGACATAGGTATCTAACTGTGGATACTATTCACAAAGAAATAACCAAGAGAGTCAACATATTTTGGGTTCTTGGACTCTTCATAGGTTTAGAATTTTTCTTGAGTGTCAATTTCAATCACAACTCGAACACAGATTCCATCCTTCAAAATCAAAGATGCTCTCAGGCTGAACTTTTGTTCTATGAGATTTTCGTCCTAGTAATAGCCATTTTGAAAATGTATGTTTCTTCCACATGAGGCAGTTTTGACGTCTTTAAAGATAACAGGGGCAAGAATTTGACATTGGTCAAGAATCTTGGATCGGCCTCATCTTTCCTTCATGCACATCCGTTAATTAGAGTTCCTTCATATATCTAGTCGATATTTACATCTAATTCATTAAACAATCCAGATTATATTATGATGTGATATGAACCAGTAACAAATATTTATGTAAGTCAGTTTTAACTCCTTAACCCTTACGCGTGGTTGAATTCAACGAGTTTATATGCCAACGTAAATCCAAATGACTAACACAACCATGAATTCATGAGCATAAATCTTATAAGGTTCCGTAGCTCTAATCACCTAAAGTACTTTAAGCTAAAAAAGACTTAATTTAAAACACAGAACGGTAGTTATGCTCACCTGAACAAGCTTTTTGCACATGCTGAAACTCATGCCTTCCTTTAACTCTTTGCTGTTATACTTCTTTCCGCCAAAGTGAGAAGTTGAGATTGAGCTATCTGTTTGAGAACCTCCACGACTAACTTCAATCTCAAATTTTATGGTAGCATATTCATCAAATACGCTATGTTTTCTTGCTCCCTGAAGCTTATCATTCCCGCCCTCGGTTCCACTCTCCAGAATAACCTTGAATACAACCAACCCCCTTCCGGAGCTGATATTCAATAGATGTCCCACCATATGAAGTATAACCTGAAACGTTCTCTTTTCATCCCCCATCACCAGATTAGGTAAAGAATTGGGAACATCCGTGGAAAAGCCAAAGCCCTTATAAACGCACAGGCACTTAACAAGACAAGAAGCCTCTCTGATCAGCGAATGCAGCTGAAACGGCATCATTTCTACTGGGAATCTCCCTTCGTCTTTGTCGGGTATATCCATTGCATCATTTATTAAATTTGACAGAACGGTGCTCGTTCTCACCATTGTGTCGATAATAATCTTCTGGTTAGAGCTTGTGTTCTCATCTTGAAGTATGGAAAGCAAACCCAAAATCGAGTGCATTGGCCGTCTCATCCCATTGTTCATTACCTTCTGAAACGAATTCCTTGCCTGGCTTGCCTTCACGGCATTCTCCTTAGCCTGTTGCAGCAAACCGTTCCTCGCTTCTAGTTTCTCCCTCATTAATTGTGACTCTTCAAGAACTGTCGCATGGGATAGGGCCACAGCCACCTGATCAGCAACTACTTCCACTATCTCCATCTCATTATGGCTCCAATCATCATTTGCACTCGGAATAACCAAAACTAAAATAGCATAACGAGTGTCAACCAACTCAGGTGTCCCACCTTTGAAATCCGAAGCACAAAGCAACGGCATCCGTATCGCTGCAACAGTACATGGCTCACCAGGCCCTCCACTGCTTGCAGATGCAAGAACCGAATCTTGCCTCAAAATCCTCACTCCTTTGTTCTTTGTTATCTCTAACACATCCGGATCATCAATCGGAAGTGAACGATGGTATTCTACAGCAGCGCCGGGGCTTAACCCGTGTGTCAAGTTCATCAATGACCTATTCTCATTTGGCATCCAAACAGCACAATTCTGCAGATTCAATGTCTTTGAAAGCTCAACTAAAGTAGTATACAATATAGTATGTTTATCAAGAGACTTTCTAATTTCATGTGTCAGCATTCGGACATGAGTATACACTTCTTTCTGTTTCTTCATCATACCAACCTCTTGATCAAGCTCCAATACATTTTGAGTCAAAAATAGTTCTCTAACCTTAACTTTAAGTAGCATAGGGAACAAAGTCAAAAGGGTGATTGCAGTTGCGCAAGAAACAAGGGCGGTTAGGATTTTCGCAACAGTTAAGGACATTATCAATTGGAATGAAGGATGAGTACTATAAGTCAATCCATTGAGCAAATGAGTCAATCCACATAGAACTATGAATGCAATGAATTGAACAAGAACCCATTTGAATGGAACATCAGAGCAACTAATAAAGTAAAGCAACTCGAGTGGAATCGAAAAATAAGCAATTGCAATCAAGAAATCACTCACTTTTTGGCAATCAAGAATGGTATGTATACTCCAAAAGACACCCTCTTCATCACAGTTACAATTGGAAAACTCATTATCAGTAGCTATAACAGATATGATGAACAAAGAAATCAAGAATCCCACAAACAACCACCTTAACATAATTATATATCTATAACCTGTAAAAGTCCCAATTTTGAGTTTTTCAATATGTCAACTCAATCAACATGGAAGGCAAATAACCAGTAACATCTCATTGCCAAACAGAACACAACAAAAAATGATCTTTCACATTTTTAGATCTAACATACTCATATGCCTCAAGATCCAACCTACCCATTTCACCAAAGCACCAAAATTTTCAAAAAAAATATTCCTCTACCTCAATTTTTTCTTCTTTTGCACTTCAAGAACAACAAATTCTTAAAAATTAGCTTAAAGCTCTAATCTTTGAACAAAAGGGTAGAACCCCAAATCCATAAAAAAGTAATCTTGGAAGAAAAAATCCAAGATTATCTTTTTCCTCACTTATTCTTTTTCACACTCCAAAAACAAGAAATTCTTAAGTAAAAAAAATATGGAAAACTAATAAAAGAGCATAAAGCTCTAATCTTTACCCCAAAATAGAGAACCCCAAAATCTAAAAGATGATAAAAAAACAATAATCTTTGAAGAAAATCAATTTCAAATGAACTTCAATGCTATATATAAAAACCCCACCTTTTATATAAAATATTCAAAATCTTTGTACAAATTATCAAGAAAAGTGAACCAAGAAAGGAAGATGGGAAAAAAAGAAAATACAAAAGATTTTTGCTTTTTTTATTTTGGGACCCACAAATATGAAGAGAACCTAGACATTGTTCCATTTTCCATTAAAAAAAAAACAAAAAAAAAACAGTGTTATTTGAATAAACAAAGGGCTCAACTAAACTGCTTTGCTGTATTCAAAAAAGGTTTCAATTTTCTTTACTATGGGGCTTGAATTTTTATTTTTTTTCATTAAAGTTCAACTTGTATATATCCAATTGTTTGATGACTCAATACAAAGAGACAACATTTTAAATAATTTTTTCTGAATCAAATTGTGCTAGTATAAGATTTTTTTAATTTATTGTTTTATTTTCAATAAAGTATGTGAATTTAACCTAAATAATTTATTTATCTTTATAACATGCTTATTTATATTCTTTTTGAAATTCGTCTAATTCAATTCAGAAGAGATTTCATATACCAGTGTCCCTTTTGAACTTATAGCATGTTTGACAAGAGTTTTTGGCTAGAAACATCCTTAAATTATACCCTCAACTTAAATTACATTCTTAAATTATTTTTCTCAACAAAAAACATCCTCCAAATATTTAAAACTTAACAACTTTCATTCCTCTATTAAAATTTGTCAAAAAATTAGCAAATTTCATACAAAAACATATGCAGTTCATACTATTCTCATTAAAAAATATATTTTATTACTTGTTGGAAAAAGCTTCCAAAACTTTTTTTTTTTGAGAACCTTGTTTGCTGTTAAAAAAAAAACAATGTTAGGACAATGCGAGTCTACGAGGAGGCATTATATGCTCTTCTCCTTTACCAACTGAATGGAGTTGGAGCTTAATTTTACACCATCTTCACCTTGCAAAGTCAAAATTACGTTAGATCAATAATTTTTGGGGCAAACTGATAGTTGAGGTAATCAAGATTCAACTAATTTTGATCTCTAGTACTCGAGTTTTGTTTTCCATTATTAGAAGTAAAAGTATCTGATCGACACCACTTTTTACAGATTCAATGAGAAGAAAACATTACAATGGATAATTTTTTGATATCAAATCAAATGAAAAGTAAATAAAAATAAAATTGCTAATTAAAAGGAAGACAATGCAAAACGTTGTTGCTAGAAAAAATCACAATTTTTATTTTAGATGCATGTAGAATGAACAAAATTGGTTTATTGAGGGTGATTTAGGGAGTTTTGCTGAGTGTAGAGTGAGCTATACAAGTTTTTGTGAAAAAATTGTTAATTTTTGACAAATTTTAACAAAAGGATGAAAGTTGTCAAATTTTAAATAATTGAGGGATCTTCTCTGTTAAGAAAAATAATTTGAGGATGTAGTTTAAGTTGGGGATATAGTTTAAGGATGTTCTTGGGCAAAAACTCTGTTTGGCGACGTTTTCAAAATTTCTTTAATTTGATTTTTTTTGTTTGAAGTGTTTTTCTGAATAAGTACTTTTGAAGAGTAATATTCGTGTTTGAGTAATTATTTTGAAAATATTTTTATTAATATTAGAACAGTAACTTGTGTATTGCCAGAATTTCAAAAGTACTTCTAGAATTTTTTATTTTGTTTTTGCTTTTGACAATGAAAAATTACTTACTTTTGCTTAAACGTTAGATTAAACATCTTTAAATAACTTTTTTTTGTTTAAAAAAATATATTTAATTTTCCAAAAGCTTGATCGAACAGATTATAAGTTTCATATGCCATGTAACCATCTATAAACCAATCTTCAATCTTTCATTCCATCTTCTAAAAATATTGACACTAATATCAGTTGTAGAATTAAATCAATTCAAAACTATTCTTAATTTGATATAACATTAATAATTTTGGGTTAAATAATGACTCTAAAAAGAGATATTTGTGTGAATTAATTCTTTATATTAGTAAATTGCATATTTATTTAAATTAAAATACATAAAATAAAACAGTTGGATTACTTTGTTAGTTGGAAGAAACTACTAATTTTGGAAATAAGCAGCTGTTTCCATCTTTTTCTTAGCTACTATTTTTGTTTTATTTCACCTTTTTCTCTTTTTATTAACAAAAAATAAAAAATAAAAAAAGACGTCAACCTTTATTATTTGAAAATTGCAAACTTTAATAAAAGCCAAAAGTTCAGATGTAATACGTGAATAGTTTTGAAGGAAACGTGATGTAATGTCCTTTTTACCTAAATATTGAAAAGATAAATAAAAAATTTCAGATAGTTTAAGAGTGAAATTAATTTTTTTTTTCATTAAACTATAGATAGTAGATTAGTTACCACCCTTTTTCAGATTATCAAAAGTATTTATTGTGGAAAAATACTTGTTATTATATTTTTTGATTGTAGAATACTTTATAAAATATTTCGTCAATATATAAAACTTGAATTCTTATCATATACATCATTTTTTTTCAACGCAATTTGTGTTAATTGAAGAACATGATTATGTAGAACAAAGACAAATACATTGCATCTAGTATGAACTTTAATTTCCACAACTTGACCTAAGCAATGAGATAAATAATGCCAATTTTCAACCATCAATATTATTATCTAGAGAGAACAAAAAAATGAATGAGCAAAATATGGATATTCTTTAAAAGTTTACTACTCCCTCCATTCCATATTAATTTAATTTTTGAGGCATTTTTCATTTTTCAAATTAATTTAATTGCTCAGTTTTCAAAACTACTTTTAGAGTGTTCTTCTAGTTTTACCCTTCATTAGTTAGTATTGGAATTAGTGATTAATTAATATTTAGTTATTTTAATCATAAATTTGACAAATAAGGGTAAAAATGGAAAATTATGTTCAATTTATGTCTTAATCTACTTTTCTTAAAGAGTGTGAAACACCTCAAAAATTAAATTAATATGAAATGAAGGGAGTAACATCTTATAACGTCAATTATGTCCTAATTTCAACTATATGAATCTTTACTAATAATTAAGTTCATTGTGGACAAAAAAAAAAAATTCACCTCTAATCATTGAATTCTTCCCCACAAGCACCACCTGACAAAGTGAAGCTAGGCAAAAGAAGTTATAGGTCCAAAATCTTCCATCGTTTTTCAAAATAAAAATGCTCAAAACACCTCGTCTTATCGTTTTGTTATATATCTAACTATTAGTAGAATGATTGCATGATATTCAATAGCCCCACGAGGTCTAATCCCTAATTATACAACAATTTGATAGTGATTAATCAAAACTCTGAACTTTCAATGTCAAATGTAAAATATTATGGCTGTTTACTTTTCAAAGACTTAGAATACTCTTTCATCTTAAATTATCTATCGTAATTTTTAAAAATAAATTATCTCAAATTATTTGTTATTTTTAAAAAAATTAATATAATATAATTACAAGTTATTTGAAGAATAATATTCAAATTGACCATTCTTCAAGCTATCGTTATACTATATTTATATATTAGGACAACGACTAATAATGAGTAAAACATGAAAAAATGATTTAAGGGTTAAAGTAATTAATGGTTCTATTAGGAGTCAAATTAAATTAGTACGATTAATTTTTTTTATAACGATATCATTTATTCAGATCGATTCTAAAAATAAACTTAACTATAACTATATAACAATTAGAAAAATGCCTAATTGTATCAAAAACTCCCATGATATACTCTCTCCAAAATGTTTGTCACACTTCGCTTCTCAAAAGTCAATAACTAATATTCATTATTTAAAACTAAAATTTTAATATTAAAAATCTATTTGAAAAGTACTATTTAAGTTGTAATTTTTTTCATATCAATATGACAAAAAAATACATACAAATAAAAAGGAACTGAAGGAATAATAACAACTAACTAAAGCCAACAAAACCTAGTTAGCTAGATTATTTCTCTACTAAATCATACAAGTAATTGTTGATATGGTTGATTAACTAAATAAATAGACTTAATTAAAGTGGCTTTTAATTAATATCTGAAAGCAACATTGGAGTAAAAGAATAGAAAAAAAATAATCAAAAATAGCTAAGGCGGCTTCACATTATTTGATTAATTTTTTATTTTATTTTTTGGAAATATTTGATTAATATCTACTTCGAGAAGCCACCTTTTGCTTTTTATCTTTTAATTAATTTTTCTCCCATAGTTAGGCTAATTAAGAAAGTTTTACTTCAATTCAATATTTATTAACTCTGCTTAACCATGGAATAAAAAGTTCCATTTATCTCATGTAAAATCAAACAAATGTTTTATAACATACATCATATACATTTTCAATCCAATAAAAATAAATCTTACAAATAAAAAACATTACTATTTAGTTCTCATAGTATAATTTTCACAATGTAATCTCAGTATAATTTGTTCATAAATCAAAAGACAACAAGACAAATACAAATCTACTCTTACTTCAAATGATGTCTCGAGACTTCACTTATTATTAAGATAATTTATTTATATGTTAATTATATTTTAAATATTAATAACGCTTATAAAAAATTATGTGTACGTGTCACTCATGTGTTGTTGATACAAACAAATTTAATATTTTCCATAATTCCTCCTTTCATGGAAACTTATCTTTTCATTTTCAAAACTTTTTTAAATTCCTCCACTTAATTTTTTCTATTTTTCCTAGGAAGTTTCATTTCAACAAGTACACATCCACTCATTAATTTTTAGTACTATAAATACATTTCAAGATTCACTTAAAATTGCACATTTCTCACTTATATTATATGTATCCAAATATTTCAAAATTCCCTTTACCATATAGACTATAAGTACATATGGAACAAGGCAAGAAAGGGAAAAATTCTAGTAGAAAAAATTATAAAGAAAAAGAGCCAATGAAGGTAAAATATATTTCAAGTCCAATAATGGTAAATGCAAAAAATGCTGATGAATTTCGATCGATCGTTCAAGAACTCACCGGAAAAAGCCCCGAGAGGGGCGGTGGAATAGGCAGTGATGGTGGTGGTGGTGGTTGGCCTAAAGATCATGATGGAGTTGAGTACAATAATTCAAGTACAAATAATATTTCTATGTATATTGATAATAATGATGAATATTTTTGGAAACAATTTTCAGAGAGTTTATCTGTATTTCAATATCCAGATTACTAGTATAATTATTTTAATATTTATTGTTCACCTTTTTTTTTGGATCATGATGGAAATTTTAGATAAAATAAAATCAGTCCAT
This sequence comes from Solanum tuberosum, assembly GCF_000226075.1. Lineage (NCBI taxonomy): Eukaryota > Viridiplantae > Streptophyta > Magnoliopsida > Solanales > Solanaceae > Solanum > Solanum tuberosum. The sequence continues at coordinate 1,276,866 of NW_006238999.1, read as the reverse complement.
CATTATATTATATACAGCAATAAATCCAATTTGATACTTCCTATCTTATTTGAAATATTATTCTTAGATTGTTGTAGTAACGTATGCAGAATTTTACGTATATATGTATGTATACGTTTCGATATGAAATGTGTGTTAGAATTATATAGATATTTGCTATGTGGTTTAGTTTGTTTATCTTTAAAAAGTATTGTCCATAAATTATAAGTTTAATTTTGTTTTTAAATGAAGTGGTGTATCGGGGCCAAATTGTGTGACCTATTTTTTTTTTTTAATTGTGTGACCTATTAGAAAAGTAACATTCATGATCATTTAGAAAAAATTAGCACGTATTAATACACAGTACGAAATATTTTATCAAATTCTTGACCACGAAACATAAAATAAATGATGTTAAGTTATTACGAATAAAGTGAGTATTGATCACTAGGTCATTTCCGAAGGACCCGTCAAATTTTATGTTAAACAAAGTTTGCGGTCAAATTTAGAAAAAATAATATGTACTAATACACATAGTAAAAAGATCAAATTTATGAATTTGAATTTCATAATGTTGAAACGCCAAACCAAATAATTAATGATAGTCATGACGAAAATGGTGAATATTGATCACCAGGTCATTTTTGAAGGACCCACCCAATTTCAAGCCAAACAGATTCCACAACAAAAATTAGCATATACTAATACATACGAAAAAAAATCAAATTAGTGAATTCGGATTCATGACCTCAAAACTCCAAAATAAATAATATTAGTCATGATGAACATAGTGAGTATTAATCACCATATCATTTTTAAAAAACCAACTAAATATTAGGTCAACTAGAAAACACAATCAAATTTAGAAAAAAATAACATGTATTAATACACACGAAAAAAGATTAGATAGCGAACATAATGAGTATGTTAATTAATTGCATGTTCTACAAAATGGTGCAATTGATAATATAACTTATCAAGAAATTTATTACAACATTTGGAATGTTGTACAACTTAATTAAAAACTTGTAATAAGCTTTTTTTGACCAAAAAATATTATTCTAGTTAGTCAAAACTGAGGTGCTACGTATGTTATTTGCCATTTATCATGTCTAACTTTTTGGAAACTACTGTGAAACATTGAGTGACAGGTGTTTATATTACAATCATTGTATTATTAATTCCTAGACATGATACAATGGATCGGAAATTAGGGTAGAAGACTAGTACATAGCGAAGGTAGAATTAACATAATTTTTATAATTCATCGTTAAATAGGATTATCTGTTGTTTTAGTGACAAACGCTAATTAATTATTTTTTATTTTTGGCAATGTGATTTTGTCATGTGATAAGTGCATGGAAGCTTCATTGACCAATATCATGTGGAAAAATAAAGCAAATATTTCAATTCACATCAAAAATCAATGTCATGTTGATGTTCTTCAAATTAATGTCTAAAAGAATAGAAAAATGGTAGTTGTAACTAATAAAATTGATATAACATATTAAATTACACTGATAATATAAAAATTATTTATACTATCGGTACATAATTTTTAATAAATAAATAAAAGAATCATCAATGGTACAAGAACTAAAGTACGTTGAGCATCTACAATCTTGTAATCACCTAAACTGTGGAGAATTTACAAAGAATTATACATCCTATAAATTAAATCCCAAAAGAAATATATATTAAATTCAAGAATGATTTGATTCTTGATTTTGGGTATTATTATTATTTTCAGAAATTGAAGTTTTCATATTTTGAGCTAACATGCATCTTCCCTTTTTTTTGCCACCAGGAATATTTGTGCATGGATTTGCACCTTTTGATGGAGTTGAGCCTCTTGGAAGTGATTGCATAATTAAAAATTGTTGATCTTCTTTTAATATCCTCGATCCACTAACATCATTGTGTAAGTTGAACAAAATAATGATTGCTATGACGAAGACGATTTTGCAATAGTTGTATTGCTTGAATGCCATTGTTGAGATCATGTTTAGAAAAAAGACAAGAATACCCTTGGTATACGACTGGAGAATCTAAGTTTGAGCAGTGAAAACAATCTATTTGCAAAAACAATGCAAAAGAAAGCCCTAATATGTGTGTATATGTTCACTCTTTCGAGCCCTTGGAAACGAGTTGAGAAAGTCTTGTTGAAAGCAGGAACTCAAATTGTGACGACTAATTTGGTGAAGATTATAGATCAAAGTGAGTACTCTTGTTTCTTTTCTTTTTGAGGAAGAAGGGATTGGTGAGTGAATTATGGAAATGAAGAATATTGTGTAGTGATTTATATGCATGCATAATATATATATATACTATATAGTGTGTATATATGGGAAAATGTGGGGAAATTGACTGAAGAAATCCGCGGTTTTAATAGTTTGACAAAATATTGGTTGGTAAAACGAAAACACGTATGCTTGAAATTTCAGCACCTTTTTTTTTTGGGTTGTGGGTGTGTGTGTGGGGGGGATTAGTCACACACATGTAATCTCTCCGTTAATTTTTATTTGTCCGATATTGACTTGACGCACTCCTTAAGATAAATAGATGACGATTTTTATCATAACATTCATGACTATAGTTTATTATAAGGGTAAAATAGATATAAAATAATAAATTATCTCTTGATTTTCTAAACTGAACCGTTAAGAGTGAACATTTATTTTTGATATATGGACTAATAAAAGTGGATGAAGGGAGTTTATAACAACAACAACATATTCGGTGTTGTCCCACAAAATGGGAGTTGGCCGTTTAGGAAGAATAAAGTATACGCAAACCTCAAAAATAAAATACCTGTTTCTGATAGATCCTCGATTCGAAAAGAACAATTCAAATATAAAGGACAAGGTGTACGTAAACTGTGTGTAAGAGAGGAATAAGTCGGTCCAGCTTGGCCTCATGTGTATGAAACTTTTTGTTTGGTGGTCAACCTCTATTATTTTAATGATTTGATTAGAAATGTAGAGTTAGAAAATTATATGTCAAAATAGCTACACATAATGTAGTTCACAATGAAACTAGTTACTACTTTTTTTTCTTGTACGGATTAATCCATATATAAGATGCTAAGGGAATACAAACAAGAAGATGAGTTGACCAACGAGGATCGTAGTGGAATAAATATGATCCTTTCATATTTTAAGCAGAGATTTCGAGTTCAAAACTGATTATAGAAAAAATTTATGTTAGGGAGTAATTGCTCCTTAAAAATGATTACACAGTGCAAATCCAAATTAACTAACGTGATATCATACACTGAGTGAGAAACTATATGAATTTTCTTTTGATGATTGACTAGAAACAAATGAAGCTTGCTGGAAAGTTAGTAAGCATATTTCACATGGGAAAGTATATTTTTTGACTATTAATATTTAATACACTATAGAAGTATATTTTACTTGGTCATGAGCTAATTGCACTTGACATGGCTTGAAAATTAAGCATTTCAATAGGATAATAATCTTCTCTTTGGCACCAAGTCTTTGACTCGTTCATGCTTTCCAAGCAACTCCACATCTTCAATGTGTTATTCTTGCATGATACTTTTTGAGACGGAATGATCTAAGAGACTCTTGTACTTGTTTTGATTTGTCATCTCGACCTTTGTACTCTACGGTGAACTAACAAGATACTTAAATTCAATCAAAAGCTAATTTATATTAAGATAAATTATGATATGACATTAATTTAATTATCTATGTGGATATGATGTATCCTCCATGTCAGGTCAAGTGAACAATAGACAATGTCAAAGACGTCTAAAAGACTAGTTTTGATCGAGTTCAATTGTATCGTTGAAACAAAGTAAATTACCGAATGACAAATCGGAACAAGTACAACAAACTCCCATGCCATTTCGCCCTTTTTAGTGTTCCACCCAACACTCATTTTTAGAGCTTAACTAATCCAAATTCACACCGAGAAGTCTTATTTTAGAGGTAGCTAAACAACAGACCTCAAAAAGTACCCAACGTTGGAGTAGCTCAAATCCAAAAGTCTAATTAAGAATAAAGTACTTACCACACGACCACAACTTTGATGGGTTGCATTAACATTCACAATAGAAACTAATAACATATGGAAATGGTCATAAACCGGTAAATGTAACCAAATATTCATTCGAGTTGGCCATTATAATTTTGGTTTTACAAGACTATACTTGTAAATTGTAATCTATGTTGCTGGAACCCTCCAAAAAAATACACACCTGCCGATGTTTTTGAAAGTCCGATTTATATGAAATAATTGGCACATGTAACCTTAGATCAAGCGAAAAATGAGAACTATCGTTGCATCATAAATAATCTCTGTTGCATTGTTATGGGAAACCCAGAAACTAAAAATAATCTAACATTTTACAGATTTTCCTATTTCGGCTTATAACTTGAGAAAATCAGAAAATTCTTAAAGAAATGTATGGATTTGATGTTTTTGTCTAAAAATAGGATAAAGTCGAAACCAATTTTCTAAATATAGGAGAGTCAAAGCCAATTATCTGTACCCTCTATACATGTACTCATCCAAAATCGCATGGATTTGCCTACATTACAACTGACAGAAGCCAATTTTACCAGCAAACACCCTCAGCCGAAAAACGGGTGCTTGCTTAGTGAAATCTCAGCATAAATGTTTAACCGTATCGGGAGGACTAAATGTATACTACCACCAAGGTGACATCCCCACATTTACCTGCCAAACCATTATCTTCTGCTGAAACTAGTGCACCTTCTTGGCAAAACAGCACGCTTACCTTCGAAGATAATCATACGGTAATGAGGAAGTAGTTCCGGAGATTATCTAGTTGTAGATCCGAACAGGCTTCTCAAAATTTTGTCGGTTCTGCAGCACCAATATTGATCAGTTATACATGTATTGAGGAAACAGGAATTTCACACGTGAAAACGAGTACACATAATAAACAACATGGCTTTCTAATTTGAGGGAATTTCGCTCTTGAATGGACATTACGCATGGCAAAAAAAGGACACTATCTATATTCGAACCTATGTACTGCAAGCTTATCAAAAGGAAAACAATTCTCAACTGAGAAATTCATTTTATCTTTAGACCATGGAGTAAATTGACTACCAGATCCATTGAGGATACAGGTAATTATTATAAGATTTAAGCTATCAAAGATCAAACATTCGAGCATACAAGTATTATCCAGATGGTAGCCATATGCTCATAAGCATCAAAAGATGTTCGTTCGCTCAAGATAACTAATTTGCTCAAACTCCACATCACGAAACAAAAGAAACCCTCAAAAGTTTTGTTTCTTCACCCTTGAAAAGTTACGGAACTTGGATAACTAGCTTCTGTAGTATAGTTAGTGCTGCGGGGCCAAGCCCAATTTTCTTTCCACAATGTTGAAATTCTCAGAAGGTTTCTCATATATATGCTTCAAATTATGACAACTCACGCATAAAACATTAGTGCATACCTGGTGGGCAGAATATGATCGTTTTGGAGCACTGTCAGTGTGCTCTAATCCAAGGTACTGCTCCCAAGCACCATACACATCTCTTTTCTGGAAACCAATAGGAAATTAGGATATCCAAACACATATGATGAGGACTATGCATAGACAAAGATGAAGAGGAAGCACCAAATACCTGAAAACGGTTGGAAACAATATCCGATTCCTCCAGGTACTCAGGACGGCCCATGGACAAAAATGCAAATTTCCACTGCAGAGCAAAAGAAACACATGTCAAAGACTTTCAAGAACACAATTATATACTTCACCGAGAAAATGACTCAGAAATTTTCAAGATGAAAATTCCATGAACAATATGAGAAATCCAAAGGCAGGACGATTGAATACCTTTGAAAACTCTTCATCTGGAACCTGCAATTTTTTCTGAATGCGAGCTTTAACTTCAGTCAATGTCTCACTGTCATGAATAACTAGGAAAAAGGGCTCGCCAAAGTTCAGAACTTGCTGTAAACACAAGAGAAAGGAATTAAAAAAAAGAAAAGAGAAGAGGAACCAAAAACAAACAATTCAAGGAAGAACCTTCCCTAAAATGAACAGTTATTGCAACAAGATTTTTACACATGTACTTACTGCTTGATTTTGAGTCGTTTCCTTTATAAAATGATAAACATGAATTAAGCGACTCTGAGGATCTAGGTTTTTCTCCTCTTCAGGAATCTGTAATGCAAACAGTGTCAGTAGTATGCAAACATCTATAAAATCTATGCTACAACTATATACTCAAAACACGGGGTGGCAGATAGAAAAAAGGAACTTGAATGATTGGGGGGTAGAGAATATCAGTCAATTTACTTCAATTGATCAAAGTAAGATGGATTCACTGATCTGAGAAGTTGGTGATGGTAAAAAAGTTTCAGTTAAAAATTGTAATAGCATGTTAATAAAGAAGTCAGGTCATTGGGATGCTAAATGGCCTCAGAAGATGATTTGGAAGACAAAATCTCCTGTTAAGGTAGAATGCTTTGGGTGGACAGCAGCTCGGGAGGCTTGGTCAAGACAACTTGCAGAAAAGAGGTTTCACTTTATGTAATAGAGGAGGATCCACGATTTTAATTTGATGGGTCAACCTTAAAATTCTTACAACTGAACCAACTATATATCTATACTACGTGTCAAAAACACTGGATTCAGATGAACCCAGTATTTGTTCTCTATATCCACCACTGGTAATAGATGTTATCTGTGTGAAGAAGACTAGGAATCAGTGAATCATCCAATCCTCCAATTTCTCACACAAAAAAAAAAAAATCATCTTTTCCTCCATTGCAGAGTTTCTATGCAATGCTGAGAATTACTTTTAAACATCTGTTTGAATTTCTTGGGTGATGCCTCAGTGTTATAAAAGGTTTATTGGAAGATTGATAAGCTCAAAGGGTACCTGGAAGGCGGCATGAAGCAGATATGGAGAGCCATTCTATTGTGCATCTTATGTACTTTATGGCTGGAGAGGAAACAATGTTTGCTTTGAAGGGCATAGAAATCACATATCTAGAATTAATAATGTCTTCATAATCTGTATTACTGGTGGAGAAGTAATCCCTTAGTGAATCTGAACCAGTGTATGGATTTTCTGGATTTGTTGGGAGGGAAAGGATAGTAGGTGGTTTGTCGGTTCTTTAGATGTTTTCTGTACTTCTTGGTACTTCATTGACAAACTTTTTATCTTGTAACAATAATTGATTGAATATGTCATGTCTCAGTGCAATATGCTAGATGGTCAAGCAGGGAACGACTGAAACAATCACAAAGATTGAAGCTCGAAATGAAAAAAACAAAAAAAAAACAGTGAAATTCATATAGATCCATTGGCCCAAAAGTAAATTCCAACCTGCCCTAGTGAATAAACTAATGAAGCAAACATCAGATATTAAAATGTACCTCCTCTGCACGTAGCGTCCAGTATTGATCATTTATGTTCTCAATCCTTTCATTAAGGGGGAAAATCTGCAGCAAAAAGATGGATGCAAGGTTACAAATGCTACCTAGGAGCAACCTATAAAACACAGTTATATCATGTCCTTTCATGAATTCTTTTACATCCTTCAACAAAACATATATCCACTGTTTACACAAACACATGTGTAGCTACATTATTGTTCAATAAATACACACAAAGACACATGTATTATATTCTTCTATTCTTTAATCTAATAAAAATTTGGTTATCCTTTACTGTATTCAGCGCCATATAACAGTGTACTCTAGAAAAAAACAAGTAAAAGAGATTAGATTTACGACCACTGAGCTGATCTGTTAAAGAAGGGAGAAGCATCTCAGTGACCCAAGACCACAGTATAAAAGGAAGTTATGCAACATTATAGTACCTTATATATCTTGTGGTAAAAAACTTCCAACAATCTTAGTTCAGCATCCGGCCGTGACAATTCAACCTGCACCATAACAAGAGATAAGATGAGTGATCCTCTTGCTACAGAACAGACAAGGTCAGTTTTCCCATCTCTACTAGTTCCCACAACGTGTTTTATAGTCTTGATACTTATATGTGGAGAGGGGGAGAAAGTTCAAAGGTATCCAGTCCTAAAGCACAAGACAACTCCAAAGTACCTTTGTTTTCAGATCATTCAGAACATCTGCTATGGTACTTTGTTTTGGCAATCTGATAGTATGGATAGTCACCTGAAAATAGTCGGTCCAAAATTATATTACAGAAAGATGAGGTAAAAAGTGTCATAAAAGCATAAAAGAATGACTTTCAGCACTCACTTCATCTTTGGCAGAATGATAAAAAGTAACTTTGAGAGTTTTTAAGCCCTGAAGCTCTGGTAAAGGAATATCCAGGACTTCATAATACAAAATATCTGAAGTCTATCCAAAGAGGAGGAATGATGTCAACAAACAACAGTTAGTAATAAACAATTATTTGCAGTAAGCAGATACCTGCATATCTAGGAAGATTCAAAAAAAGACAAAATACCTGATTATAGTGACTAAGCATTTCTGTGAGACGATCAACACCACGATACCTTATTGGCTGAGGTTTTGGCTGCTGTGAGTAGCAGTTATGTGATGTAAGCCTTACTCTTGATGGATCATCCAAGCGAAGATGGCGAGCTAAGCATTCAACAACTTCATCATAGTTGTTTTGCTTTGACCTAGAATTATGTGTCATCAACCAATGAAAAGAGTTGACACAAGATCAACCTAGAACTAATAATTATACAAAACCAGATACATACAAATCAAGACTGAACTCGTCCTCCTTGGGTTTCTCCAATGAGCGAAAACGAACAACCTGGAAACCATAGAATAGAGCTCATAACTGTAAAATGATAAGGCTTTTAAGCATATACATCAAAATCAATGAATATCCTTTTTGAACTCCATCCCAGTCGAACTAGGATCCAAAATTGGGTCAAAGCTAGCAAAATAAAGTACGGCAGGCATAATGTTATAGCTATCATCAACATCTATTTCAGTACTGTAACAATCTTTTATACTCCAAGGGCCAATATCACAATAAGAGCATGCAGCACAAACCTGGCGATTGTGCACGTACTCCAAAAATGAAGGAACCTCTGGAAAGCGATATTGTTCATTCCCTTGCTTCCGAAGGGATTTCTGAAAGCAAATAATGTCCCCATCTTCTAGCTGCAAAGACAGAGTAGTGCATAAAACTTTTCATTGCTAATAGATCCAGCAGAATAAAAAAAACAACTACAGAAAGGATCGCCTACACGAGCAAATGCATAAAAACCCCAAAGTGGATACTGACAATTGATTCCACATACCTGACAGCCACGAAAACTCAGATTCATGTTTATGTGTTCACACATCACATTTGGTTCAAATTTTATTTCCTGCAAATAACAAACCTGAAAAATCACACATCCTATATTTTGAGTTTAAAAAACTGGCAGAAAAAGAAGAGAACAATTAACCTCAAAAAGTTCAATTTCTTCATCAGGCAAAAAGCCAGCCAACTCATTTAGCTTTGCAAGTATCTCCAGTGGCTTGCCACTTCCTTTTACAAAAAGCCGTCCAACATACCTGACAACAAAAAGGAAATTAATGAGACTGAACAAAAATACCACATCCACAGCATGGCTTCTCATATACACAGCCCCAAACAGTTCCTAACAGCACTTCAAAGGTCCAAATGCATTAAAATTTCAGATTAACCCTTTCAACAAGATGTCCTTATCAAGTCCAAAAGAAATCGCAAAAAAATAATAAATGTTTTCTTCTTATTTTTTCCCTATTCATTGTATACTCATGCTAACTTTGGTGTCACATTTAAATCCTTAAAATGTTTTAAACCTCCAGATTGAGTAAAAGTAAAAAAAAAAAAAAACACCTTTCCATGTAGTTGTGTTCTCAAAAAAATAAATGAGCAGATCCCAAATTCAGACATGAAAATCACTACTTCAGTGTTAGTTTTCCAGCTATAGAGAAGTAAGATGTAATAATACCTTATCTCCTCTTTCAAAGGGTCATAAAGTTTGAAAAAGAGAAGGATATCTTCCTTGGTCTTCTCTGGTGGAGGAAAAGGTTGCAAATCCTGCAACAACAGACAAAAACAAATAGAATGCAAAAGTAAAACATGGAGAATAAAGCCTCACAGGAAAAACATGCAACATGCAAATCAAAAGAGAAGACAAGTAAGCAACCGATACATTACCAGGCCAAATTCTACTTCCAAGAACAATTTTAGCTCAGCATGATTCGCTTTATTTGAAACCTCCCTCAGTTGACCAACCTAAAAACACAATATGAAAGATCTTGAAAACCAAGTTAACCAAGCATTCCCATTCTTCAACAGATTGCAGGAATGCCAGAAAAAAACAATGAAGAATACACACCTCAAGAATATCACTCTCAAGGGGGCATGAAGGTCCCGACACTTGGTCCAATCAAAAGACATGTCTAGATTGAGATCGAGGGAGGGAGGGAGTGAGGGAGAGAGAGAGAGAGAAAGAGACCAATTGACTTGTGAACCAACCATGGATGAATCAACATGAACAGAAAAACTGATCCTATTCACTAACACAGGAAGGCATCTATTTTGGTACATTTGAGGATATTGGTGGATGCCAAATTCATAAACAAGTTTTCAGGCACCAGAGTTAAGCTACTTAGCATACAAATTCATTAACCTTTACCTAAAACATTTTTTCATACGAAGACAGATAAAGCAAAGAGAATTTACAGAATCTAACTGCCATATAGCTGCAGACTATATAAGGAATTGTCTGGTAATGACCTACAGCTTACACCAATGACAAATATATCATGCTAAGATCATTCTTTTTTCCAAGTAAAAAAATACGAAATATAGCAAAGGACATCACCAATTACAGTCATAATTCAGATGCAGAGCACACGGCAGAGAGGTAGGATTGTCAGACAGAACTTACAGATTGAAGTTCCTCTTGAGCGGTCAATGGCCGATTAGGCCGATATGTATGGTTCTGGCGCTTTGCCCATAGCCAGTAACGTTGAAATTGAACTGGTATGCCAAATTCCTTAGCAACTTCCTCCTGAGAACAGACATACCATCAGACACATGTCAAACTTAAGAATTACGGTGATTGACCAATGATTATCATAAGAAATATGTTTATTATCTTGTCAGCTGAAAGCATAAACAATTTTCATGAACCCTCTTAGCTAACCACCATGAGAACTCCACATTCTCCTGAATATTTTGATTGCTTGTTCTCCTCAATTTTAGCTATATAAGCACAAGAATTTGAAGTTTTATCTCTCTCAAAATAATACACAAGTACAGAAGTTCACAATTTATATTCGAGAAGCAAAAAATTTCACATGAATCCTCTTAATTTAACATGGTCAAACTCGCATTCCATGCAGCACATACAATTGCTCGTCATGTTTAATAAGAGCAGTATGGTTATAACTTATCCAAATCTATAAGAAAAGGAAATGCAGAAGAATGATACCTTGAATTGAGCAAATGGCATCTGCTTCTGAATACGGAAACTATGCACTTTATCATGATCCACAAGATCAAAATAGATCTCCTTTCCAATTTGTTCACCAAGGTCTTCATCACGAGCTACCTGTAAATGAAATGGCCATTTTCAGTTCAACATTTTGTAAATTTAAAGATGCAAGAAGTAAAGGATATAGACTAGTAGTTGAAAGAAACCTTAATGATTGTATAGAGGTGAGCCTCTGCTTTCTCCTTTCTCTTTTGTTCCTTTCCTTCTTGCTCCTTCTTTAGTCTTATCTGAAATTAGAGGTTGATAGATTACTATGGCTGAACAAAACAGAAACCAAATCAATAGTATTGAGTTGAAACCCACCCTGAGATGCTCGGCTATGTCCTTCTCATCCACATCGCATATGATCTTTTCCTTGTCACTTTCACGTATATAGACAAGCATATACGCATTTGAATATTTTGTAAATTTAAATGGTGAATTGTTGAACCCAGGATTTGTGTGGGGTAACTGTTAAGAAGAAATGGACACTTAACATGTGCAATACATAAAAGAAATTTTCTTCATATGTATAACATTTTTCTAATATAGAAGGCATAAGTATAAGTAAAAAGGGTGCAAAGAATAGGAAAAATACCTCTTCCTCACCACCATATTGTTCATCCAGAGCTCTCTTTGTATCTTCTTTTGTCACACGCTCATCATCAAATTTATACCTAAAAGTAAGAAATGCATAATGAATCAAACCAGTAATCAGGGACAGTAGAATCTCTGAACATTGTCAATGTGAAGCAGCCATTAAGAAGAACCAAAGCCAAAACTGCTTAGCAATCAAAAGCAAGCAGAGACAGGTGGACTACTGAATAAGGGCATATATCTGATACAGGTACATTCAAATTTTAGCGAGTTTTTACATATTCTGAAGGATCCTTACGAAGTACATAGAAAATGAGTATAACAAATTTGAAGCTCCAGAACATGTCAAATCTTCCTTGGGCTGAGCTACAAATCTAGAGAACACTAGAAAAGGGTGCATGTGATAGAAACACCTAATTATAAATGCTGGAGAAAAATGTATGATGGCGCAACAAACTGCATACCACTGATCAGACAGTGTAGGCCTGATATATGCATAATAGTGTCCCCCGTGCACCCCACCGCTGTGAACTAAAACACTGAAAAAAAAATAGAAAAAAAAAAGAATTAGTACAAAATTCACAAGTAATAAGCATCATGCAACATAATTGCCTGAAGTAACTGAAAATTGAGAATGAACAGCTATCATGGTCTACGGCCCAAGTTTGTTAGACATCATACAAAAATAAGTAAAACCTGCAGTCAAGCACAATAGTAGATGCCAAACAAGAAGGTAGAACTGGGAGAAACAGATGTTAATGATATCGACGATTACAACAGAAGCTGCCTACGAGAAAAGCCATCATTTTCCACTAGAATAGTATCTTGCAATTTTATAGAAAGAAATGAAATAAATCCCATGCCGGTATCCAAAACAGGACTGAACCAATATTTCAAATTACTGGTTCATACATGGATGAGATGAAGAACTCTCAGTACCCTCCTATTGGGACCACATAAGATCAAATAACCTCAGCTGGACTCAGGGGGACACAATATAAACGCAATAAGACATTTCTGATTGACTACAAATAACCAAAAAAATTGTACTAAGAAATGCTGAAAACAGTTGAACAGAGTGAAAATTATACCAACATTGTTACAAGTGAGGATGAAATTAAATTTGCAATGAATATGAGCATCCAACCAAAACCTTAAGGAAACTGGCGGAGTAGCCCAACCCACAATAAAACCCTTTGGAAACCTTCAAAAAGCAATACGGGACAAGCATATTCTAACACTTCCCACATGTGAAACCTGTTTTTAAGTTTATATGTGGTCACTTTACTTATAATTTTTTCCTTATGTTTGGAAGATTAAAATAGCTCAACAGGCTAAAGTGTGGGCCTAGACTAGACCAAGTAAGCTCAAGATGAGAATGGGCATAAAGAAGACTCAATGTGCTAAGAAGTGTCTTCCTAACAGAACTAAATATTTGGGGACTGATTAGAGAGAAGAGCCTAGAGAAGCTCAGTGGGTTGAGATGTGAGAGAGAAGCCCAATGCAATGGAATAAGTAGAGAGAAAATGGTTGTGCAAACGGGTTCACCAAAGTTTTCCCTGTTACCATGTAAAAATATAAACATACAATCCAATCCAAAACTAGGAGGCAATGGGTGAATAGCCGACGACAATTACTAACCCCTTAGGAAACCTAAAACCGATGTGGGACAAGTATATTCTAATAAAATAAAGGGAACAAAAAAGGTAGGATAACTAACCTATATCCAGAATATAGTTGAGATTATATTTTGCTATCTTGTCAGCAAGAGTATGTCATGTTTGACTAAAGAATATGTGTCACATTGTAACTTTTGCATGATCTCAATGCTAGAATACTATAGAAGAAGAAAAAAAACAGTCACTAAGATCAATTTAATTTGGAGAAGGTGATGCAAAAAAGGGAGAAGTGGCACTTTGCACATAATCACTTGAAACTCGGTGGAAAGGGAGAAACAAACTTAAGTTCACAATATAAGACCTACGTTTCCCAATTTCCATGTTTACAGGAACTAGTTTTAGGTGATATACCAATGAATCAATCAACTGCGACCAATGTCCAATCCCAGATTAGTTGGGAGTTGTTCAAGGTTGGAACCACAATATGAGCAATATGAACGAATGCTGTGGATGATTTGAGTTGAGTCATTCTCTCAACCCGTACATACTTTGACATGGACTTAATGATGATATTATGAAATTATTGACATATTAGGAAGTGTGAGCCCTATTGCTTTGTACAATGGTGTTGTTAAAGTTTTCAACTACCAAAACAAATAATAAAGGCAAAAGCAAATGTAACCTGATTAAGGGAGATTACAAGATTCCATTCACCAGCGGATAGCCAATTTTACATCAGCAAACTTGTTACAAGTATGCCACTTTAAAAACTATTGATGTTTCAAAAACCAGAAGAAGAGCATGTAGACGAATCAAGCCTAAAGTAAACCAAGTATGACATAGTGAGGTTGAGCAGAAAAGAACATGGCGCAGAATTATCGCATAACAGCATAAGCGGAAAGAAAACAACAAAGTAACAAAGTGATTAAACTGGTCCAAATAAAATGAGATATCAACTGTATATTTGGATGACCAATGATATACAATAGCAGGTGATCCCAAGCAATCTAAATTTGTGGCAAATATAGCTAGTTAACTAACAACAGAAGAAAATATTGAACATGAAGAATGTGAAACCACTAAGATTATATCTTTGCCGAACTGCCACGTTATTCAACTTAATGGTTGACCAAAAAAGTTCATGAAAAAATAAGCAATAACTAGCAAGGACAGATCATTAAGAAAACAGAAAAAATTGAGACCTGTGCAGAGTATAGAGATTGCGGACACTTCGATCAGCATCTGGAGATAAATATTTTCCGTTCTCTCTATCAAGATCGAGTTGCAAAGGGAACTCATATCGATCATTTATCTATATTGACAATAAAAAAAAGTGATGAGCATTATGTGGCAAACATAAAGTTATAAGTCGAGCACGCTAGCAGTAGAACTTATCACTACAAACCATCTCCTCGAAATTTATCTCAAGATGAGTAACTTCCTTACCACAATAAAATAAGAAAAAATGAAAAATAGAGTATTACTCCAGATGAGAGACATATGGAGAAAAAAGTGACACGCTGCTTTATCCATGAAAATCTGGGATCCAATAAGCATGAAACTTCCATGTAATGTAGAAAAACAAATAAGACTAAACCAAATAGCATTGTTTTTATCATAATCTACTTTCCATATTGTACATAGGACACCAGGACTCTCCTTAATTAAATATAAAAATTTCTCCGAGATGGCTATTTATCCCATTCAAAGAAAAGAATAAAATGTTCCCTTCCTAGTTGGCTAGAGCTTTACAAGCAAGTGAGAATTAATTAATTACCTTGATCATAGCATCCCGCACAAAATCGTATTCAAAGCGTTTTAACTGAAGTTGAAGAACAGGAGGGAAGTCAATGAAAAGGACACCTTTCCGAGCATCCTGTAAAACTAGGAATTAGCTACGAATATATCAGATATCATAACTTTACAATCCAAGCATGACACTACAAGAAAGGGAGGATAAGGAAATAACACAAATATCATCTATTAGGTGTGTTTACCAAACTTCCACACAGCTCATTGACATCCTTCTCTTCTTACAATTTTCTTTTTAGCTTTATAAATCCATGCACCACTTATTCTTTATCATTCCCTGGCTCAAACGAATCTCAAACTTTCAATAAATATGTAAATTTGTAAACCACTAGCTCACACCTCACAAAAACTTTTTTGTTTGATAAGGCAAACGGATTTTCATTCATAAACATGGCCAAAAAGCTGGCCATATACAAGGAGTATACCAAAAGGTAAAGAATCTACAATAATAAATGATTCTCTACAAACTCCACCCAATCTCCTATAAAACATGGAATTCTATAAGTGCACCGGAAGAAAACAAGGGACGCTCATAGAAATATTAAAGACAGTTAACCTGTAAACCATGTTGTTCTGCTTGGTATTTGTTGTCGCCCTCGAGGCGTTCCACTTCAACATACTTGTCAAATGAAGCATATACATCACGACACCCTTTCACATCAAGCTGAAGATCTGATCAGAGATACATTTTCATAAACAAAATGATAAAATGGTGTTCCAAATTCAATACAAAAACCATCATAAAAAGTTATGCTGGCTCAATAGGTGCTATATCTACCATAAAAAGATTCTTTTCTTGTTGATTTGTAGTCCACATTGATACATTCGATGTAATTCATATGATGCCCCTCAAGTAATTGTTGTATTGTGCCCTCTACAACAGTTCCCTGAGTCAAAGAAACCAAAGTTAACAGAAAACAATAATCGGAAGCAATAATCTCACCTATAAAGAAGTATAGTATAAAAGGTGTCTGCAAGTTCTAAGTGTCCAATTCCATTATACAAATTACCTTCATCTTATCTTCGAGCTTTTCACAAAGAACCCTGTTAAGTTCTTGTACATCATGCTGCATGAAAGACTCATAGGTGTCCCACCCAAAGGACTTTGTTAATTCTTTTGTTGCTACACTAGTGTCGTTATACTGGAGCTTATAAAACAAACTCTGCAAAGCTAAAGGGATGCTGCCAGATGGATTGTCATTCTCAGTTGTTGGCATATGATACACAGCCTGAGAAACAAGAAGGAATTAATCATATGTATGAAGATAATATCAAAGAAATCATTCATTTACAAGGCTAACCTTTCTAAAATAAGGAATATGGTATAGTGTCTGGAGGAGAGAGTTCATATAACAAGTGGCTCCCTGATTCTTAAGGCCAACATAACCAGTCTCTTTTTTAGAGTCATGGGACCAGTAATCAGTGACTTTACGGACAGCAACATCAGCTTCAATAATGACGGTATCATCCATAAGATAACCTTTCCCAGGATCATATAGTTCACTAAGAGGCATGAATGATGTGAAACCCCAGTCACTCTCCCTTGCATTAAACTGGTGCTGAGTATCTGCCATGAGGATCATAACATTTAATAAAACAGCCATCACTTCTACAAATCAAATCACAATACTCCGACATATATTAAGACCCCTCAAAGATAGAGAGCAATGGAAGCAGCATCATAAAATAAGATCTCAAGACACATAAGTTAGAAAGGTCTCACACTCTCGCTAGCTTACTAAGAAAGAATTCAGGATATAGAAGACAATAACCGAATCAAGTTTCCTTCAGAGTAATCCCCAATCGTGATTATATTCTCTCTCTCCAATGCAAGAATGTGACTACACACACCATCTAATTATTTATCTTCGACAAGCTGCTTGATATCCCTTCTCAGGAGAGCTTTGAGGGTTAAGTTAAGAGATGGACAAAGTTCTGCAGCATTTCCAAACTCACACTTTAGAGAAGGTCAAGATCATTCCATTCAGATCTTTCAGGCGGTCCCTACAAAAGATGCATTCCATAGGACCATCTAGAAAACTATCGCGGACATCAAGATCCCAAAGATAAGTCTTTGAAGGATCAGATACTTGATGCTGTTCCCCAATGAATGAAGAATCAAATGATCTGCACCACTAACCCAATTTGCACAGGCACTCTATACAGGCGGGAGGTGAACCTTGGTTCATGGTATAGTTGTTCCTTTGGTTTCCGCGACCTAGGCCTCAGGTTATAGGCATAAAAGCAGCTCCTATCAGAAATTCAAGGGAAAGGCTACTAACAGTAGACCCTCACTTCCCTTAACCTCCTGTACTAGGGGTGCATGGCTAAGCCCTCTACTCTATGCAAGGTGCAACAAATAGAGAAAAGAAGATAGTTAGTGATTATCTCGTGGCTTACATCTGAATAGGCCCATGTAAACCATTGAAATGCAAGAATTGTCTCTTACAAAGAGGCCATCCTCCTCCTCAAGTCTATTCCAGACAACCACGGCCAAACACTCCACAAGCTAATAGTTGATGCTTATGTTTATGATTCTACACATGGTACATACACACAGCGTTTGCCAAGTGACTCATCATTTCAACAACAACCCTATTTCCGTTGAGCACTCATTATTTTTTGAAACTAGTAGCGACTATATATATATATCAAAATTGCACCACAACAGTGCAAAAAACTTTACAAAATCCCAACCAAACTTAGGCTGCTGCTTCACAAGGATCCTATCATATCAACTAATGATCCAGCCTCCTCAGCATAGCTTTCTTTACACCAAAAATAAAACAAAAATATACAATTCATCTTGATTTTCTCCACAAAATTATATTTTTCTTGAAAAGCTCAATAGTTCCTCTCCTTCGAAATGGTCCACCATATGCAAGCAGGGACAAGTTTCCACCAATTTTTCTGACTATCTGCCCCATCATTCTGGTTCCATCATTTCAGCAAATCAACACTTGTTGCTGGCATTGACCATCTGATCCATACCATGTTCAAGAATAGTTGCCATAATTGTCCAGTAACAAGACAATGAATGAATAGGTGACTATTATTTTCCCCAGCAGCTCCACACAATAAGCATCTAGGACACAGTTGGAATCCCCTTCTTTGAAGTTTATCCTGTGTGAAGCAAGCATTTCTTTCTACTAGCCAAGAAAAGCATACCACCTTAAAAGGAACCTTCATCTTCCAAATGGATCTGACTATTTGTGCCTAATCAGAATGGTATAAACTGAGTTTACAGAATAAGTTCCTTTACTAGTGGGCTTCCATATAAGTGAATCTTCAGTGTCTTTGAACCCTTGGAATGATTCCAAGGTCTTGAAAAATTCAACAACTCTTTCCAACACCAATCATGCAGTAGCCTTCTAAAAGTATTTTTCCATTCGTGTACTCCTTTTGATGATTCCAGACTAATGTCTGGCATAAGATGAAGTTGATCTTCCTATTATTTGAAAAGGTATCTAGACTACTCACAACACTCATCTTGTTTATAATTTCTTGAGTTGTCACTATTTTCAGCCATCATATCATGCCTTCATTATTCAACTTAGCCACTGACAAAGGATGTAAGACTTTGGCAAAGGCGATAGCTATCTGGGTTGGCTATGATTGAGGAAATAATTGTTTGTGATACTAGTACTTAGGAAATAGTTCCTTTACCACCAGAAAAATCAATAGCTAGATGTCGGTGGGTATTTACAATCAAGGTAGGTGCTGGCAAGAAGATCGTTCGCTAAGGGATTGATCTTGACTATGGTGATACCTTTTCTCCAATAGCGAAGATTGCATCTGTTCGCCTCCTTTATCTCTATAGCAGTCATGTCTTATTGATTGGATATCAAACATATCTTTCGTCATGGCAAACTTGCTTCGGAAGTCTACATAAAGCAACCCCAAGGATTTGATGCTCACATGGAATCTAAGTGTCTATTGTCAATCTTTGTTTTTTTTTTGACAAGTAAGTTGCTCAGACACATGTGTGGGTGTCCGATACAGGTGCGGATCTAGAGGTCGGATCCTTCGTGATCTAGTTTTTAAGATTCGGGTATATGGATCCATGTATGGATAAGGATGCGGGGATTCGACTAAAAATAATTAAAATATCTAAAAATAGAGTTATAAAACCTAAATTATAAGATATTATATGGAGAACTTGAGGAGAATCTCGGAAGGAAATTAAAGGAAAAGGAGTGACATGGAAATTTTTATATAAAAGGTATTCTATTTTCTTTAATTTCACCCTAACTTTTGTATTGATTATAGGAATCATTAAAATTGTCCAGACTTTCCCCATCGATTTTGGTCAAAGTACCCAAAATTTGTTGACCAAATCGGACACGGATCCCACACCCATGTCGTTTAAACACAAGTTCGGCACCAAAGTGAAGAGTAAGAGCAACTTATGTAAACATATTTTCATTCATAAATATGGCCACAAAACTGCCTGTATACAAAGGCATTTGATTGTCAATCTTTGTCTAGTCTCAAGTAATCACTAAAGGATTGATTTGACTGTTTTAGCACAGTTGTGCAACAATTTGGCATGCTTATAAGTGAATCCAATCTATGTGTTCTATAAACATTCTTATAGTGGCAACTCATTTATTGGTTATTTACATAAGAGACATTTCTATAACCGGTGATGATCATTAAGACATTACTCAACTTAAGTTGAGTATCTTGACGGTCATTTCCAAACTAAAAACAAGGTAAACGACACTTCCTAGGTATTGGGGTGGGCACAGTCCAGCAGTAGGCCTGTCATTTCATCAACGAAGAATGCTTTGGACACTGACATGTTGAATTGTGAACCTATTGATAATTATATGGACCTGAATGTTATCTTCTTCATGGATGGGGATTCTTGCGGACGTACTTGGGTACTTCCTAAGCAGGGCCTTTGACGAACCTCAGTTGTTACCAACTATAGGCCAACAAGGGCAATTATCTTACGTTCACACGATCAGCCATCTCATTTCCTATGGGTGTTATTAGTTAGTTTCTCCAATCTCCTTATGGCAATCATTGGAATGCAATGATCCGTATTATAAGGGATATCAAATCTTCACATTGAGTCCTGGACACGGCCAATATAGTATGAAGACATGGGACATGCAAATAATACTAGATATGCAAATTGAGCAAGTCCCTCGTATAGACCGTCCACTTCAGGGTACCTAGATATGCATTTTCTCTGCTTCTTCCGATTTTCCAACAAAACAAAATTTCCTTCATAGATCTAGGCATCACCCAAGATATATCCCAACACATAAGTACATTATGTTCCTATTCTTAATCCCTTATACAAAAAATTAATCAACTTTTTACCCTTTTAATATGGAATTCACATTAGAAAAATTGTCATTTAATCATTTTCTAATATTTATGACTTCAATTAAGTCGATTTGACAATAATAGTGGACAAAGAATTTGAGTGTACTTCCAATTCAAAGTCCTTCCATTGTTCAAAAAAAACTCCTATTTGCTCTTAAAGTTCTAAATCCACTCCCACCGCTTTGCTATGTATGAGTTATCATTAATGCTTCCTTAAATACTTTTTATCAAAACAATATTTTATGTGCCCTTGTACATATTACAGCGAAAAAGTTGCAAGATCTATTAACTATTTTAATTACGTTAAAAAGGGCACATTAATTTATTCTTATTTCCATTGTAGATAAATCCATTAAAAGTAACATGAAAGAAAAAAAAAAAATATATATATATATATAATTATGTAATATATAGAATAAGGTAAAACCTTAATTGATTTTAAAATCCTAAATTTTAGGACTTCCTACCTAGTTCAAACAAGGAAAGATTTAATAACCAAAACTTTAGTCGATTTCAAAGTTCTAAATATTAGGAAAATAATAAACGACTATTTTGTCTAGTGTGAAATCAATTATTAAAGATAAGAAAACAAACGACATTTTGCAAAGGGGCTTTGTACTCCTTAATATATACAGATTACAAAGACAAAATCACTTCCATTTCCTTTCTTGGATTACTTTTCCTTCCTATTTAGGCTACTTGTATACACTACTTAAATCCCAACATGTTTGAGAGAGTAATTAAGCAATTCATTCTCAAATCTCTTCTTTATTTACTATTTTTTTTTCTGACATTTGGAACTTTTCTTTCTTTACTAATTTAATGAACAGATCATTTCAGACTTGCCAGTACGAAAAAGGCCTAGAAATGTTACATGTAAATAAAGTAAAGATAAAGCGAAAGACATTCATGCAATCACATATTTAGACAAATAAAAGAATCTCGTGGAGAATTAGCATGAAATAAAGTAAAGATAAAGCAATAAGACATTGAATCATTCAGCAAAACAAATAAAAGAATCTCGTGGAGAATTAGCATCACTATATTGAAGCATGTCATCAGAAGAATAGAGCAATAAGACATTCGTGCAATCACATATTTAAACTCATACAAAAGTTCATATCTTTTATACAACAAATAAGATCTCTAACCTTTTTTTACTGTTAACTTGTTATTCATTCGATTGATAACAGCTAAGCTAAACTGAGCAAATCTACTCCAACCATAAGGCAATGTTGCAGCATCCGCCACATCTAAATACATAGATAAATGGTCTGCATTGTTCCCTTTTGGGAATATCAGAATCCTCCTGCAAGACAATGCACCGTATAGGACATCATTATCATATCCGCATTAAATTTGTAAGCCAATCCACTAAAAAATTGGTTGTTGAATATAATTACCATTTAAATCCTCCTACATTAAAAGGATCAGAGTACAACTTCTTCACATTCAACCTTGAAAATTTTTCGACAGTCCATGTGAACCGGGCTGATGCCGGATCATCCACCGCTTGTGCATCAACCGTATTTGTTGTGACTGCTGGTGCAACTGCCAAAACTAAGGCATGCAAAAAAAAAAAAAAAGATGACTGAGGACAAAAATACAGTATCACTTATTCAGTCGACAACACCTCAATCCCAAATCTTGTTGGGATCAGTGATACATTCTACAAATTCTGCTCAATTGTGCTCTGTTTCATACTAATACTAGTATGGAATTAGAGCAGACTACACATACTAAAATTTAATCAATGCAAGAATGTGCAGACATTATATATATTTCACCAGTAGCATAAGAAAAGCGACATCAAATGATAAACAAAAATGACTACACGTAAATCATTTGTACAAGTGTGTCTATGTGTGTGTGTGGAAGTACGTGAGATACCTTCCATAGGCTGAGGTCCCTCGGTAGGAAAGTCAGAACTAGGAACAAGCATTTCGTGGTCTTCTGGCTGCCAAAGACGAAGCAATAAAGTAAGCAATTAGATCTAACAACACTGGGCAATTTTGATCATTCACATCTAAAAAGAGAAATTTATGAAATTTTTACACCACGATATCATCGAAATATTAAATTCAGCACATATTCATCCAAAAGATCAAACTACTTCGAACTCCAAAAAAGCATCATAAGTTTAGCAAAAATCCATCAAACAAAACATTAAACAGCATAATAGATACGCTAAACAAACTAAACAAAGTGAATTAACACATCAATGTAGCTGATAAATTTGGTTACCATTTTAAAGAAATTTTAGGTCAATTTCACACCACAATCACACCGGACTACATTCAGCACCTATAAATCAAAAGCATTCAAAACTACACCAAGCAAAGCTACTT
Source organism: Solanum tuberosum (assembly GCF_000226075.1). Taxonomy (NCBI): domain Eukaryota; kingdom Viridiplantae; phylum Streptophyta; class Magnoliopsida; order Solanales; family Solanaceae; genus Solanum; species Solanum tuberosum. Next base: position 1,253,690 of record NW_006238999.1, on the reverse strand, counting down.
TTAACAAATAATACGCAAAACAAAGTAAAAACTGTACAAGCAAAATGAATTCACACAGCAATCTAACTAATAAATCCAGTCACTATCGCGTTTTAAGGAATTTTAAGGTCAATTTCACACGGCAATCACAGTGGACTACATTCAAACCTATAAATCAAAAACATTCAACATTTTAAAAACTACACCAAGCAAAGCTACTTTAAGCAAATAATACACAAAAGCAACTTCAAACAAAACAAAAAAATATGCAAAACTAACGAAAAACTGTAGAAGCAAAATGAATTCACACAGAGACATAGCTCATAAAATTCAATCACTATTGCTTTTTAAGAAAATTTTTAGGTCAATTTCACATGGCAATCGCAGCAGACTACATTCAGCACCTATAAAATCAAAAACATTCAACATTTTAAAAACTACACCAAGCAAATCAGTATTAAGCAAATAATGCGCAAAAGCAACTTCAAACAAAACAAAAAATATGCGATACAAAGGAAAATCAGTTAAAACAAAGTGAATTCACACAGAATCCTAGCTAATAAATCCAGTCACCATAGCTTTCTAAACAAATTTTAGGTCAATTTCACGCCGTAATCACAGCAGACCAACACTCAGCACCTAAAAATTAAAAGCATTCAAAATTTTAAAAGCTACTTCAATAAAATAACCCCTGAACAAACTAGGAAAGTCCTCCAAAATGATAAAAATACACAAAACAAACTAAAACTGTAAACGCAAACCGCAAAAAATAACAAAAAACGGAAATGGAGATTACATCTAGCAGAGCGTCGTCTTAAATTCATCAACTATATCCACCAAAAACAGCGCAACTTTAAACAAAAACAAACTGAATTCACACAGTAACCTAGCACATAAAATTCAGTCACGATTGAACTTTTAAGCAAATTTTAGGTCAATCAATGTTCATCACCAATTTAATCAAAACAATTAACAATTTCAAAAACTAAACTACAAAAATCATCACAAAGCAAAAAAATAACAGATGATTAGAAATGAAGATTACTTACATCTATCGGCGGAGGCGTGAGCAGAGTCATTGCCGGAAAAAAGTAACCGTACGATCGTCCGGCGAATCGGAGAATTGAGAATTCAGAGGATTTGGAGAAGGCGATGGATCGAAAGACTTTGTGTTGAGTAAATGAGTGCAAGGACTGAGAAAATGAAGAAGAGGTAGTGAAGAAAGGAAAAGAGGTTTATATTGGGGTAATTTGGCAATTATGACAACTATTATATATATATATATTTTTATTTATTTTTTATTATTAAAGTTTATTTTATTTGATTGTAATAGTGATAATGATTCCAAAAAAGGTATAATAATAATTGAAAAATTAAATATGCTCATTTTAATTTAATAAAAATAAAAATTAATTAATAGTAGATATTTAAAATAGTTTCTCTCTATAAAATAATTTTAATACATTAATAATTATCCTTTTTTGTAATTTGACTATCAAAAGCATTGCTTTAAAAAGATTAGTCAAACGTAATTTGATTATGGAAAGTACTTCTCAAATGAATTAGTCAAATACAAATTGTTTTTTTTTTCAAAAATACTTTTCTGAAAATCATTTCAAAAAACACTTTTAAAAAGTTGTTTTTAACCGTAGCCAAACAGGCTCTTAATCTTGTGGTATTAAATATGTCAAGTAAAAAGTTAGAATTAAACTGTTTGTAAAAGAAATGTTTTTCTTTTAAAGACAGATCAATTGAAATGGAGGGAGTATATGATTTTTTGTCTCAATTTATATAGTAGTGTTTGAATTTCGACATTCAAATGAGTTTTCTTATTATACTTTTTTATGTTTTTAAAATTGTTAATTATTGTAATTTATAATACTATTTTACATCATTTTTGAATATGTCAATTATGTTTTTAAAATTTTAAAGATTTTATATATGAATTCACGATAAAAATAAAAAGTTTAATTCAAGTTATAAACATGAATTGAACAAAATTAAATGTGTGTGTATATTAATGTTGTAAATATTTTTGGATGAGTCATCAAACATGTAATATACGTACATGAAAAGCATAAAGATTTTTTTTTATATTGATGTAATTTAACGTATTATAACAAGTTAATTATTATTTTAATTTATTTATTGTAAATAGTTAATAATAATAATAACCTGATAAATAAATTTGATTGTGTAAATAATTTTAAAATCTTATTAATACATAATAAAATAATAATATGAAGTAAACTCCATTTATTGTTGTTGTTCTACTTTTTCTTTAGGATAATTTCATGTATAAGGAGGTTATTTCATGGCATTGAGTATTTATTATTGATGGAAATAATTGTCTTAATTTTGTAGTACTTTGAATTTTAGTTTGTCTATTTCAAGGCATAATACATATATTGGATCCTAAACTTGGTTTCAAATTTTAGCTTTGACCTCAAACTTTCAAAGTGCACAAACAGACACTTTAACTATCCAACTTTTAAATAAATAAACACACGATTTTTACTACCAAACAGCGTGAAATGCAAACGCTCCAACGTGTATTAGTGAGCCACTCAATGGCTGCCAACTAATTAAATATTTTACACGTCATTTTAGAACTAAAAATATCAAAATTAATTCCTCCTAATGGTTTTTAGAGCTTGGAGCTCATTGTTTGACGAAGCTTAGAGGTTTGTTGATGACTGGCTTCTTGGTTTAGGTGTTTGTGGTTGTTAGGTCTGTTTTCATGGGGTTTGGGGGGTCATTTGGATTCTCACCGGAAATGGCGGATCTGATGGGTTTGGGGTCAGGTATTTGGTGGGTTTAGAGAGTTCGAAGCTCGTTCGCTTCATGGGTTGTGTTCCGGTGTGAGGAAGAAGGAGAATGGCTGGGTATTTGGTGGCATTTTGCCTGAAAAAGAAGAAAATGAACGGAGGTTTTGGGTTGCCGAAAATTGGCCGGAATCTGGGGATAGATTTGTCATTTCAGCATTTTTTTACTATTGTGGGACTCAAAAATTACTCCTAACTCGCGCAGAATACGTGCACATCACGCATTTTGCCAAGTAGGATTCGCGTGTTTATTTATTAAAAGGTTGGATAGTTAAAGTGTTTGTTTGTACACTATGAAAGTTGGATATCAAAATTAAAATTTGAAGCCAAGTTTAGGTCCTATTATGCCCTATTTCAAACATGGCATGTCTCATTGTTTAAGTGTTCCTATAGCATTAATTAGGAAATTATCCTTAATTGAAAATTTCTAGTTCGACTTTTATATACAACTTTTTGGTTAAAAAATATATAACTCTCATAGTTGTATATTTGATATTAATTTAGATAAGTTAATTGTGAGTTTCGAAAATTGAATGATTTTATGACTATGTAAATATAACCTTCATCGTATTTGTATCTAATATCATCTATTTTAATTTAGTCACCAAACTAAAGAAATGCTATATATTGTTGTCTATCTAACCGTTTAAGGTGTTTATATAAGCTTGAATTTACACGTAATTCATAGATTTTAAGAGAACAAATATAATTTTAATTGTGAAAATTTAATACAAACTTAATATTTTGTCTACAAATTAGTTGAATGTTCGATGTTATTGGACAACCGCAAATGGACAAGCAAAGAGCGGTAGTGATTGGTTAAACAAAACTCTAATAAAGTGATCCAGAGTTTTTTCTTTAATAGAACAAGATGTTCATACGACATTGCATTATACATAGATAGACCTCTTAACTTGATCTCAACGGTCAAATAAACATTTCAACTTTGAAAATACACCAACTTATCTGTGTTGTGTCAATTGTTCACTCTTAGCTTACAAAATGATCATCTTAAGTTCTTAACACATTCGAGATTTACATACCGCGTCAGCATCAGGTGACCACATGATAGATATGTTACTAGGAGCAACAACAACGACAGACTAACGATGATAAAAGAAATCGTTTCCGACATCAAAAAGTTGTTTAGCTCTTCCTTCGCAAGCAAATCCGCTACCCCATTCTGCTTCCGATAACTATGCTTGAGCCATGATGCAAGTACCAAGACACCTGATGGAAAACTAAAACAAAAAAGTGGTGTGATCTTTATGAATTGCATAGTAGCCTTTCGATATACTCCCTCTGTTACTAATTACTTGTTGACTTTTCTTTTTATAGTTGTTCCTAATTACTTGTCCATTTTGACAAATCAAGAAAGAATAAAAAAAAAATACCTATTATACCCTCAATTAATTACTTTGAAAAAGTAGAACTTTTTGAAAATCTTAAATTTTCAATTCATTTACTTCATAATTAATAGGGGTAAAATGGTAAACTCACTATGTCAATAATTGTTTTCTTAATAGGTGTGTTAATTCAAAAGTGGACAAGTAATTAGGGACAGAAGGAGTACCTACTATGTGTAAAATACATAGACAATGGACCAATTTCCTTGTAGTATTATTTCAACTTTACACTGCAATAGCATTAACGATTCAAATCTTTTTATTCTTAACTGATAGTTGCAAGTTTTGGATTTTATAAATAGAAAAACTTTTCATAAAATAGTTAATTTATTTAATGTGAATTTGAATTAATAATATTGGGATAGTTTCGTAATTCTGAAAGCATATAGTCGGTCAGTAATTTGTCTGAGACTAGCCGTACCGAATAGACAAGTATTTTAAAGGGAAATAAACGACTTAAATAGTTGTCTGTTAAAGAGAATTTAATTTTTTAAAATATTTTTAACTATTAATTATTTAAAAAAATTAATATATTTTTACGTAATTTTCAAATTTGTAAAATTGTACAATAAACATTCCTATTGCAATTTCATAAATAAGGTCTAGAGAGATGGTGTGTATCCCGACTTTACCCTAGTTTTAGCAGGTAAAAAAAAGAAACAAGTGACATACTATGTAACAATAAAATCAAGGAATAATATACTGATGAGTAAACTAGTTTAAGTTCACGTCCTCGGTAAATTACAGGTATGTCATGTCCTGTCTAATCACCTCTTTCAAATACTTTGTCGAACTTCTCACACCTCCTCACTAGTACAATACATCTTCTCTGCACATGAACTATCTGTCTCACTTCTCATGTCTTGTATATGACATATCGGTCACTCACATCATATCGCAAATATCATCATTCTTCAGACTTCTCACACCTCCTCACTAGTACAATACATCTTCTCTGCACATGTATGAACTGTCTGTCTCACTTCTCATGTCTTGTCTATGACATATCGATCACTCACATCATATCGCAAATATCATCATTCTTCGGACTTCTCACACCTCCTCACTAGTACAATACATCTTCTCTGCACATTTATGAACTGTCTGTCTCATGTCTTGTCTATGACATATCAAGTCACTCACATCATACCGCAAATATCATCATTCTTAATCTTATTTATCCCCATGCGCTTATACATTCATCTCAACATTTTCACTTTCACTATTTTTATCTTCATAATGTGTGAATTGCTCCATACAACATAGTTGGTCTAACAATCACCTAATAAAATTTACCTTTAAGTTTAGATGACACATTCTTATCATACAAGACAGTGAAGGCAGATATCTATTTCATCTATTCCTGCTGCAACGCGATATATAAATAATCTATCTCTCAATTTGTTTAAATTATAAACCCAAAAGTACTTAAATCTTTTATTCTCTTTAATTTGACTTGTGTTGACATCCACAACTATCTCATGAATTACATCACTAACCTTGCAACTATTATTATAATCAACATTCAACTATAATTTATTATACTAATAATTACAACATAACGACATACTGCCATTGGTTAAATAAGACATCATTTTCATTTGAACTTTGGGATAAGGATTTTAAATACAACAAATAAAATACTCAATAAATATAATTTGCATAACTTATTTTATCATAACTAATCTCATCATAACGTAAATTCAAACCAAACGAACTCCAAAAACTATACTTTTGCTATTTTAGAAATTTTAAACAACAAAAGCAGCAAAATCTTTGGGAAATCCATCTATAAATTCTACACAACCTCTAGCTAGGCAAGTACGAAACTCATTCATTCATACAGAAAACTGAACAAAAATGGGGTCTACATAGAAATAATTTCTTTCCTTTTTTGGGAAAGCATTATTATTTGGACCTGTTTCAACGTGTAGTGTTAAAATATTGCTAAAAAATCCTCGATTTAAATATAACAAATTCAAGTAAAAAAGGAAAAAAGCACTGTAGAAACTATAAAAAGAGAACAATAATAACAATAAGGGATAAGGGTCTGAAAAATACCCCAACTTTGGTCGGATTTGCTGTTGCAATACTAAACTTTCATGAGGACCTATTACCTCCCTAAACTATTTAATACCGTATTTTTTACCCCCTGAACTATTTAATAATGTATTTTAAAGGTATATATGTGCTCACGTGGACACATTACTATTTATAATTTTGCATTATTTTTTATGTCCACGTGGGCAGATATATATGTTTAAAATACGATATTAAATAGTCTAGGGTGGTAATAGGTCCTCATGAAAGTTTAGTATTGCAACAGCAAATCCGACCAAAGTTGGGGTATTTTTCAGACTCTTATCCCTTGAACTTTCGAGCAAATGTTTTTGCCTTAGAGCTTTGAAATTCATAAGAAATCTTAAAATACTTGCACCTACAAATAGAATAATAGCAAAAAGTATAGGAATTTAACCTTACTTCTGTGGATCACAGTATCATCACCTTGAATAAATGTCACTAGGGGCAACAACAATGAAAAGACTAATAAAGGGGGAAATGGCCAAATGTACGCTAAACTGATTTTTGAATTAATTTGATATACTAATATGCATCATAATAAAACATGGGTTCTTTCAAGCTTGTCTATCAATAACTTGCATTCAAATAAAATGGATGGATAGGTAATGTGATCTTGCCACCAAAGGTTGTGGTGGTCGGATAGGATGCATCCATCCTTAACTAGAAATCACGGGTTTAAACCCTAGGTACGAAATATCTCTACATGTATTATGTATATATCCTTACCTAAAACTTTCAGCAATCAATGAACTTTAGGAAAAGTAATATCAGCTTCAATTATGACTTTATCATCCACAAGAAAACCTTTTCCAGGATCATTTAATTCAGTAGGAGGCAAGAACGTTGTGAAACCCCAGTCACTCTCTTCTGCTGTAAAAAGGTGTTCAGTCACTGCCACAAGGAACATAGCATTAAACAAAAGAGTCAGCATTTATGCTAATCAAATCACAATACTATACAACATAAATAGAGTAAGCATATAAAATAAAAAATAAAAACTCAAGAAGCATAAAATCAGAACATCACTAGCTTATTTAAAACTGAATTCAGGATGTACTCAAGAGAAACAACAATCGAATAAAGACTCCTTTTAAAAAATCGACCACTCATGATTTTCTTCTCTCCTATAAGCTGAGTTCAAATCCATTCTCAGTTGGAGGTTGAGTTAGATGGACAAAGCTCTGCATTAATTTCATATTCAACCACATGAAACACCAGAGACGTAAAAGAAGGTCAAGTTCATTTCAGTTAAATTCTGACTACTATATTTTCAATTTGTTAGTTGGATGCAGATGGAGATGTAGATATCCTACATCAGACTACTATATACGAGAGACTGAGAGAATTCATGAAAATAGCATATATCCATCCATGTTGCCCGGACAAAGCAGGAAAACAACTTTTTTAAGTCTGAAGCCCAAACTGGCTATATCAGTGTATATATAGTGGGTAGTTCTAGGTCCTTAAACACCGGTGCAGATACAAGGACAATTTAGGCCTACCATTGCAGCAAACACAAGCCTTAGAGAAATATACTATCCCTCCTGCTACTTGTTGAGCCTTTGTGCTCTTTCTCATTTAACTGCTCAACTTTGACTTCAAATGTCGGTTAGAATTTAGTCAAGCTGTCTTATTCATTTGTGCTATAAAACTGAACATATTAAGGGTGTCATGCCTTTGAGCAGTTGGAAAATGATTTTGAACACTTGATGAATAGCCTCTAATTCTTAGTTAGCTTTTGGTGCACCCATAAAGTTCTTGTGTATAGAAGATTGGCTGACATTTCTAGGAACATACAATTCTTTAGGTTCTCTAATTATTGGTCTACACCTTGTAAACAGGAGTTTTTCCCACGTTAATAAATCATTTACCTTGTAAGGAAAAAATGACTAGTATAACAAGTCTTGATCAAAATCTGCACAGTGGCCGACAAGATTCATTTAATGAACAGATCTTTCCAGGATCAATTACATATGCCAGTATTAAAGAGACCTTTTAGAAAATACCACAGGTACAGAAAAAATTATAAAGGAAAACCCATACATCTATCAGCATAGCCAACAAATGAAACTCATGGAACATCAACATCACAATATTGAATCCTGTTGGCAGAAGCACAGAACATGCATATAATGAACATACATCATTGTTATACTTTCTTTTTTTTTTGGAAAGGAAATTGTATTATAAAAGCAGCACTAAGAGGGTGCTGAAGTAATTATAAGTGAGTAAACACAGCAAAAGATGGATCTCTTTCCAATCTTATATGAATTCTAAGAGGCTAGTATGGATTCTACATAATTAACAAATTCCTCCTTACATCAAAAAGAATACAAAAGTAAACAGTCAAACTTAATCTGTTGGAACATGTTGGCAATATTGCTTCCATTGATGCTGTAAATATATGTTGGGTCTAACTCAACCACAAAAGCTAACTCATGAAGGGAGGATTGCCCAAGTCCATTCCCCAGCTAATGTGGGACTTTGACCCACTCTAACAGTTGGAGTACTTCTTGACATTAAAAAGCCAAATGAAAACCTAGATCATTTGTTTTATAATAAAATGTCCAAACTATAATACTTCGATGGAAGTTCACTTATTAATTCATTCCTCAAGAAAGAAAATAAAATTCAAAGTACGCACAAAATACTACATGAAATACGTTTTCCAGGAAAATCTGAAGTTCAACGACTACTCTCCATAGCTGAATATGAGGAAAACTAGATAATATAACACAACAAAGCCTTGTTCAAATGGATTAAATATGCAGTTGATAGATAACCTATATATTTTCCCTCAGCATAAACTCATGCACAAAAATTCATATCTTTTATACAACAGATGAGATCTCTGACCTTTTCTCAGTGTGAACTTGCCATGAATTTGATTGACAACAGCTAAGCTAAATTTAGCATGTCTACTCCAACCAGTAGGCAACGTTGCGGCATCTGCCACATCTAAATACATAGATAAATAGTCTACGTTGTTTCCTTTTGGGAATATCAGTATCCTCCTGCAAGGCAGAATGCATCGTATAGTACATCATTATCATATCCGCATTAAATTTGTGAAGCAATCCACTGAAAATGGGATGTTGAAAATAATTACCATTTATATCCTCCTATATCAAACACATCAGAGTACTTCTTCACATTCAACCTTGAAAAGTTGTCAATAGTCCATGTGAACCGTGGAGATGCCACATCATCCACCACCTGAGTATCCACCGTACTTAATGTGTCCGCTGGTGCAACTTCCAAAAAATAAAGCATGCAAATTTTTTAAATGACTCAGGAAAAAATACAATATCAGTTAACAAAATCAATAACACAAGAATCCCAAACTTTTTGGGGTCGGTGAAATGAATCCTCTACATATTTTGCTCAATTTGGCTCCATTTCATTCTAATACTGATAAGTAATTAGTGATAAGTAACACATACTAAATTTCAATCAATGTAAAGATGTGATATCAAATAGGAGTAATAAAAATAGCGACTATACATACACTATTACTCTGAAAGAGTGTGTGTAAAAGTAGGTAAGATACCTTTGACCGGCTGAGGCTTCTTAGTAGGAAAATCGGAACTAGGAACAAGCATTTCGTGTTCTTTTGGCTGCGATAGAAGAAGCAAAGTAAGAAAACTCGAACCAACAAAGTTGAACAATTTTGAATAATCTTTCACACTTAAGAAAATCTAGGGAAAGTTTACACTGCAATAACAACATATTATTAAACTGCTACATATACATCCAAAAGATCGATTAGTTTTGGAAACTCCACCCAGCAAAGCACCTTTGAACAATAAACAGGCAAAACAGTGAAGAACTGCAAACAAGTGAATTCATAGAGCAACAGAATGCATCAAATTCAGCAACTATAAATTCCAAAAATATCACTAAATTTAGCACAACGCCACCAAATAAATCTTCATTAAACCAAAAAAAATATACGAGACACAGAAATAAACTGTAAAAACAAAGCAACATAGCTAAAAATTCAGTTACTATCATATATTTACTTTAGGTCAATTGACACAGCAATCACGGCGGAGTATATTCAGCACATACAAATAAATAAAAAGTCAATAGTTTCAAAATTGTACCAACTAAAGCTACTTTAAATTTAAAAAATAGGAATAAAGGCACAAGTACCCCCTAGACTATGACCGAAATTCCAGAGGCACCCCTTAACTAAACTACAGTCCTATTACCCCCAAACCCATTTTTTTTGTAATTTTGTACACCTTTTTGGCTTACATGGCATCCAAACATCTCCCACACGCCTTAACTATGTGGAGTTAAGGAGTGCGTTACGTAAGCCTAAAGGTTTGCAAAATTACAAAAAAAAATGAGTTTGGGATAGGACCTTAGTTTAGTTAATGCGTGTCTCTGGGATTTCGGTCATAGTCTAGGGGGTACTTGTGCCTTATCCCAAAAAAATAAAATACATGAAACAAAGAAAAATTGTAAAAGCAAAGTAAATTCAGAGGAAAAATTACAGAGATGGAAAGGAAGATTACATCTACTGAAGGGGGAGCGAGGAGATTAATAGACGGAGAACAGTGACTGTCAAGTCAGCGGCAACTATAAAATATTTGGTAATGAGAATTCAATGTATGTGAGAGAAAAATAAACATTCGGGATGATGGATCGAAGGGCATTGTTGAGTTCAAGTTCTTGCCTGACAAGGAAGAGGAAGATGTAGAGAAAGGAAAGAGGTATACAATAGGGATAGTTTCGAAATTTCCAGAGATAGTTGGTACTTTTTAGCTTAGCTAGAGATTTCTTGTTCGAGCTTTTCAAACTGAGAACCATTAGATAAAGAGTATTTTACTACTTTGGTGGGTCTACCAGGTGTGAATTCGAATTAGTCAAGTCTGTAAATTTCAAATACATGTCAGCATTTTTACATGTCTTTGAATCTGTCTCTTTCTCTTGACTGTGTTACTTGTTGAGTTCGGTTGTTTAGGTAAGTCAAAGTGAGCGAAATAGAGTACAGCAGGCGTACAGAAAAAAACTCTGAACTACTATTTGCGCTCACCTCACCGGAACCTCAACTTGTATTCACCTCTGCTACAGACCAACTATCTCACACTCTCTCTCTCTCAAACTCAGCCAAAGGAGCACATCTAGTTGAAAGACTCTCATTCTTATTTAGGATGGGAAGATCTTTCAGTTCGTAAAAGCTTAAGCTTCAATCTCAGAGAAATGAAATAAATTCTCAAAGATCCATAAACAAATCTGCAAAGTTGTCTATAAATGGAAGAAATCCACAGATATTTACAGTTACTCAGCGAGATCTCTCTTCATACCTTTCCACCAATAGTGTAGAGACATCATCAAAATCTATTGCATACTAAGAAATATTATAAGAGTGTACCACACGTACCTGGCGATTGTGCATGTACTCCAAAAATGAAGGAACCTCAGGAAAGCGATATCGTTCAGTGCATTGATTTTGAAGGGATTTCTGAAAGCAAATTATATCCCCATCTTCTAGCTGCAAAACCAGAGGAATATTGCAGAAAAAGGTTTCATTGGTAATAAATCCAGCAAAACAAACAAAAAGGAATTAAAAGAAATTGAATACACCACAAAATGCATACAAACCCAAAAGTGTCAACTGACAATTGGTTGGACATACCTGGCCCTCACAAAAACTCAACATACTGTCGATCTTTTCACACATCAAACTGGGTTCAAATTTTATTTCCTGTGAATAACAAAACCTGAGTAATCACATATCATATTTTAAGATTTAACTAATTGCTAGCAAGAGAAGAAGAAAAACAACCTCAAAGAGTTCAATTTCTTCATCAGGCGAAAAGCCAGCCAACTCCTTCAGCTTTGTTTTATCTCCAGCGGCTTGCCACTTCCTTTTACAAAAAGATGTCCAACATACCTGACACAAAAAAGGAATTAAGAAGAGAAAAACCAAAAAACCTCATCCACATCATGGCTTCTCATATATCCAGCCCCAAGCAGTTGGACTTTAACTGAACTTCCAAGTATCAAATGTATTAAATAGAGGATTAACCCTAATAATATGATGGCTCATCAAGTCCAAGGTTTTGACCAAGTCTTCTTCTATTATTTTTTGCCACGTTTTGTGTACACTCATGCTAACTACAGTACCATTCAATTCTCTACAATGTAGAATTAAAACCACTAGATCAAGTACAAGTCAAAGCACCTTTCCATGTAATTGTGTTTCCTCAAATTAAATAAATAAGGACTGAATTCAAACATGAAAGTATTTCAGCGATTGAGAAGCAAAATATAATACCTAATCGTCTCTTTCAGAGGGTCATAAAGTTTAAAAAATAGAAGAATTTCTTCCCTGGTCGTCTTCCCTGCTGGATGTAAAGGTCGCAAATCCTGCAAGAATACACAAATAAAAAATAAAATGTAAAATAAAGCATCACAAAGATAACATGCAACAAGTCAATCACCGAAAAGGAAGACAAGTAAGCAGGTGCTGCATTACCAGGCATAATTCTACTTCCAGAAAAAGTTTTAGCTCATCATTGTTCCATTTATTTGAAACCTCTCTCAGTTCACCAACCTGAAAGCAGATCATGCAAGATCATTAACACTGAGTTAATCAAGCACTTCCATCCTTTAACAGAATGTAGAAGCCATACACTACCGAAGAAAGAATGCAAGACAAAAAAGATCACAATACCAGTCACAATTGTCATGCTTCAAGAAAATCGGGCCTGAGGGGTCCCAATACCTCCAATTGGAAAACGTACCTGGAGAGTGGGCCGGAGGGAGTTGAACAGGAGAGGGGAGGGTGGGG
>NW_006238999.1:1234469-1238761 GCF_000226075.1 Solanum tuberosum | reverse complement strand
GGAGGGGGGGGCAATGGCTTTGTGGGCTGTGGCCCAGCAATGATTGAACAAACATGATCAGAAAATTGATGTATTGACTAGCAACGGAAGACATTTATTTTCTAAGAAAGCGAAATAGGTGGATGTCAAGCTCATAATCAAAATTTTCAGGAAACAAAGTAAGATTGCAATAACAATTATATAACTTAGTCGATTAAAGTCCACATAGCTTTCTTGGTAATGGCGGAATCATGGCCAATTTGTGCATACCATGACTATTCCACCAAGTATCTACTATCTCTCACCAACACAAGTACCAGATTGAGTCCAGATAACTATTGTTGAAGATATAGTTGATTAAATAAAAGTATGTTCTCTCTAACTTTTAGATAAGATAGTTGCATATTTCCACATGGTATCAAAGCAAGCAGAGGGCCTGGGCTCAAATCTCCCTGCCAACCGTTAACAAAAAGAATTTCCACATGTGACTCATCAAAAGGAATCAAGCCCACATGTGAAAGGAATGTTGAAGATACAATTAATTAAATAAAGTATGTCTCAAACAACTAACGTTTTTAGATGAGATGGTCACATACTTCAACAGTTGTATTACTTTATTGTTGCAAACATACAAACTGATTATCCTTACCTATAGCCTCTATTTTTTGATAGTATAGATTAGGTATGTCAAGCATGAGAAATTAATGAATCAAACAGTCCGATAAAGCTGAAGAAGAAATAGAATAAATTCCTATTAAGGGCTTAGATCATATAAGGAATGACTGGAAATGGAGGATGGCTTCACACCACTACAAGAGTATCATGCTAAGATCATTCTTTTCTACCATCTGATGGATAATCCAAAGAGAACAAAATTTATGTGGACCACCAAACATAAAAGATACAAAGAATATCACTAGGAAAGCTGCAGTCATAACACAGACGAAGAGCACACTGCAGAACGATAGGCATGTCAGACAGATCTTACCGGTTGGGTTTCCTCTTGAGCTGTCAATGCACGATCAGGCCGATACGTGTGGTTCTGGCGTTTTGCCCATATCCAATAACGTTGAAATTGCACCGGTATACCAAATGCCTTAGCAACTGCCTCCTGGAAACAGATGTACCATCAGACACGTGTTTACATTCCATATTTCAAGTTGTAGGAGCAGAAAATATCACATGAAGCCTCTATATTAAACAAGGGCAAACTGAATTCATTCACAGCAGTACATACAATAGCTCATCAGAAAACGAAACACAACAGAATGATAAAAGTACCTTCAATTGAGTAAATGGCATCTGTTTATCAATACAAAAAGTACGCACTTTATCATGGTCCACAAGATCAAAATAAATCTCCTTTCCAATTTGTTCAGCGAGGTCTTCATCACGAGCTACCTGAAAAATGAAACGACTAATTACAGTTAAAAGTTTCCCAAGTATAAAGACAGAAGAAGGGATAGAGACAAAAAAAGTTGAAAGAAACCTTGATCATTGTGTAGAGACAAGCCTCTGCTTTCTCCTTTCCCTTTTGTACCATTTCTTCTTGCTCTTTATTCGCTCTTACCTGAAATTTGAGGGTAAAAGTTTACTATGCCTGGACCAGCATAATGAGAAACCAAATAAGCAGTATTGAGTAGAAACCCACTCAAAGATGCTAGGCTATGTCCTTCTCATCCACACAGAATATAATCTTTTCCTTGTCAATTTCACATATATAAATAAACAAACATATACGCGTTTGAATATTTTATCAGTTCAACAGTGAATTGTTGCCAAAATATGGACTACTGGAATTTATAGACTTTCTGAAGGCCCAAGATATGACATATTTCAACATTTGTAAATATTATATTGCTGATGGACACTCGCAGATGCTTCATGCACTTTCAAAAGAATTAAAATTACACCAAACACAGCTACTTTAAGTAAAACAAAGTTATGTAAAACAGAGTAAAGCTGAAGAAACAAAGTGAATACACACAGCAAAATATATTCAGTAACAATCGCATTTTTAAAAGTAATTCTACGTCAACTTCATCCCGTAATCACAGCCAACTACATTCAATACATTTATTTTCAAAACTACACGGAGAAAAGCTACTGTAAGACATGAAAAAATACGCAAAGCAGAGTGAAACTGTGAATACACACAACAATCACATTTCGAAAAGAAATTTTAGGTCAAATTTCACATAGCAATCATAGCGATAGACAAGCAAAGTGCATTAGTGATTGGTCAAATAAAACTCGAATAAAATATCTTGAGTTTTCTTTAATAGAACAGGATGTTTATACGACATTGCATTATACATAGATAGACCTCTTAACTTGATCTCAAGTGTCAAATAAACATTCCAACTTTGAAAATACACAGCCCAAAATAAATCAACTACTCTTCGTTGTGTCAATTGAACACTCTAACTTACCAAAGTGAGCAAAATCGAGTTCAGCAGGTGTACAGCCAAAAACTCTGAACTACTATTTGCGCTCACCTCACCGGAACCTAAACTTGTATTCACCTCTGCTACAGACCAATAATCTCACGCGCTCTCTCTCTCTCTTAATCTCAACCAAAGGAGCACATCTAGTTTAAAAACTCTCATTCTTATTTAGAATGGGAAGATCTTTCAGTTCGTAAAAGCATAAGCTTTGATCTCGGGGGAATGAAAATAAATTCTCAAAGATCCATAACAAATCTGTGAAGTAGTCAATAAATGGAAGAAATCCACAGATATTTACAGCTACTCAGCGACATCCTTCTTCGTACCATTCCACCAATAGTGTAGAGACATCATCAAAATCTATTGCATACTCCAAGAAATGTTATAAGAGTGTACCACACGTACCTGGATGTACTCCAAAAATGAAGGAACCTCAGGAAAGCGATATTGTTCAGTGCATTGATTTCGAAGGGATTTCTGAAAGCAAATTATATCCCCATCTTCTAGCTGCAAAACCAGAGGAATATTGCAGAAAAAGGTTTCATTGGTAATAAATCCAGCAAAACAAACAAAAAGGAATTGAAAGAAATTGAATACACCACAAAATGCATACAAACCCAAGAAGTGTCAACTGACAATTGGTTGGACATACCTGGCCCTCACAAAAACTCAACATACTGTCGATCTTTTCACACATCAAACTAGGTTCGAATTTTATTTCCTGTGAATAACAAAACCTGAGTAATCACATATCATATTTTAAGAGTTAACTAATTGCTAGCAAGAGAAGAAGAAAAATAACCTCAAAGAGTTCAATTTCTTCATCAGGCGAAAAGCCAGCCAACTCCTTCAGCTTTGTTTTTATCTCCAGCGGCTTGCCACTTCCTTTTACAAAAAGATGTCCAACATACCTGACAAAAAAAAAGGAATTTAAAAGATAAAAACCAAAAAATCTCACCACACCATGGCTTCTCATATATCCAGCCCCAAGCAGTTGGACTTTAACTGAACTTCAAGTTTCAAATGTATTAAATAGTGAATTAACCCTATTAATATGATGGCTCAATAAGTCCACGGTTTTGACCAAGTCTTTTTCTATTATTTCTTGCCACGTTTTTGTGTACACTCATGCTAACTAACTACAGTGCCATTCAATTCTCTACAATGTCTGATTAAAACCACTAGATCGAGTACAAGTCAAAGCACCTTTCCATTTAATTGTGTTTTCTCAAAATAAATGAGGAAATCCCGAATTCAAACATGAAAATCACTACTTTAGTGGAAGTATTTCAGCTATTGAGAAGCAAAATGTAATACCTAATCGTCTCTTTCAGAGGGTCATAAAGTTTTAAAAATAGAAGGATTTCTTCCCTGGTCGCCTTCCCTGGTGGATGTAAAGGTCGCAAATCCTGCAAGAATACACAAAATAAAAAATAAAATGTAAAAGTAAAACATGTAAAATAAAACCTCACAAAGATAACATGCAACAAGTCAATCACCGAAAAGGAAGACAAGTAAGCAGGTGATGTATTACCAGGCATAATTCTACTTCCAGAAAAAGTTTTAGCTCATCATTGTTCCATTTATTTGAAACCTCTCTCAGTTCACCAACCTGAAAGCAGATCATGCAAGATAATTAACACAGAGTTAATCAAGCACTCCCATCCTTTAACAGATTGTAGAAACCATGCACTACCAAAGAAAGATTGCAAGACAAAAATGATCATAATACCAGTCACAATTGTCATGCTTCAAGAAAATCAGGCCTGAGGGGTTCCAATACCTCCAACTGGAAAATGTACCTGGAGAGTGGGCCGGAGGGAGTTGAAGAGGAGAGAGGGAGGGGGGGGGGGGGGGGGGTTAGAC
>NW_006238999.1:1228636-1234176 GCF_000226075.1 Solanum tuberosum | reverse complement strand
GGGGGGGGGGGGGAGCGATGGACTTGTGGACCAGCAATGGATGAACAAACATGATCAGAAAATTGATTCTATCGACTGCAACGGAAGACATTTGTTTTCTAAGAAAGCGACATTGGTGGATGTTAAGCTCATAATCAAAATTTTAGGGAAACAAAGTTAAGATTACAAAAACAATTATATAATTTAGTCGATTAAAGTCCACATAGCTTTCTTGGTAATGGTGGAATCCTGGCCAATTTGTGCATACCACAACTATTCCACCAAATATCTACTATCTCTCGCCAATACAAGTACCAGATTGAGTCCAGATAACTATTGTTGAAGATATAGTTAATTAAACAAAAATATGCTCTCTCTAACAGCTTAAACGTTTAGATGAGATGGTCACATATTTCTACATGGTATCAAAGCAAGCAGAGGTCTTGGGCTCAAATTTCCCTGCCAACCTTTATCAAAAAGAATTTCCACGTGTGACTCGTCAAAAGGAATCAAGCCCACAGGTGAAGGGAATGTTGAAGATATAATTAATTAAATAAAGTATGTCTCAAACAACTTAAACTTTTAGATGAGATGGTCACATACTTCAACAATTGTATTACTTTCTTTATTGTTGCAAACATACAAATTGATTGTCGTTACCTAGCCTCTATTTTTTGGTTGTATAGATTAGGCACGTCAAGCATGAGAAATTAATGAATTAAGCAGTCCCATAAGCTGAAGAGGAAATAGAATAAATTCCTTTTTAAGGGCTTAGATCATATAAGGAATGACTGTAAATGGAGGATGGCTTCACACCACTACAAGAGTATCATGCTAAGATCATTCTTTTCTTCCATCTGATGGATAAGCCAAAGAAAACAAATATTATGTGGACCACCAAACATAAAATATACAAAGAATATCACAAATTAAGCTGCAGTCATAACATAGACGAAGAGCACACTGCAGAAAGATAGGCTTGTCAGACAGAATGAACTTACCGGTTGAATTTCTTCTTGATCTGTCAATGCACGATAAGGCCGATACGTATGGTTCTGGCGCTTTGCCCATATCCAGTAACGTTGAAATTGCACTGGTATACCAAATGCCTTAGCAACTTCCTCCTGGAAACAGATGTACCATCAGACTTTACATTCCATATTTCAAGTTGTAGGAGCAGAAAATATCACATGAAGCCTCTATACTAAACAAGGGCAAACTGAATTAATTCACAGCAGTACATACAATTGCTCATCAGAAAACGAAAAACAATAGAATGATAAAAGTACCTTCAATTGAGTAAATGGCATCTGTTTCTCAATACTAAAAGTACGCACTTTATCATGGTCCACAAGATCAAAATAAATCTCCTTTCCAATTTGTTCAGCAAGGTCTTCATCACGAGCTACCTGAAAAATGAAATGACTAATTTCAGCAAAAAGTTTCCCAAGTATAAAGGCACAAGAAGTAAGGGATAGAGACAAAAGGTTGAAAAACAAACCTTGATCATTGTGTAGAGACAAGCCTCTGCTTTCTCCTTTCCCATTTGTTCCTTTTCTTCTTGCACTTTCTTCACTCTTACCAGAAATTTGAGGTTGATAAAAGATTACTATCACTTGACCAATATAAGAAGAAACTAAATCAGCAATATTGAGTAGAAAACCACCCAAAGATGCTAGCTTATGTTCTTCTCATCCACATTGAATATACCCTTTTTTCATTGTCACTTTCACATATATAACAAACATATACGCTTTTCAATATTTTATTAGCTCAACAATGAATTGTTGCCAAAAAATGAACTACTAGAATTTATAGACTTTCTGAAGGCCTAAGACATAATTTCAAGATTTGTAAATACTAATTGCTGACGGACACTCTCAGATGCTTCATGCACTTTCAAAAGAATCAAAACTACACCAAACAGAGCTACTTTAAACAAAACAAAAAATATGTAAAACAAAGTAAAGCTGTAGAAACAAAGTGAATACACACAGCAAAATATATTCAGTAACAATCACATTTTAAAAATAAATTCTAGGTCAACTTCATACTGTAATCACAGCCGACTACATTCAGTAAATTTATTTTCAAAACTACACGGAGAAAAGCTACTGTAAGACAGAAAAAAATACGCAAAGCAGAGTGAAACTGTGAATACACACAACAATCACAATTTGAAAAGAAATTTTAGGTCAAATTTCACATAGAAATCACTGCGAACTATATTCAGCACATTTATTTTCAAAACTACACGGAGAAAAGCTACTGTAAGACCGAAAAAAATACACAAAGCAGAGTGAAACTGTGAATACACACAGCAATCAGAATTTTTAAAGAAATTTTAGGTCAAATTTCACATAGCAATCACTGCGAACTATATTCAGCACATTTATTTTCAAAACTACACCGAGAAAAGCTACTGTCAGCCCAAAAAAAAAATCGCAGAGCCGAGAGAAACTTTAAAAACAAAGTGAATGCACACAGTAGCACAGCTAATAAATTCAGTAACGATCTCATTTTCAGAAGAAATTTTAGTTAAATTTGACACCGGACTACGCCGAGAGAAGCTACTGTGAGCAAAAAAAATACAGCTAGTAAAGTAAAGCAAAGCTGTAAACGAAAATGAAATCAGGGAGAAAAAAATGAGGAAGAAGATTATTACATCCATAGGAAGATTGAGGAGTAACGTCGCCGGAGAATGGGAGAACGTAAACCGGCGGCAACTTTGTTGAGTTGAAGTGCTTGTGTGACAAGGAATAGCAAGTAAAAAGTTTGTTGAGCTGAAGTGCTTGTGTGACGAGGAATAGCAATTGAAAAGTTTGTTGAGCTGGAGTTCAAATATGCCTGAAATAATATTCATTCAAGGGGTCGTTTGGTGTGAAGGATAGGTACAAATAGTTCTGGGATAATTATTTTTTGGCACTTAATTTACTATTTGGTTGGAAAGTTTGGATAACTTATCCTGGGATTAGTAATTAGTAAATGACAAAAATGTCCCTTTAAACACTTTTTATACATTACTTTTCACATCCATGAAGGATATTTTAGTAAACTTATATGTTGTTCTTAAGATTTATTATTTTGAATACAACAAACTAAACACTCAATAAAAAATAATCTTAGTATAACTTATCCCATCATAACTAATCTCATCATAACTTGAATTCAAACCAAACGACTTACTTAAGGTTACTAGTTAAAAGTTTGGTTTATTTATAGAGAAAAAAGTTTGAAATATATCTGAACTTTGATCGAAATTGTTGTAACAATTCCAAACTTTGGGCAGGACTTATTATCGTTGCACTATTTAGTAGGGTATTTTAAAAGTATATATGTGTCCACGTGAACATCATCAAAAATGCATTATTATAAATAGTAATTTGTCCACGTGGGCACATATATACCTTTAAAATCCCCTACTAAATAGTGCAACGATAATAAGTCCTGCCCAAAGTTTGGAATTGTTACAACAATTTCGATCAAAGTTCAGATATATTTCAAACTTTTTTCCCTCATTTATATTATATTTTAGCACATAGATGAGCTAAAACTTTAATGAAGGATATACTATTAGCTTTTTTTCAATGTTAGATGGTAATTTTAAGCTTTTTTCCTTTCAAAAAATGATTTAATTTAGGGAACATACCGTTGAACTTTGAGAAAAGGTAGCGAACAAAATAATTCAAATTTAAATAGGATGGTCCTTTGATTTCCCGAGGAGAAAAATGTTCATTTGTGTCATTTTCGTTTGAAAAAAGGCTCATTCATGTAATTATTTGTTAACTAAAAACAGCCCAAATTTTGCAAAATTATTTTTGACGCGTAGTCAATTATGATTCGACAACGCCATTAATTAAATCATTTTTAAAGAGAAAAGACTCAAATATGTCATCAAACTTTGAGAAATGATCGTCTATGCTATTTCAGTTAACAAATAATGGCATAAATGAATATTTTCTCAAACAAAATGACATAAATAAATCAAACTTCTAACGAATGACAAAAATGAATTTTTTTTCTCAAAGTTAAATGGTTGAGCCTCTTCCTCAAATTACCAAATTGAATTTCTGAACATTGAATTCCCACTCATAATGGATTGTTTATAATATATGTAACACCTCGAAAACCAGACCTAGAAAAAAATTGTAGAAAACTACCTGAAGCAGTGAACCACGGTAGGGTTCACGGTCCGTGGCCTTGACGACGGGACGTGGTGGCGTCTGTGACGTCTAGGTTGTAGCCTCTTTAGCCTATCCCTAAGACACCCCTCTCCCAAGTAAGGACCACGGGGACCTTCACGGTCCGTGCTCCTGAAAACGGGTCGTGGGGGCGTCCGTGAAACCTAACCAGTAGCCTCCTAAATTCTAAGCCACCAGACCTCAGCCCAAGTAAGGACCACAAGGACCTTCACGGTCCATGGTCCCTCACATGGGCCGTGGTAAGGCTCGTGAAACAGACCCTCACCTCAGTAGTCACCAAGTGAAGACCACGACCCACTTCATGGTCAGTGGTCCCTTTCACAGTTTGTGAAGGTGGTCGTGGTCAACCCCGTCAGCAGTTTAAGTCAGGAGTCTTTTGGTCTTTTCCTATTTTGTTAGACCCCTAAACTACGTGGTTTTGATTAGCTTTAGCCTAGAAACATATCTAGAACTTACCTAAGTCAGATCTTTCATCAAAACTTAGAAAATTAGAAGAGAAAGAGGAGAAAGAGGCGAGCAACCCTAGTTCAATAACGCAACAAGGTTCCATCAGTTCCAACCCCGAAATCGAAAGATTTCTCCGTGAAATTCGTCACCAGGTATGTGGGATTTGACTAGTAGGTTCCTTTCGCCCATTAGGTCCCTAGAATTCAGTCAGATGCATGATTCCCTATTATTAACTAAGGATTTCTAGAACTTCAGCAGATTATCATGAATTAGTTATTTGTATGTTCCAAATTAGATTATCATGTTATTACTTTGTTTCTTGCATGAATTTCAGAACCCTAGCTTGGTAGTTCTTTAGTTCTTGAATTACACATACTAGGTCAGATATTTCAATATTTCAGATATACATGCCTCAGTTTTCGAATGCTATTACTTTCAGTATATTAATGTGCATTCTCAGTTTGCATGTCAGTTTTGAGTTATCCAGTATATTACAGAAATTCAGTCATAATGTGTTAATCATTTAATCGAGCATAATACCGAATTGGACTAGGGTCAGTCACTCATATAGTTCCAGAACTATGGGACACGTAGGTTGTAAGTCCCCTCTGTGGGTATCATTTTAGTGATTACAGCAGCATGCCTCTACACCTTTGGCCGGGTGCATTGGGTCCTCTCAATGAGGCGTATACATCAGACTCCACATTTATCTCATGTGGTTTTATTATCAGTTATTTGTAGCTCCCATAGTTCAGTCAGACTCCATTGCATTGACCACATTTCAGTATAATCAGTATTCAACATCAGCATGTCTAAATTTGGTCATTGCATTCAGTTAGCTCAGTATTCAGTATCTATATCATGTTCAGATTATACTCTTGCTTTATTGCTTGTTCAGTTATATGTTTATTT
>NW_006238999.1:1184141-1228542 GCF_000226075.1 Solanum tuberosum | reverse complement strand
GCTACATCTTCTCGTGATGTAGGTTCAGGTTCTCAACATCTAGATCACGCTTAGATCAATTCACGATCTTCAGTTCAGCTGCATCATTGGTGAGTCCTCATTCTTCGAGGACAATAGTCATGTTATCTTTTCATTATTTCAATCTTTTAGTTTCAGTTTTGTTAGACTTAGTTGGGGCATGTCTTAGCACTTCTAGTCAGTTAGAGACTATTTTCAGACATAGTTAGATTCAACTTAGTATTTGAGTTTGATGTTTCTTTTGTATTAACCTCTCAGATTTGATATTCAGTTTTAGTATATGGGTATTCCCCATAATTTCAGATTTACTTATTATTAGCTTCCGCATCAGTTTTATTTCTCAGTTTATCTTTAGTATGCTCATGATTATGCCAACATGATTAGCTTGGGGTCACTTGTGATCCTAGGTCTCGTGTCCGCTCTCAGAGGTAGCTCGGGGTGTGACAATATACTCCCTCTGTCCAACAATAGTTGCCTACTACTGACTTGACATACCCTTTAAGAAACAATAAATAATAAGGGTAAAATTATTATATTATCCTTTGACTTTATTAAATTTAATGCTTTGAGAAATGTGTTATATGATAAATAGTAGGGAAAATAGACACAAAAGATAAATTATCTCTTGATTTTTTAAATTGAACAAATATTGTTGGACAACTATCATATATTTATATAAAAGAGAACTCTAAGCCCGCCTACGTAGTGCCACCACTAGCTAGAATTTTTTTAAAATTTATTTATTTAAAGAACAACTATTGTTAAACGGAAGGAGTATAAGTTACATTATCGATTAATTTAAATGTCTTGATTGACATATGTATTTTACATAGCTGAAAATAAACATCATGATGTGGCATCATGCATGCCTCATTGACCAATATTACTCATTTTTATCTTGATTCTCCCTCATAGTTATCTTTTACATAATTTATCATAATATATATTTGATGATATAATTGTCTTGTTAAAATTGAGTGATGTTTTTATGTAGCGATAAAACATCATTTTTTCTATTTTTTTGTACATGAAAAATATAGAATCTGATAATTTTATGGTTAGAATAACTCCTTGTGAAAATAAAATGATGTGAATGCTTTTGATAATCAATATTAGTAATAAATAAGTTAAGACCGTTAAAAACTGTACACCACAACAACATAAATAATTTTTTTTAGAGACAATCTACTTGTCTGAGGTCAAACGTTCACTACTTTTCGTTATTGTTACTTTGTAACTCTAACAAAAGTTTTAGAAGTAGAAAAATAAATTTGAAACAACAACAAAATAATATTGTTGACGATTTTAGAAATTTATTCTTCATTAAACTGCTGCTCTGAAGGCCCTTCTAGATGCTTTATCAATGCAATTTTAAGACTCTTTCAGAAATATGTATGTATAATTGTTGCATTATGAAAATACAAGTAGATCAAAATGTTGGATTCTAGACTCATGTTAAAGAAATATTCTCGAACATAAAAAAAATGAGTCTAACCTAGATAACTCAAACGCTCAGCAATGACTTGGGACATGAAGGACAACAAATTTATGTTAATAGACATATCTTTTGTAGCTTAAGATAATACTTTTATTTAGAGTACGTTTTTTTTCATATTTTTCAAATTAAGTTTGCCGAAAATAGTCATAACTCACACAAAAAATATTTAGAAGAGCCGAATGAGAAGGAAAAAAAGAAAAACATTAAAAGGACAAAAGCTTTGTTAAAGTGAGATCATATACATACAAAACGAAAAATAATCAATACAATTTTAAGGAGACAACAAAATAGCGAGAAAAAACATACATTAAATGGAGTAAACTATGAGATATCCAATGATGATAACAAATCATTCTTACCACAAAAGTTCCTATGTTTTGAAATAACATACATAAAAAAATTGACCAACACTTCAATCAACTTTCAATTCTTAAAGTACTCATAATATTTACTAATAAAATTTAGTAAAAATAGATAACAACAACATAAATACCAAAAAATATGGGCATGCAAAGTTATTCTAAAGAACAAAAAATCACATCCTTGTATGTGAAGGAATGACGTTGTTGATGAAGAAATTAGAGATTTGTAAGGAATTTATTTATTGTCCCTTCAACAATTCCAATAGAGAAAACTTGCTTAAATACTCAATTAACGTTTGTTATTTAATCTATACTAACAAATACTTATAACAATAACTTTGCAAACACATAAACAACAAAGTTTAAATCATGTACTCAAAAACAACAATTAATAATATAAGTAAAAATTAATGACGGTAAAAAACATACCAGGATCTATATCAATAGAATGGAACAAAAAGGAAAAAATCGAGCCCACTGAATGCACAGTGTCCCCTTAAGGAAATTATTCCCCTCTAGTACCCCGAGGTTTAAAGGAATAGATCCTCTCAGGATAGAACGATTCTATTCACCAGTGTATTGATACAAAAAAAATGGTGTCAGTGAGCCACCAAACAGGAGCAAAGTACACAAATATTTAATTGTCCCGAAGAAGAAGAAGTAGTTCAGAATTTTCGTTGTTTTAAAATGAGAGGAAATTCCACTATTTATAAACAACAAAGGGTAGTGTGAACAAATGTTTATTGTGCCTTATCGGAAAAATCACAACTCTTTTGGAAAAAGTTACAACCCTTCGGAAATGTCACAACCTTTCATAAAAGTCACAACTTTTCATAAAAGGAGAAGGCTAGTTTTGGAAATAAAATACATTAAAAGAGAATCTTGATTTGTAGTGGCACCACGTAGGCGGGCCTAAGGTTCTCTTTTATATATATTATGATTATGATTCTTTAACATAAGAACTTATTATCTTTATTTGTATTACTCTCATGACTATTGATGATCATAACTATTAAACTATACTAATAGTCATGATATATATATTCTTCTAGATAATATGATGCAACGTAACGAAACATAGGGTCATTGTGGACCTAGTTCCATGTGAAGCAGAGTCATAAACTGAAGTAATAAGATTATTCGATAACTGTCTAGCAAAAGTAATTCCTAATTTATCTGCTTACGCTAATAAAGCTTCCACAACAGATATTGGAGGAACTAGCATATAGATAAAATGATCAAAAATTTGTTTTCCACCTCTTCCATTGTAAGCAAGTCCGCTACCATATTCTGCTCTCGATAACTATGTTTGAGCAGTGGGCCTCATAGTCTATCTTAAACAACCTGCATTCAAATAAAAGTAATGAATAAGTGTTGTGATCGATATGCATTACATATTTGCCTATCTACGAGGGTGTTTGGCTAAGCTCATAAGCTGATCAAATTGATTTATAAGTATCATTTACCATATTACGTGTTTGCTAATCCAAAGTGCTATAAGCCAAAAGTCATAAGTTGGTCACTCCCAACTTTATGACTTTTCAACTTATAAACACTTCTAATTTTACCAAAACTCTTAATATTTTATCCTATAATATTTTTCAATTCATAAAATACCTTTCCCAAAAACAAGACTCTTAAATTTCTCTTCATTAAATATTTGTTGTTCCTCTAAAAAGATTAGGATATTTGAGTTGTTTTAATAAAAGAACAATTTATCAACACTTTTCCACCCAACACATCAACTAGGGGTCGTTTGTTATGAGAGGTAAAGGATAATAATCTCGAGATAAAATGCATGATTACTTTATCCTGCGTTTGGTTATGTGTATTAAGTAGTGTGATGATTATTAATCTCATCTCCATACCGAAACAACCCTAAAAATGCTCTACATTGGTGATGAATAGATAATCAGTGACTTACTTTTAGGCAGGGTAACATAAGCTTCAAGTATGACTTTATCATCAACAAGATAACCTCTTCCAGGATCATATAGTTCAGTAAGAGGCATGAATGATATGAAACCCCATTCGCGCATTCTTGCAGTAAACTGGAGCTGAGTATCTGTCATAACGATCATAACATTACACGAAATAGTAAGCACCTTCTAATCAAATTACAACACTCTAACAGAATCCTCAGCAATAAGGTGAAAGTTCAGATAGTCAACTGACTAGGCTACTAAGATTTCCTTTCAGTGAAAGTAATTAAATGTGAGTAAAGACATCCATGTTATAGAGAATCAGGCTCAGCAAAAACCTATAGATTATAATTCCTCTTCTTCAATTCACGCGAAAATTAAAATTCATATCTTTTATGAAGAAATGAGATCTCTGACCTTTTCTCACTGTGAAATTGTCATCAATTTGATTGAGAACAGCTAAGCTAAATTGAGTGTATCTAATCCAACCATAAGGCAATGCTGCAGTATTTACCACTGTTAAATAAAGTGATAAATGGTCTCCATTGTTCCCTTTTGGGACTATCAGTATCCTCCTGCAAGACGATGCACCGTATACTAAATCATCATCATCATCATCATATTTGCATTAAATTTGTAACGCGATCTACTAAAAATGGGATGTATGTTGATTACCATTGATAACTTCCTACATTAAAAGCATCAGAGTACGAGTTCTTCCTATTCAACTTTGAGAAATTGTGGACAGTCCATGTAAACCGGGCTGATACTGGACCGTCCACTGCCACTGCATCCACGTCCATACTTACTGTCTCCGCTTTAGCAACTGCCAAAAACAAAGCATGCGAAATTTATAAATAACAGAGAAACAAAATACAATATATATCAGTAAATGATATGAATCCTCGAAATATATTGTTGTTTTTCGGTTAATTAGTGCAAAATAACACAAATTACAACTCAATCAATGTAAATATGTATATCAAATAACTAAAATAAGACTACACAAAGTGTGTGAGTGTGTGTTTAGAAGTAGGTGAGATACCTTCGACCTGCAGCCGAGGTCTGTTAGTAGGAAAATGAGATCTAGGAACAAGCTTTTCATGCCCTTTTAGCTGCGAAAGACCAAGCAAAGTAAGAAAATTCATTCCAACAAAACTGGAAAATTGTCATTAACATGTCTATTTCGAAACATGTCTATGTCTCATTAGTATACATTATTACTAAAGGTTTTGTGTTCGAATTTCAAATTGAAAACCTTTACACTTTGTTTGGGTGGTTGTTTCATATTGTTGTATTCTACTGTATTGTATCGTAATGTATTGTTTTGGAGAATATAATGTTTGGATAGACTGTATTGTTTCCTACAAGAAAAGTAGGGTACAAGGTAGAACTGCCATAAAAAGACAGTCTAATTATCAAATAATAAGTAAAAACAAAATGAGAAGCAGAAAAGAAAAGTGTGATGACGTGATCACACCATATCGATCCTTACACAAAATGGAACTTTTCATGGTTAGGACTTACGTGACGATGGATTTAAGTCTTGACTATATTGCTTGAGGGGTTTGGTTGTTTGGTTAAGCCAAAGTGAGCAAAATAAAATATTGCACAAAGACATAGCCATCATCCAAATCTATTGCAATGTTGTAACAATCTTTCATACCTCAAGGACAATATCACAAAAAGAGTGTCTCGTATATACCTGGCGATTGTGCACGTACTTCAAAAATGAAGGAACGTTAGGAAAGCGATATTGTTTACTGCATTGATTTCGAAGGGATTTCTGGAAGCAAATGATATCCCCATTGTCTAGCTGCAAAGGCAGAGGAGTATTACATTTCATTGCTAATAAATCCAGAAGAAGAAGTAAAGAGAAAAAACTGTTGAAGGAAATTAATTGCGCGTACATGGCAGTCACGAAGACTCAGCAGCATATTGTTAAGTTGTAAACACATCACATTGGGTTCAAATCTTATTTCCTGTGAATAACAAAATCTGAAAATCACATACCAAATGTTAAGAGTTAAAAAATTGGTAGCAAGAGAAGAAGAAAACTAACCTCGAAGAGATCAATTTCTTCATCAGGTGAAAAGCTAGCCAATTCTTTTAGCTTTGATGATATCTCTAGTAGCTTGCTTCTTTCTTTTACAAAAAGTCGTCCAACGTACCTGACAACAACAAAGAAATTAAACGGAGAAAAACTAGAAAACTGCATCCATTTAAAGTACAAAACACCTCTCCATGTAATCGTGTTTTCTAGAAATAGATGAGGAGATCCCAAATTCAAGCACGAAAATATTCCTGCTATTGAGAAGCAAGATGTAATACCTTATCTTCTCTTCGCGAGGGTTATAAAGTTTGAAAAATAGAAGGATTTCTTTGTTGGTCTTTCCTGGTGGAGGTAAACGTCGCAAATCCTGCAAGAATACACAAAATAAAAAAATAAAAATGTAAAAGTAAAACAGGTAGAATAAAGCCACACAGAAAAGACATGCAACAAGTTAATCACCGAAAAGAAAGACAAGAAAGCTATATGTTGCTCAGACGCTTCAAAAATGTCCCCAAGTGAGTGTCGGATCCTTCAAAAGTAGTTCATTTTTGGAGGATCCAACACGGGTGTGGCAACATTTTTGGAGTGTCCGAGTAACTTAGCAAGAAAGCAAGTCATCACATTACCGGGCATAATATTACTTCCAGAAACAGTTTTAGCTCAGTATTATTCACTGTATTTGAATTTTCTCTTAGTTGGCCAACCTGAGAACACAGACACACCATCAAAGAACTGAATACCGAGTTAATCAAGCACTCCCATCCTTTAACAGATTGTCGAAAACATGCACTACAGAAGAAAGATAGTCAGACAAAAAATGATGACATTATCAGCGACAAATGTAATGCTTCACATTCCTACCAATTCAACAGAGTTAGGATTGTAATAATTATTACATTCCTTCGTGACTTTTTTTGGGAGAAAATGGTGCTAGTTTGCGCAAACTTCGACTGTTCTAACACAAATATCATTGTTTTTTATATGTGATGGGATAAGTTAAGGAGAACAGTTTTTTTGTGGAAAACCAAACATGAAATATACAAAGAACATCACCAGTAAAACTGCAGAAAGATAGGACTATCAGACAACTTACGGAATATTGAATTTCCTCTTGAGATGTCAATGCACGATCAGGACGATATGTGTGGTTCTCACGTTTTTTCCATAGCCAGTAACGTTGAAATTGCACCGGTATACCAAATGCCTTGGCAACTTCCTCCTGGAAACAGATGTACCATCAAACATTATAAAGAAATGTACTTGGACCTAGCTCATGATCGGAGGATTGTCCAAAACTGTATAAAAAGGCCTCCCATCCCTAACACCCCTCGCACGCCCAGGACTAGACATTTGGGGCGTGGACAATATAAGATGGGGGACTAACATCGATAAATGATGATTGAGTCTGATACCACATGAGAAGTAATTATTGAATTATGTATCTACATTAGTACACTGAGGTCTATTTATAGACACTACATTATAATCAATTTTCACATAGGATACAATATACAACTCATGTTCTATTCCTATTCTAACAAGATACGTGCCATACTTAAGACTTACCATGAGTGACCAATTACATATGTTTATAGAGCGCAACTAATTTTGTGAACCCTCACTGCACTAACCACTAGAACTCCGTGTTCTCAATTTTTATGATCGTCTGTATACTCCTCATTTTTTACTTGCTTTAGCACTCAGAATTCGAAGTTTTTATCTTTTAACTCAATATAAAGCACAAATACAGAAAGTTTACATTCCATATTTTAAGTTGTAGAAGCAGCAAATTTCACATGACGCCTCTTTAATAAACAAGGGAAAACCGAATTCATTCTCACACAGTACATATAATTGTTCATCATGTTCGAAAAGAGTGCAACAAAATGATAAATGTACCTTGAATTTGGTAAATGGCATCTGTTTCTGCATACGAAAAGTACGTACTTTATCATGATTCACAAGATCAAAATAAATTTCCTTTCCGATTTGTTCACCAAAGTTTTCATCACGAGCTACCTGAAAAATGAAATGACTAATTTTAGCTAAATGTTTTCTAAAAGTATATAGGCACAAGTAAAGGATAGCGACAAAAAGTTGAAAGAAACCTTGATCATTGTGTAGAGACAAGCTTCTGCTTTTTGTTCTGTTTCATCATGCCCTTTCGTCACTTTAAACTGAAATTTGAGGTCGATAAACGATTACTATCAGACCAGTAGAATGAGAAACTAAATCAGCAGTATATTGAGTAGAAACTCATCCAAAGATGCTAGACTGTGTCCTTATTCTCATCCACATTGCATATAAATCTTTTTTTCCTCCTATTAGACTGTGCCACACATACCTGGCAATTGTACACGTACTTCAAAAACAAAGGAACCTCAGGAAAGCGATACTGTTCTCTGCATTGATTTTGAAGGGATTTCTGAAAGCAAATTATATCCCCATCTTCCAGCTGCAAAGCCAGAGTATTGCATTAAAAAAATCATTGCTAAAAACATATGAAATGAATACACATGAAATTGAAATGCATAAATTCACCATAGTGTCACCTGATAGTCGCAAAAACTCAGCATGCTGTCAATTTTTTCACAACACACACTAGGTTCAAATTTTATTTCCTGCGAATAACAAAATCTGAAAATCACATATCATATATTAAGAGTTAAATGAAAAAATTGGTAGAGAAGAAGAAAACTGATTAACCTCAAAGAGATCAATTTCTTCATCAGGTGAAAAGCCAGCCAATTCTTTTAGCTTTGATAATATCTCTAGTAGTTTGCCACTTTCTTTTACGAAAAGCCGTCCAACATACCTGAAAACAACAAAGAAATTAAACAGAGAAACACAAGAAAACCGCATCCACATCATGGATGAGGTTGTACAATGTCACATTCAGTTCTTTATGATGTCTATTTTAGAACTCTAGATTCATTAAAAGTACAAAACACCTCTCCGTGTAGTCGTAAGGAGATTCCAAATTCAAGCATGAAAATCACTACTTTAGTGAAAATATTGCTGCTATTGAGAAGAAAGATATAATACCTTATCTTCTCTTCGAGAGGGTCATAAAGTTTGAAAAATAGAAGGATTTCTTCCTTGGTTTTCCCTGGTGAAGATAAACGTCGCAAATCCTACAAGAATACACAAAATTTTAAAAAATAAGTCGTAAAAGTAAAACATGTTGGATAAAGCCTCACAGAGAAGACATGCAACAAGTTAATCACTGAAAAGAAAGACGAGAAATTTATTACCAGACATAATTCTACTTCCAGAAACAGTTTTAGCTCAGCATTGTTCACTTCATTTGAACTTCCTCTCAATTGGCCAACCTGAGAACACGCCATCAAAGAACTTAATACGGAGTTAATCAAGCACGGATTGTAGAAACCAAGCAACTGAAGACATTTATTTTTCTAAGCACGGCAAAATTGGTCGGTGTCAAGCTCATAACAAAACATTTCAGGAAACAAGGCATGTTTGCAATTTGCAATAACTATTACATTCCTTAGTGGATTAGAGTCCACATAGCTTTTTTTGTTAAAAGTGGTGTCCTGGCCAGGTTGCACAAACCTTGCCTATTCCATCGATTATCTGCTATCTCCCACCAGCACAAGTATCCGGTTGAGTCCACAAAAATATTATTGAAGATATAATTAATTAAACAAAAGTATGCTATCTCTAACACAGTATTTAATCAGGCAAAGGTTTTAGGTTCAAATTTCATTGTCAACCTTTATCAAAAAGGATTTTCATGTGGCTGGCTCGTCAAAAGGAATCAAGCCCGCATGTGAAGGGTACTGTGTTGAAGATATAATTAATTAAATAAAAGTTGCTATATTTAACAATTTAAGCTTTTAGATGAAATGATCAATACTTCAACAACTCTATTACTTTCTACATTCATGCAAACATACAAATTGATTAGGCTTACCTACTTATGGAAAATATTTTAAGTCTCTGCTACGCACGATGACCTACTCATGACAAATATTACTACGCATACTACTATGTCCACGAGAGAAGTAAGGTTAGTATTCTAGAATCATGAAGTGTTTAAGTTAAACTAGATGCTAAATATGTTTTCTTATGTTCTTAAAATATTGTCATTATATCTTGTCACATGTTTCTTTCATGAGCTTATTGGGTCGATTATGTCATTTACATACAATACTATTCCATGTGTACTGTGGGATTACACTGGGTATCTTGTTGTTGTTGTATTATTCCATATATACTTACGCCCCTTTTGTTGGGAGCATTGCATTTCACGATGCAGGTTCAAGTGTTCAGAGCGACATGCTTCCTCGTTAGGCATCTTTCTCCCTATCCAGCTCATATTGGTGAACCCCACTTCGTATTTGGGCCGATTCATGTCTCTTGATGTAGTTAGATCTTTTGGGTACATTGGGGCCTTGTCCCTACATTTCTATTTAGATGTCATGTTTAGAGGCTTTGTAGACTAATGTACTCAAGTCATGCATATGTTTCGAAAACTACTCCACATGTTCCTTATGACGAAATTTCAGTTATGTATGTGGAAAATGTTCTTTATATCGTTTTATGAAAAAGGAAAGTTCTTAGTAAACTCACTTAAATGTTTTACCATTCATGGGAAAGTTTGGTCTAATGAGGCCCATGCCTTCCATTCCATTTCAAAGTATGTTCTTCAAAGAAAGTTGTTATGCCATTGTGCATGTTAGAATAAAAGGGTTCGCTCGGTCAGGTTAAGGCACCGGGTGCCAGTCCCCCAGGCCTAGGTTCGGGGTGTGACATTAAGCACATCAAGCACGAGAAATATTTCACCACTACAAAATATCATACTAAGAACAAATTTTAGGTGGATCACCAAACATGAAATATACAAAGCATATTACAAGTAGAGCAAGAGTCACACAGCAAAAAAATAGGATTATCAGACTTACAGAGTGAATTTCCTCTTGGGATGTCAATGCACGATAAGGCCGATATGTGTGGTTATTGCGTTTATACCATAGCCAGTAACGTTGAAATTGCACCGGTATACCAAATGCCTTAGCAACTTCCTCCTGAAAACAGATATATCATCAAACACATACTATACTCAAAACTCACCGTGATTGACCAATGAGTTATATTGTGAACCCTTACCCTGCATTAGCCTCAGAATTCGAAGTTTTATCTTTTAACGTAATATAAATGACAAGTACAGAAAGATTACATTCCATATTTCAAGTTGTAGAAGCAGTAAATTTAACATGAATGATGAATGTACCTTGAATTGAGTAAATGGTATATCTTTCTTAATACGAAATGTACACACTTTATCATGATTCACAAGATCAAAATAAATCTCCTTCCCAATTTGTTCACCGAGGTCTTCATCACGAGCTACCTGATAATGAAATGAATAATTTCAGTTCAAATGTTTCGTAAATATAAAGACACAAGAAGTTAAGGATAGAGACGAAAAGTTGAAAGAAACCTTGATGATCGTGTAGAGACGAGCCTCTGCTTTCTCCTTTCTCTTTTCTTCTCGCTCTTTATTCAGTCTTACCTGAAATTTGAGGTCGATAAAAGATTATTATGACTGAACCAATAGAATGAGATGCTCGGTTTTACATGGACGAATTTGTAGGTGAAAATATGGGACACGTATCATAGTCTTTCAGTAAAACTAGATATTTTATGTATATATCTCTAAAGTTGGTATAATATTATACATTGGCTCCCATGCTATAGGACGCCTTAGCGATGCATTTGGTTGAATGTTGAGTTATCTACCTAGAAATCATAGATTCGCCTCTGCTTATCAACCACATTGCATATAATCTTTTCCTTGTCGTTTACACGTGTATAAACAAGCATGTATGTGATTGAATATTTTACAAGTTCAAACAATGAATTGCTGCCAAAAAATGAACTACTAGAACTTATCAAATTTCCAATGGCCTAAACTCTAACATAATCTCGACATTTGGAAATACAATGTTGTCGATGAACAATCTTAGATGTTCCATGTGTGTGTGGAATGTTGGGTTTGTATTGTTCGTTACTTTGGCTTCCGCTATACTTAGATTATGTTTGTATAAGACGACGATTATTTATGTGATTTTCACTAGTCTTTGTTGAGTTATCTTGTTTGCTAGGTAGGGTAGGTGCTCGTTAAGTGCCAATCACGACCTTCCAGAAGGGCAACCTCCTATTCAAACAAAAAGAAGTACCTCACCTCACTTACGAGGACATTGTTGGAGCTGGGCTCCACACTATGAGAGTTTATTTTTTATCTTTCTTAAAGAGGTCCGATCAAATAGGGATCAGAACATTCCTAGTGTTTTAACTAGTCATTAACAGTCGGCTTAATTAGTACTCGTTCGATCGTGACATTCACAAATTCATTCAGTATCACATTTTAAAAGATCAATTTCACACCACATTCACAGTGAACTAAATTGAGCAGCTATAAAATAAATAAATAAAATCAATATTTTCAAAACTACACCAAACACAGCTATTTTAAACTAAACAAAAAATACACAAAACAGAGTAAAACTATAGAAACAAAGTGAATATACACAGTTAATAAATTCAATAGCATTGCATTTTTAAAATAAATTTTAGCTCAACTTCTCACATCAACCACATAAGACTATATTCAGACATTTTCGACGTTTGGTCGTTAAAATTGTGAATATTTGAAAAAAACTATTTTTTGTTTTCAAAGCGAAAAAATTGGAGTTGTTTTTGAA
This sequence comes from Solanum tuberosum, assembly GCF_000226075.1. Taxonomy (NCBI): domain Eukaryota; kingdom Viridiplantae; phylum Streptophyta; class Magnoliopsida; order Solanales; family Solanaceae; genus Solanum; species Solanum tuberosum. The sequence goes on along the minus strand of NW_006238999.1, from coordinate 1,215,961 downwards.
CTTTTGTGAGTAATTTGGAGTGACAAAAGTGAAACAAATACATTTTTGTTATTTTTCAAATTCCGGAATTAATCCAGGAGTATATCTTTCCACTGATCGAAAAAAGAAGAAGAACATAGTTATTCTTCCATCGGTTAGAAAAAGGAAATGATTTACTATTTTTCCTTTTTAGAAAATCAAAAATTCAATAGAATTCAAGTTGAATTATCGGAATTTTACGATCAAACGTGTTTTCCAATGTTCAACTCCAGAAAAAAGCAAAAATAAATCAGGGGCAAAGCTACGGTAACCAAAAATACGAAAAAACACGCAAAACAGAGTAGAAATGTAAGAACAAAGTTGAGTAAACATCGAGAAAGTAAATGAAATCAGAGAGAAAAAAAATACAGATAGATGATGATGAAGAAGAAGAAGATCATTACATCCATCGGAGTGAGGTCGCCGGAGAGTTCGCCGGAGAACGGAAGACAGTAAAGCCGGCGGGGAAAATTTGTTGAGCGGGAGTGTTTTGCTTGTGTGACTTCAAAAATATATGATTTGTTTGATGTAATTAGATTACTGAAATAAAGATCAACACACCTAAATATCTCGGGTTAGGTAGATTGTATTAGAAGAAATAATGCATTTATTAACTTTTAAAATTAGTAATTAGTTATACACTCTAATCTCTATTGTGCATTTTAGTATGAATAAAAACAACTCATCAATAGCTTTTTTTACATCTTTTTTATCAATATTACGAAGTGAGAGACTGGAGGCAGGAAAAAGAGTTGAGTCGATTAGGCTCAACAATCGGAAAAAGCAAAATGAAATCAGAATTTGACTGAAAAAGAAACAAGGCTAAAAATACAATGACCGTTCACCATCTATAAAAAAAATTTCTAAAAATTATTGTTCACTCTATAAATACAAGACAAACTCTGAATATATATGATAAAATGTTTGAACTTGGTCTTTTATGTGTTAGATAAGTAAAAAAACCAAATCTAAATTAAATTAGAAGTTATAAATACTCATATATTGTATTTGTGCACATATTTTATTTATATATTTATTTATGTTTCGAATAGTGGACAAAATTAACTATAAGCTTAAACTTAATGTGTATCAAGATCTTGAACATGTTAATCTTACGGAGATGACATTAGACATAATATACCTAAAGCTAAATTGTTTCAAAGAAAAGCTGCAACGCCACTTGAAATTGATTTCTTTCTCCTTGCTTTAACTTCACGTTACCATATCCATCAACGATGAAAAACATTATTGCCATAATTTTCACATTTCAGAGTAGACAATATTGAAAAGTGATAGAAAAGTATGTGGTAATTATAATGGGTGGATGAGAGAATCAATTTATAAAGGTTAATTAAGACTTGATTCGGTACATTCATTAAATAATCGATGTACGGATAATCTATTCTTTATTAAATATTAGTATTGCCTTTCATTAATTAGCTATAACTAAATAAGTCTTACATGCTCCCAATTTGACCAATGACCACATAACATCAATATTTTTTTTTATGATATAAACATTAATTGCACATAAAATAATTTTCTTCTATAGTGTCCATCATACATATCACTAATGTGAGATACGACAGTTATACATAATTTTGTATTATGTACTTCATTCCATATTCTACTATATTAACAACTTATCATACTAGGTTCGTAAGTTATAAAACATATAACATTACGATCCACAAGGATGTCTTATTGAGACTTATCATATAACATCTCAAAATAAGAATGTGTATATCATTATGAAAATAAAAAATTCTTTAATGTATAAGCAGAAATTTGAGCTCAAGGTGTCAAAATATCATAAATGCATTAACTAGAAATACAATCAAGTCTCATTATTTGAACATGTTTTTTTATATGCTTTTGGTTATAAGTCATTCGTTAATAAATCTGCAATCATGAAATTAATCATAATATTCTCAATTTTCCTTCTTTGTTATGAATTTCTTTCTTTAAAATGAAGTACTTCAATCTCGTAGGTTTGATACAACATTTATCGTTCTTAGAGAAAAATATCATTGCAATGTCATCACAATAAATTTTCACCGGCTTAGTAATGATGTTGACTATTCCAAATCTTAAATTCAAGTTCCGCAATAATAATGCATGAATTGTGGATTCAAAACATGGAACAAATTCTGCTTTCATAGTAGATATAGAATGACAAATTGGTTAACACTCTTCCACGAATTGATCCTTCAGCTAATAAGAACAAGTAATCAAATATGGACTTTCTAGTATTAACATATCCAACGAATGTGATGACTTTTAAGTGATTTGATCTAATTCTAAATGCAAACATGTAATCTTCAGTTTCTTTCAAGTACCTCGAGAGCTTATTTGCAGTTTTTTAGTGATCAATTTTTGGATTATTTTGATATCTTTCTAGCAATTCGATCACAAAATTAATATTTGATATTGTGCAAGTGTAAACATACATCAAACTTTTAACAATAGAGTAAGGATTTGACTATATATTTTTCTCGCTATATACATTATTCTTTGGTTATACATGAAATCAAATTTGTCTTCCTTATGAACAGGAACAATTCTTGCTGAATAATTATTCATGTTAAATATCTATAGTACTTTTTCAATTAGTTTTCTTTTAGAGATGATTCAAATAATTTTCATAATTCATTAAAATGTTTTATCCCTATCACATAAGATGTCTAATCCATATATTTCATTACAATATATATAGAGAAAAAGTCTTTTATTTCATGCAATATGTCTAATCATTAGCAACAAGTAAAGAAATCGTCAACATACACGACAAAATATAAACTTGCTCCCACTGATTTTCTTGATACACACATCGATCAATGACAATCTTTTTAAATCCAAAAGATGTTATGTTATCATTATCGAAATTGAATATTCAAAATATTAAATTGAATATTGAATAACGAACACTCATCCATAATGAACTATTTGCCATATATATATGAGTAACATTAATAAATTATTTAAATGTCTTGATTGACCTATGCAACCATGCCAACAAATTCATAATGTAAAGATTTCAAAATAAATATCTAACTTTTATACCTGATTTCTTTAAAAACAAACATCTTTAATATTAAACAAATTATAAATACATTTTGTCAATATATATATTTGATTATGTAATTGTATTAAAATTTAATTCATCACTCTAAAAGTTATATTAAATCAATCTTTAAAAATTTAATATTTACTTTTAATCATCAATTAATTAAATCAAATTTTAAAATATCGAATCAAATATCAAACGCTTTATCTACTTACCAAAAAAAAAAATAAAAGGGCAAGACAACAAATCATTTATTTACCGCCACGCCCGCCAATGTCAATTCGCCGATATTTTTCTCGATTTCCGTGTCCATCCACGAAAATAAAACCCTAATTTCCCCCTCAATTTCCATTTTTTTCCCTCGTCTTTTTCTCTCGGTGGTTTTGAATAAATGGCGGCGGCGGGAGACGGCAGAACGGCGAGTTCCTCAGCCTACGAAGGCGGAGGAGCTGGAGGAAAGTTCCGGAGACGACCGTTCCGTAAGAACCAAACTACTCCTTACGATCGACCACCGACTGCCCTCCGGAACCCTAGTTGGCTCACAAAGCTCGTTGTCGATCCTGCCACGAAACTCATCACTTCCGGTGCTCGACGGTTCTTTTCTTCGATCTTCCAAAAACGTCTTACCACAGCTCCGACGCCATTGCCACTACCTTCGATGCCATTGCCACCTCCTCCAGGTTCTGATTTACACATTTCTGTATTGGACTATGCTTATTTGAATTGTTTAGAGTTTGCTCCGAATTTGCTGTTTGTTCTGTAGCAGCATTACATTTGTTTAGTCAAAAGTTGTAATTTTCTTTCTTTGGGGAGCTCGATAGAGTGTGATCTATATTAAATAGATTTGTATAATAAATTACAACTAGTTTGAGATGGAGCTGTTGTAGTACTGGTTGTTAAGTTTGTCTTGTTAAATAACAGAATGCTATTGCATCAAATTTGGTTGATCTATCAATGCTTAGAAATGAGGTGATAAGTAGTAGTAGTTGTGTGTCCAGAAAGCAGAATGCTTTTGATGATTTTCATGTAGTCTCAAAGACTCAAAACACAAACTTGGAAAGCTTGTTTTTTTTCAGTCGGTATATCTAGTTGGCCCTTTGATGAATTTAGAAAAATTGCTGTAAAAAAGTTTGTCCTATGCTGCATACACTTTTCTTTATGATCTATTCGTGTGTAAATTGGTGTGTGCTCTGAATTGTTTGTTATTCTGTTGTGTTACATTTGGGTTTTCAAAAAATGTAATTTTCTACTGTGTTAAGTAAGACTAAAGAGATGTCTGCTATCTTCTTTTCCTTAAAAAAGAAAAAAATGTGCTTTCCTAGGTGTCTGTTGGGCCAATAGAGCAAAGTGAAGACAACTGATTCATATACTAACTCCACCTAATTTTGCTCTAAGTCATTTTCTGACATTTATTAGCTGAACATCTTAGTATGAACTTCATTTGCTTCTTCTTTTTCATTAACTTTTATGTCAGACTTTAGTTAAGACCTGATTTCCTTTTTCATATAAGCAGAAGCAAGACAAGAATCAAAGGATGTGCAGCAGGAGTCCTGTCTTAAAGTAAGTTTACTATGTATAATTCTTGTGCTCAGAACTTCTGAAATCTGGTGCTTATGTATTTTACTTTTCACGTGTTTTCATCACATGAATTGTCCATCTTCCAAGAAACAACCACTTTTTTTCCTTTCCTTAGGCATATACTTATTTTGATGAACAATTCTTCCTCTTGATGAAGGATCATGCTGGAGCAGTAGTAGCCACTGGACATGAAGTTCGCAATGCTGCATGCAGCTCTGAGGACAGTGCATTCTCAGAGCTTGAGCAACTGTTGAAACAAAAGACATTCAGCAGGTAAGCGTTGTGATAACGTAGCAGTTGTTAGAATTGTGTCTGCTTTATCTCTTATTTCAGGTTTCGGTGGCTCCTACATGTTTATCAAATGTAAATTCACTGCCACTGGTACATGCTCTATCAGTGGTTAATACTGTCATTATATTCTGATGTGCATTTTCATATCGATGAACTATAGAAAACTGGAAGCCAGAAATTTGATCTTGCTGTTGCCTCAGACTTTGGGTCAATCGTAAAGGTATTAACAAGCGATGTGTGGTGGGCACTTGTTACAGATTCAAATCCTTCTTGGTTTTGGTTTAAGTGAAGAAGGGTAGATTGGCTGGCCAATTATACAGTTGAATTTCGAAGCTGTAAACAACTCATTTCTTGAGCATCAAAAATGTCTTTTTTTGCTTGTTATACGTTTTTGTTCCTAGTAAAGTACTCTTTTCTTGTCATAAAAAAATTACTCTTTTCTTAATAACCGTGGTGTCCGGGCTAGTTTGCGCGTACCTTGTTTAGTTTCATTGTACCTGCTTCCTCCCACCACCACCAACACATGTATCGTGTGAAATCGTCCATCAAGAAGTGAATTGCTATTTTTTCATTTAGATTAAACAATTTCTTTTGAACTCTAACGTAATCTGTCTGAATGTTATGTTCTTGATGTTGGCCTCAATTGAGTTCATCTGTTTCTGGATGAAGGGTTAGTTAAAGATACGTGCTGGTTTTGTAGCATCCTTTTTTGTCGTAGCCACTACTTTATAGAGCTAACCCCTTGATCATCCTTATTAGGTACTTTTAGTCAATGTATGGGAGACTAACGTTCTTATAGGAACCAATGAAGTTAGAAATCTGGTTCAGTTGAATTGACTTTTCCAGGCAGGACTTACCCAAAAGAAGAAGAAGAAGAATTAAATAGTACATTGATATTTGGTTTCAAGGTGGCATATGGTGTTTAGTGTTTACTAATATGAGATTTGGTGGGTGCAGAGATGAAATTGACCGCTTGACAGAACTTTTGCGCTCCAAAACTGTAGATACCCCTGCTGGGAATGATAAGGGTGCTGTTGCTACCCCTGTCACAAGTTCAAGAGTAAGATGGATGCCTTGTTTGGGTACTCGACATATTAGCTTTGTTGCAAGTATGTAAATATTGGGTCAGTCTCTGACATAAATGTGTTGATGGTTCCAGGCCCCTAAAGGGAATGTTGCATCGGCTGCTGAACTTGCAAAAGCTTACATGGACACTAGGCCATCAAAGGCTAGTGTGAGAGTTGATTCACCAGAGCTAAAAAATGTAGCATATTCCCAAAATTTGCCTATTACATCAGTGACTACAAAGACTGCTGGTCTTATTGGGGTTCGAGCAAATGGAATTACCCCTCCAAGGTCTCGTGGAAGATCTGCAATATACCACATGGCTCGCACACCGTACTCCAGACTTCGTCAAACTGATGGTCAAATGGTGCATATGCTTTTCTGCGTACTTTAAGTGTTGGGAATTATTTAATTTGTTAGAATTTTTTGTTTAACTTTGGTCCTCTATCAGGCAAGTAGCTCCACACATAATGCTTATAGCGGGCCTTCTTTATCTGAGTCAGTCTTGGAGCATGATGGATATTTTGGCTCTAAACAGGTATTATTTACAAATCACTGTGGTATTGAACTGATTTGCATTCTTTACTTGTATTGCCATCTGTGAGTGAATTTCAGTTTTTTCCTCTTTCAGCCTCTCAAACGGAGAAGTTCTGATCTGGAAGATGATATCGGCTCTGTTGGCCCCATTCGCAGGACTCGACAGAAACCAAATCTCCTGTCACATGGAATTTCACGTCCTAGTCCTGGAGGAGTTGCTTCTGCTGCTGCTGATGTGCCTACAAGGTATGTTCACATCCCTCCCAAGCCCAGTGAGACAGCTGCAAAGATATTGGAGCATCTTGAAAATCTAACCCCAAAGGAGAAGTCATCAGAATCAAGACTAGCTGCAGGGAGTGATAAAACACCCAAGAAATTGTCACCAAACATGCTTCGCGGACAAGCTCTTAAAAGCTTGGAGTCTTTGGATTCTCCCAAGTTGCTACAGAATGCACAAGACAGCCATAAGTTGGAAAATTGGTCTAAGGTTATTCCAACCAATGGCCATGATTCTAGTTTGCAGAAGCAAGGCAAAATAGAACAACATCGGCAAAATGAATCTATTAACAGGCCAACTGTTGTAGCAAAGAATAATGAAAAAAATTCATTTGAAGATGCTCAACATGCTCAACCAGGTGTGGAAACAGCTGATTCACTGGATAAGAAGTCTTCAGTTCCACCTCAGAAGAAGCATGCTTTTAGGATGAGTGCACTTGAGGTTCATTCCCTTTTTTTCAACTTATTTGTGGTCTTTGACTATCTTTACTAGCTTTGAATTGGAGTCCTACTGTGTTACAACAAATTTGGGCCTTGTCGGTGCATCTTCTGGATACTTGCGAACTTCTTGCTCTTTTGTATTGCACTTTTCAGACAATTTGTGGTGGTGCAATTGTGATTTCTCTTTAGACCGATTCCTTCTATTTCATTTGTGGTGGTGCAATGACGATTTCTATGTAGACCAATTCCTTATTAGTGTTCTCTTTCATTGTCACTGGCATGTTATATAAGTCTAATTAACATCTTACCTTCTTTGCAATCAAATACAGTCGCATAAAATGAAATGAAGGGAATACTAGTGCTTCATGACCATTACCCATCTAAATTTTGGACTTTTTACTTTTTTAGTTTTATTCATCGGTATCTTTGTCAAGATTCTTTTGTAAGCTTGGGGATTTGCTGACAATAACCAATTTAGTTCATAGTCATTTTGTTTTACTGTTATTCTCATCTTCACAGGACTCGTTTGAGATGGATGAGGATATAAACTTTGACAAGTCTGCCTCTCAATTGGCTGAAGGAAGAGATAAGATGGGTATATCTGGTGCTGAAAAGAAGTCTCTGTCTACTGATGAGGCCCTGAACAAACCTGCTGCTCTTTCTGAAACAAATGCTAACCTGGGGATTTTGAACAAAAGAATTGATATGAAGGCTCCTGATGCTGCTCTTATCAGCGTCAACAGCCCCAGTTTCCTGCCCAGTTCTGATCCCCTGTCACCGGAGGTTGTCCCACCATCATTTGGGTCAAACAAATCAAAGGAGTTGAGTGGTGACAAGGTCCCAGCTCTTTTATTTTCATCACCATTCCCTCTCTCAGGGTTAAAACCAGAAAGCTCAAGCAGGTTAGTTTGTACTTTATCAAATTCCAAGGATATGTTTTTAATTGTTATTACTTTTGTCACCATGTTCTACAATGCATTTGTGTCTAATGATAATGACAGCAGATACAAAGCTAGCAAGTCTAGAAATGTCATGATATTTTTTGTTTTGTTCTTTTAACCGTCAAAATGTAGGCACTTGGGGTTCCAGATATTTTACACAATGTGAACATCTTAAGCTCTTGTGACTTACACTCCACCACACTCTAGAAATTCTTTTTGATGTGATTGATTAAAACCTAGGAGAAAGTAACACAAAAGTAGTTACTGTCAGAAGAAATCTTGTGATATTTTTGTTTTGTTCTTTTAACCTTCAAAATTGTAGGCACTTGGGGTTCCACGTATCTTGCTGTGTAAAATCTTAAGCTCTTCTTACTAACACTCCCCTCCACTCTAGAGATTCTTTTGATGCGATTGATGAAAACCTAGGAGAAACTAAATATTACTGGTAATTACTGTCAAGTATGACCGTTAGATTGCAAGGTCAATCACTTGTTAAAAGAAGTCTAGTAGTTGAATTTTATTTGTTGAGGAGTGGCAAAGAAGACTTTAAGCTGAGAACAAATAATGAACAACTTGAAAATGCTATTCAGCCTTCTGTAGAAAAATCAAGTGAAGGAAATTAGTGTGAAGTCCTTTTGAGTTTTATGCACCCTTTTCTGGTACTACTTGAAGGCAGTTATCAAATTTTTCCTCTTTATCTGCAGTTTATCCAACCCTGCTTTTGGCCTGGCTGGTGCTTCATCGGAACTCCTTGAGTCAGATAACTCACAGAAGGATGGTAAAAGCAATGGGAAATTAGAACCTTTATCATCTGGTTTATCACCTTCAGCTTTATTTGCTGCTCCATCAAGCACTTCTAGCTTCAGTAATGGACAGTTCACACCTAGTCCTGCTATCTCAGCCACTTCTCTCTTGGTATCAAGTAATTCCCCCAAGGATGTTCAGTCTTACAGTTCAAGTGAGGTTGCCTGTTCCACAACCATTTCAGCTGCTGTTGGTGGTGGTCTGTTTGGTTTTGCTGCAGCATCTTCAGTATCAACTGAACCTCTTATCAAATCTGGGCCCTCTGAAGTTCCACCAATGGTGTCAACGCTTTCAACAGCTTCCACTGCAGACGATGCAGACCTGAAAACCAAAGCAGCTAATTCTGACAACTTGAGTAGCAGTTCACCTTTTGCGGGCTCATCATTTGCATCTACAAGTCCTGGAAATAGTATTTTTGGTTTTAGTTCATCAGGAGTGTCCACAGTTACTACAGCTAGTGTCCAGTCTCAGAGTTCCGTTTTCAGCACTGGAGCTCAGTCACTTGTTAGTGCTCAAACTTCTCTCACTGGATCAGACAATACCAGAGTCACACAGAGTGTTACTGCTCATTTTGGATCATCTACTACATCACCAGAAGTGGGCAATTCTGGAATGACATTTTTCTCCTCTGTCGGTTCTGCTTCAAGTAATACTGGCATAGTTTCTGCTGCTGCTTCAGATAGTAACCCCGTTGGCTCCAGCGCTGCTGCTTTTGGAAATTTTAGTTTTGGGGCAAGTTCTTCAACCTCATCTACGATGAGCAGTTCAGTCGGACCTAGCAGTGGGACAACTCAGCTGGCATTCACTTTTGGTGCTAGTCCGGCAGTTCATGCAGCCACCACTGCACTTGCCACTTCCAGCAATGCTACTTCTGCTATATTTAGTTTTGGTAATAAATCTTCATCTTCCTCGGCAAATGCCGTGGACACCTCTACCCGTCCTAGTCCTAGCACATTTAATTTTGGTGGTAGTTCTTCAGCTTCCTCATTGAACAATGTCAGCATGTCTAATAGTGCTGCTCCTGGAATATTTAGTTTTGGTGGTGGTTCTTCAGCTTCTTCAACCAATACTGTCAGCACCTCCACCAATGCTACTCCTGGTGTATTTAGTTTTGGTGGTGGTTCTTCAGCTTCTTCAACCAATACTGTCAGCACCTCCACCAATGCTACTCCTGGCGTGTTTAGTTTTGGTGGTAACTCTTCGGCTTCCTCAACAAATACTGTCAGCACCTCTACCAGTGCTACCGCTGGCATATTTAATTTTGGTGCTAGTTCTTCCGTTCTGTCAACAAATACTATCAGCACCTCCACTAGTGCTGCCCCCGGCGTATTTAGTTTTGGTGCTAGCTCTTCAGTTTCGTCAACAAATGCTGTCAATGCCATCAGCACAGTCAGTCCTAGTCCATTTGCTTTTGGTGCCAGTTCTGCCTCTCCACAAACTTCCAGTGCTGCTGGAATTTTAGGTTCCAATTGGCAGGCCCCTAAGTCTCCTGGCTTTAGTTCCCCATTTAGTTCTGCTACCCCTACTGGGTTTGCATTTGGAGCATCTTCATCTTCTTTTACTCCTCCAGCCACCACTGCTGCGGTCTTTGGATCAGCACCCAGTACTCCTAGTGGACCAGCCTTTCCATTTGGTTCAACTTCTTTGACAAATCCGTCTACGCAGCCCATATTTGGGAACTCTACTTCTCCTTTTACTGCATCCCCTGGGAATAATAACCAGATGAGCATGGAAGACAGCATGACCGAGGACACTATGCATGCATCTTCCCCTGCAGTTGCTTTTGGTCAACCTTCTGTCTCGCCCTCTCCTGGTGGTTTCATGTTTGGTTCAACACCTAATCCATTCCAGTTTGGTGGCCAGCAGAATCAGGCAGCTGCTGCTGCTGCTCAGAATCCATCTCCATTTGCAGCATCAGGCAGTTTAGGTGCTGGAGGGAGTTTCTCATTGGGTAGCAATGGTCCTGACAAATCAGGTCGAAAGATTGTCAAAGTTAATAGAAATAAGAACAGAAGGAAGTGAAGCAGTTGACAACAACATTGGATCCTTATGGTAGATATTGTTGGCAAGATGATTAATTTTTCGATGATATATCAGCAGCCATGGTTTATGGGTTTGCGCAATTCTCTTTTTTCCTTTTTAAATTTTGCGCTTTGTAGATCTGCATCTCCAGGAAGTGAAGATCTTGTAATCCTATCGTCTTTTTGGCATAAAATGTCACAATTTTGGGCAACATTTCTTGGTAAAGTGGTTGTAGTTGTATCAGTAGGGGGCTGTAAGAGAGCCTGGTTAGCCTTTGTTTTTTCTTTCTATAAATTCGTTTTCTGTACTTGTAACATAATAAGGAAATGTTTGTTTCTCTAAGTAAATCTCTTTCTATTGAGGACTTATTTTCGAGATGAAAAACATATTCCTGAATCAATATTGCAGATTAACGTTATGTGATTTCTTCTCATCAGTTTAAATTTTGATGCTCAGAGCTACCTGGACGCAGTGCACACTACCCGATGGATGGTGCATGGAGCTACTCAATAGCAGGTACCTAATAGAATAATCGCGTAAATTAACTAGGACATTTGGCAGGAGATTCTGTTTGGACAAATATTTTACTCCATTGAATGCTATATTTGCCAGATCATTTATTTAAATTATCTTTCAAGAAAAGCACAACTTATTTGGAAATAGAAAATATGTGATCCTTAAACCAATATTTAAGAAATGAACATATATTCTTTGAATCTAAATGCATGCAACAACTAATCGATTAAGAATTGCTTAGCAGTTAGTACTAGGCACATATACTCAGCCTTTGATTACAAGTTATTTGAAACAATATCTAATGGAACACGTATCAGAAACAACCTATCTACCCTACAAAGGTAGGGGTAAGATTTGTGTATATCTTACCCTCTTAGACTCGACTTGTGGGAATACACTGGATATGATGTAGTTGTTTGAAGAAAGTCAGTTCAGAGTTTTCAGAACCTACCCATATTTCCAAATTATTGAGTCATTGTTAAAAAAAATTAGATTATAACTCGATTTGCAAAAACTATTATCAATTGAGACGTTCAAAAATTAGATGTTAGTTCAAACGACCAGTGCAACAAGAATGCAGTTTTTTTTCTTATATTTAAAAAAAATCATTGCTACCCATAATTAAGCGATAAATTTAGACCAAAAAAATACTTATTATTAACCGTAGTTATGTGCTTAATTAAATTTTATATAAAGACAAATGTAATGCATTTATTTGTTTGGTGTAAGCATCGAGTTTAATTCGGATAATGTTTTTCCGCAATATTGTTCTTGCTTGAAATAAAATTCTGTACATATGGTTCTATGATCAATAAATAAATCATTAAAATTGAAGAAAATGAATGATTAGGATTATGCAAAACTCCCTTTTGTAGGACTTCATCAATTCATACCACTTAAGCAACCTAACATGTACAACTTACAATAATATATGTGGATCATTTACATACAAGAATAAGAAAAGAAAAATGGTCAAAAAGAGAAAAAACCCAGAATAGGAAGAAAAACACCAAATATGGTAATGGACTTGTTAAAAGAAAAGAAAAAAAAAGAATGGTGATGGACTCAACTTGAAAAATACTTACTCACACCCGACAATTACATTATACCATGGTTGTGTTACAACCATGGTTAAATAATAATAAGTTAGTGTGCAAAACATCTATATTGATTGGACGACCCTCCAAACTCATATTCAACACATACCCAATGGTACTTTTGAAGAGTTAGAATAACATAGCAGAATGCCAGAACATCATGTACGAGTAAATTTTTCCCGACTTGTCAACTTTGCCTTGTTGTTGCCAATGGAACCACCTCAGCTAAAGGAGTAGGCAAAGGAGATGGAAAAGGAGAACTTCTACAATTTGGACAAGTAGGGTGAAGTCTAAGCCAAGGGTCAATACATTTGACATGAAAAATATGGTGACAATCAGGCAAAAGTCTAAGTTTATCATTGTCTTTATAATCAACCAAACAAATTGAACAACCAGAAGAAATTAAAAAATCCCTTTTGTTGTGACTCTTGGCTTGTGAATAAAGTAATTTTGGATAATTTCTCAAAGTTGTTTCATCAAGACCTTGTTGAATGAAAATCAATTGATTTTCAACTATACTTGTGCTGGTTGTGTTGTTGTTGACAATATTATGTGAAGAGGAATTATTGGTACTTGATCTTTTCCAATATATAAGTAAGAAGAATAGGTGATGAGTATAAGTATAACAAGGATCAAAAGGGAAAATCCAATGCCATATCCATAATTTTCGAAGTTTTTTTCACCAATGTAATGATCTTGAGTATCTTCAATGCCATCTCCTATTGTGTTGTTCATGATGAGAGACGAGTGTTCTTTAAGAGAAAATCGTGATGAAAAAGATACGAGGTTCTTGAAATTTAGAGAAATTTTGAATCTTTGTATGTGTGTGTGTTGAGGTGGAAAATTATGGAGGAAAAATTGGACTTTTTTGGAGTTTAAGGAAAGGGAGAAATGTGTAGCTATTGAATGTTTTATAGATACTATATAGTATATGAATATAAGAGAACCTTTTATCTCATGAAGGATTAAGCAACATAAAAAGAGTGTTGTTTAGGCAAAAAAGGTTCTTTTTTTCTTTTTTGTTCTTTTAAACTTTTATTGGTGTGGTGGAAAGGTTTTTTTTTGTTTGTTTGGGGGCGAGTGGGTTGGGTTAGGTGGGTGAGAGGGATGGAACATAGGATAACATAAAAAAAAGGGGCTAATTGCACTTTTGATCCTCTAATTATTAGTAAGTTTTGATTTTGATCCTTTGTGATATTTTACTAAGCATATTTAATTTGAATTAATCAAAATGTGTTATTGGTCCTTCTAAATAGGGAATTACTTATATTTAGATTGTTAGAACTATATTACCTTCTAATATGTGATAACAATACAAATTTAAAATAAGGAATGAGTAATTAAATGATATAACAGTTAATATTTCGTTAAATATATGAATATTCACAAATTGAAGGATAACAAACACATACTACAATCAATTCAATGTTAAATATATTTTACCAGGTATGACAAAAATTAAAATCAAAATTCATTATTATATTTCAAGAATTAAAAATACAAATTTCCCCAAAATAACTAAAATAACAAAGAGACAAAAATTACAATGATAACATTAAATTCTTCATGCTACCAATCTCAAGCATGCAATTTATTCATGTCTTACTTATCATCAATTTCTTTTCAACAAGAAAACAATAAACAAAATTCCCAAGACAAAAAAAAGGAAAAAAAAACATATTATGAATTGAATTAGCTAGCATGGTCCAAATTTTTGCAATTTGCATGTTCATAATCTTCGAACTCTTCAGAAATATCGTTAGACATGTTCGCGCTTCCAAAAAATACGTAGTTTTTGAAATATTCAACACGAATACGATAATATTTTTGAAGAGTCTGAACAACAACAGTGCGACTTAGGAAGAAGATCTCTTTGGAAGATTGAGAGAAGAAATGATAGAGGATATAGCAGAGGAAATAGATCCAAGAAGAAGCACACTAGCAGAAGCATTTGCTATGTTGATAAAATTTTGTATATTTTAAATCAAAATTCATTATTATATTTCAAGAATTAAAAATACAAATTTCCCCAAAATAACTAAAATAACAAAGAGACAAAAATTACAATGATAACATTAAATTCTTCATGCTACCAATCTCAAGCATGCAATTTATTCATGTCTTACTTATCATCAATTTCTTTTCAACAAGAAAACAATAAACAAAACTCCAAAACAAAAAAAGGAAAAAAAAATATGATGGTCCAAATTTTTGCAATTTGCATGTTCATAATCTTATATTGTTCGAACTCTTTAGAAATATCGTCAGACGCGTTTGCTCCTCCAAAAGTTACATAATTTTAGAAAATTCAACACGAATACGATAATATTTTTGAAGAGTCTGAACAACAACAGTGCGACTTAGGAAGAAGATCTCTTTGGAAGATTGAGAGAAGAAATGATAGAGGATATAGCAGAGGAAATAGATCCAAGAAGAAGCACACTAGCAGAAGCATTTGCTATGTTGATAAAATTTTGCATCTTTTGGGTAGTCTCATCATTGTCCTTAAGTCTGTTATATTCCACTGTCAATCCTAATCCAGCAGCAGCACCAGTAGCCAATAGGAATAAAATTATCTGCAAAAAAATATATACATGAATTATCACTTTTTCGCGAGTTTCACATTATAACTATTGGTAACAATTGTTTATTTCTTCTTATTTGAATTATTACCGTCTATGTATTAAAACACACCTCAACTACTCAGTACTTGAATTGATAGTTGAGAAATGTGTTTTAATATAAAGTGCACGGTAAAAACACAACTAAAATATTTTCGATTTTACGATTTTCATACCTGAACTATTAGGTGTGCGAGTTTTCTATTTGAACTTTCACAGACTATTTATCAAAACACAATTCAATGATCAATTATTCCTGAACAATGGTGATATTTCAAGTAGGAAAAGGGAACAACAGATAATTGAGGTGTGTTTCGATAAATAATTGATAGTAATTTAGGTAGGAAATTCAGACACCTCGAAATATTGAGATACTTAAAGTGTGTTTTTTCAGTTTTTCACCGAGTGTTTGATAGCCCTATTGAGACCCCAATTAATTCAAACTCGAACCACATTAAGGTCTATTATTAAAATGAAAAAACACTTTACTAATAAATTGTCACTACCAGAGCTCAAACCCGAGATCATTGATAATTATTTCAAAACCTTGTCATCATTGATTTACCTACCTTATCACCATAGAATTCAAAATAAGCAAGACCACCATCAATGGGACTTCCAGATTTCACATGGAAAAATATTAACACAATTAGTAACGATGTGTAGGCTATTCCAATCACATCTGCAGCTATCATATAACTGCATCCAAAAAATAAAAATAATTAGGATAAGTAAAAAAAGCATATACACATTCATTTAATCAAGTCCTCTAATGCGCGACTCTGAATTTAGTCAGGCTCCGATGTGCGATGAAAAATCAATAAAATATATACACATTCATTTATAGGAGTAATTCACCGTAAAACAAACTAGGGACTTGGGGTGAAGATGAGGTGTGCTGGAGGGTGGTGGGGACACAAGCAAGTTGAAATGTCGCTTGTGGAATCTATTTTCCATACTTCCACTAGAGAAGTCATTTTCCTCATTTTCAAAAAACTTGTTTTCTTACCGAACAAGAGAAAATTGGAAAATACTTTCGTTCGTACCGAACACACACAAAGTGATGAAGTATATTGTAAAGGGAAAAAGTAGTTTTACCGGTAAACATGAATGTCGGTGGAAACAACCTTGATTGGTGAACCATAAATGTTAAATGTATCAAAACTATTAGTAGCAATGACAATCAATGACACCAACAAGAAGCTAAATGTTATGAGTCTCATACACTAGAGATCCCACTAGTGGTTTCAAGCCAATCATTAGTGAAGAAAATGAAGTACTAGTTGATGATGTTTGGTTTTGGTTCATTGTTGTTGTTGTTGTTGTTGATGATGATGGTGTTTGGTTTTGGTCCATTTGGTTTATCTTGTACTTTTATTTGCTAGTTGTGTTGCTACTAATAAACTTGTATCTCCACAAAGTCATTAAGCCCCCTTTATATATTGCTTACAAAGTTACTACTCCTTTCTCAGTTTCATATTAGTTGTCCAACAATAATATATTTAGTGAAATCCCGAAAAAGGTACCTGGGAAAGATAGAGTGTACGTAGATTTTACATACACTCTAAATTGTCCACTTTATTATAAATAGTTATCCTAAATTACTTGTCAATTTACAAAACCAGAACATAATTGATTAAATTTTTTCATTTTACCTTTACAACTAGTTCTTTTAAAAAAGTGTTTGTAAACTCTGAAAAAAGCTTATTATGGAGTAAATTAGTAAAATTGTCTTTATTTATGATTTTGTAAGCAAAATGTAAAGAGAAAAGTAGACAACTAATATGGAACGAAACGAGTATTAATTTTTGTGGTTGTTTGTTACGCCCATGAGTTCTTGGTTGTATAAGTTACAACCAAATTCCTTGGAGGTTTGTGATTGCTTGTATAGTTATTTTCAAAGTTTATGTCTTAATCCATATCAAACATAAAAGTCCTCTTTATAATAAAAAATAAAAAAGAGCAGGCAACATTGTTTCCCTTGTTAAACATATCCTCCAGCTTTAGACAACATATGGTTGCAAAATATATTAACTTTAAATTCGCCACAGATTATATTTTTCTTGTTTTTTCGAGTTACAGGTGTATTGAAAATGATCTCTTTACCAAAAATACTTCAAATTCTTCTCTTTTTGATTCACTTATAAAACTATGTTGAATTAGTTATATTTGATAGTTCTAATTTCTTGTAGATTATACGTTTATTTTAATGAGCTTACCTTCTCACAAGACAAAGCACACCAATTCATCTGTTGTGGCCAAAAACAAAGTTCACGATTTATATCTATGAGCAGCGATTCATGTATAAAGCATAATGATACCATAGAGATAAAAAATGGACACCAAATTTCAACGAACAGCAGGAGAGACATAGTGTGTGCATGAAGAAAACAATTTGACTGTATAAGGGAGACAACGATATATCAACAAGTCCTAAGCATATATCAGAATGTAAAAGTATACTTTGGGCTTGACATGAAGAATATGGTGACAATCAGGCAAAAGTCTAAGTTTATCAATGTCTTTATAATCAACCAAACAAATTGAACAACCAGAAGAAATTAAAAAATCCCTTTTGTTGTGACTCTTGGCTTGTGAATAAAGTAATTTTGGATAATTTCTCAATGTTGTTTCATCAAGACCTTGTTGAATGAAAATCAATTGATTTTCAACTATACTTGTGTTGGTTGTGGTGTTGTTGACAATATTATGTGAAGAGGAATTATTGGTACTTGATCTTTTTCCAATATATAAGTAAGAAGAATAGGTGATGAGTATAAGTATAACAAGGATTAATATGGAAAATCCAATACCATATCCATAATTTTCAAAGCTTTTTTCACCAATGTAATGATCTTGAGTATCTTCAATGCCATCTCCTATTGTGTTGTTCATGATGAGAGACGAGTGTTCTTGAAGAGAAAATCGTGATGAAAAAAACACAAGGTTCTTGAAATTCAGAGAAACTATGAATCTTTTTTTTTGTGTTTGTGTGTGTGTTGAGGTGGAAAATTATGGAGGAAAAAATTGGGTATTTTTTTGGGTACTTTTTGGAGTTTAAGGAAAGGGAGAAATGTGTAGCTATTGAAGGTTTTATAGATACTATATAGTATATATATGAATATAAGAGAACCTTTTATGTCACGAAGGATTAAGCAACATAAAAAGAGTGTTGTTTAGGCAAAAAAGGTTCTTTTTTACTTTTTTGTTCTTTTAAACTTTTATTGGTGTGGTGGAAAGGGATTTTTTTGTTTGGGGGTGAGTGGGTTGGGTTAGGTGGGTGAGAGGGATGGAACATAGGATAACATAAAAAAAGGGGCTAATTGCACTTTTGATGCTCTAATTATTAGTAAGTTTTGATTTTGATCCTTTGTGATATTTTACTAAGCATATTTAATTTGGATTAATCAAAATGTGTTATTGGTCCTTCTAAATAGGGAATTGCTTATATTTAGATTGTTAGAACTATATTACCTTCTAATATGTGATAACAATACAAATTTAACACAAGGAATGAGTAATAAATGATATAACAATTAATATTTCATTAAATATATGAATATTCACAAATTGAAGGATAACAAACACATACTACAAATTTACAATCAATTCAATGTTAAATATATTTTACCAGGTATCACAAAAATTAAATCAAAATTCATTATTATATTTCAAGAATTAAAAATACAAATTTCCCCAAAAAAACTAAAATAACAAAGACAAAAATTACAATGATAACATTAAATTCTTCATGCTACCAATCTCAAGCATGCAATTTATTCATGTCTTACTTATCATCAATTTATTTTCAACAAGAAAACAATAAACAAAATTCCCAAGACAAAAAAAAGGAAAAAAAAACATATTATGAATTGAATTAGCTAGCATGGTCCAAATTTTTGCAATTTGCATGTTCATAATCTTCGAACTCTTCAGAAATATCGTTAGACATGTTCGCGCTTCCAAAAAATACGTAGTTTTTGAAATATTCAACACGAATACGATAATATTTTTGAAGAGTCTGAACAATAGTGCGACTTATGATGAAGATCTCTTTGGAAGATTGAGAGAAGAAATGATAGAGGAAATAGCAGAGGAAATAGATCCAAGAAGAAGCACACTAGCAGAGGCATTTGCTATGTTGATAAAATTTTGTATATTTTGGGTAGTCTCATCATTGTCCTTAATTCTGTTATATTCCACTGTCAATCCTAATCCAGCAGCAGCACCAGTAGCCAATAGGAATAAAATTATCTGCAAAATAATATATCTGAATTATCACTTTTCACGAGTTTCACATTATAACTATCAGTAATAAGTTGTTTTCTGTTCCTATCTGAACTATCACTGTTTATGTATTAAAACACACCTCAACTACTCAGTACTTGAATTGATAGTTGAGAAATGTTTTTTAATATCAAGTGCACGGTAAAAAACACAGCTAAAATATTTTCGGTTTTACAATTTTCATACCTGCACTATTAGGTGTGCAAGTTTTCTATTTGAACTTTCACAGACTATTTATCAAAACACAGTTCAATGATCAATTATTCCTAAACAATGGTGATATTTCAAGTAGGAAAAGGGAACAACAGATAGTTGAGGTGTGTTTCGATAAATAATTGATAATAATTTAGGTAGGAAATTCAAACACCTCGAAACATTGAGATACTTAAAGTGTGTTTTTTCAGTTTTTCACCGAGTGTTTGATAGCCCTATTGAGACCCCAATTAATTCAAACTCGAACCACATTAAGGTCTATTAAAACGAAAAAACACTTTACTAAAAAATTGTCACTACCAGAGCTTGAACCTGAGATAATTGATAATTATTTCAAAACCTTGTCATTATTGATTTACGTACCTTATCACCATAGAATTCAAAATAAGTAAGACCACTATCAATGGGACTTCCAGATTTCACTTGGAAAAATATTAACACAATTAGTAACAATGTGTAGGCCATTCCAATAACATCTGCAGATATCATATAACTGCATCCAAAAATTAAAAATAATTAGGATAAGTAAAAAAGTATATACACATTCATTTAATCAAGTCCTATAATACACGACTCTGAATTTAGTCAGGCTCCAATGTGGGATGAAAAATCAATAAAATATATACACATTCATTTATAAGAGTAATTCACCCTAAAACAAACTAGGGACCTGGGGTGAAGATGAGGTGTGTTGGAGGGTGGTGGGGACACAAGCAAGTCGAAATGTCACTTGTGGAACATGTTTTCCATACTTCCACTAGAGAAGTCATTTTCCTCATTTTCAAAAAAATTGTTTTCTTACCGAACAAGAGAAAATTGGAAAATATTTTCGTTCGTACCGAACACACACAAAGTGATGAAGTATATTGTAAAGGGAAAAAGTAGTTTTACCGGTAAACATGAATGTCAGTGGAATCAACCCTGATTGGTAAACCATAAATGTTAAATGTATCAAAACTATTAGTAGCAATGACAATCAATGACACCAACAAGCAGCTAAATGTTATGAGTCTCATCACTAGAGATCCCACTAGTGGTTTCAAGCCAATCATTAGTGAAGAAAATGTAGTACTAGTTGATGATGTTTGGTTTTGGTTCATTGTTGTTGTTGATGATGGTGTTTGGTTTTGTTCCATTGTTGTTGTTGTTGATGGTGTTTGGTTTTGGTCCATTTGGTTTATCTTGTACTTTTACTTGCTAGTTGTGTTGCTACTAATAAACTTGCATCTTCACAAAGTCATTAAACCCCCCTTTTATATTGCTTACAAAGTCATACTCCTTCTCCTTCTCCGTCTCATATTAGTTGTCTAACAATAATATATCTAGTGAAATAGTGAAAAAGGTACCTGGGAAAGGTAGAGTGTACGTAGATTTTACGTACACTCTAAATTGTCCACTTTATTATAAATAGTTATCCTAAATTACTTGTCAATTAACAAAACAGAACATAACTAATTAAATTTTTCCATTTTACCTTTACAACTAGTTCTTTTTAAAAAATGTTTGTAAAATTCTGAAAAAAGTTTATTACGGAGTAAATTAGTAAAATTGTCCTTATTTATGATTTCGTAAGCAAAATGTAAAGGGAAAAGTAGACAACTAATATGGGACGGAGAGAGTATTAATTTTTGTGGTTGTTTGTTACGCCCATGAGTTCTTGGTTGTGTAAGTTACAACCAAATTCCTTGGAGGTTTGTTATTTTCAAAGTTTATGTCTTAATCCATATCAAATATATAAGTCCTCTTTATAATAAAAAAAAATAAAAAAGAGCAGGCAACATTGTTTCCCTTGTTAAACATATCCTCCAGCTTTAGACAGCATATAGTTGCAAAATATATTAACTTTAAATTCGCCACATATTATATTTTTCTTGTTTTTTTGAGTTAAAGGTCTATTGAAAATGATCTCTTTACCAAAAATACTTCAAATTCTTCTCTTTTTGATTCACTTATAAAACTATGTTAGATATGTTGTTGTCATTGGAAGCTTCTACCGTTGATTTAATATCGATATTTTTTTGCATGTTGAATGATTGAATTAGTTATGTTTGATAGTTCTAATTTCTTGTAGATTATACGTTTATTTTAACGAGCTTACCTTCTCACAAGACAAAGCACACCAATTTATTTCCTCTTTATATCAATTCTTCGATAAAATATCAATCAAAGCATATTGCAATAATATGTTTGTAACATTAAAATTTGCTTAACAGTATCAGTTAGCAAATCCAAAACTCGAAATTATAAGCTAGTAAACTATAATATATCTTACGGCAGAGGAAATATTTCTTCAGACAATGTCATTATCTTGTCATACAAATACGTGAAAACAAGAGTTGAATCGTGACGTTAATTCTTTAGTGCAACTTCCGTGTTACCAAATTACTGTTGTGCACATTGAACTCTCTGTGCACCTCCATGCATGTCTTCATCATCTTCGTCATATGCCTCTTGGGCCTGTTGCTGCTTCCTCCGCATCTCCTCTTCGATGTTAACATCATGTAAGGTGGTCTCCTCGCACTCGTCCAATTCCATATCAGTCATTTGTGTTTTCGGTTTTGGTGGCAATACTGCTTCAAGGTTCTTGCATTGCTCGGGGGATAATGTGTCGGGGAATTCTACAGTAAAGTGAATGTATAGTTTTCCTCTCATAAATGGTCTTTGGTACATAGGCATTCCTTCATCATTTATGGCTTTAAATTGATCTGTCGTGGCCAAAAACAAAGTTCACGATTGATATCTATGAGCAGAGATTCACATATAAAGCATAATTGATACCATAGAGATAAAAAAGGACACCAAATTTCAACGAACAGCAGGAGAGACATAGTGTGTGCATGAAGAAAACAATTAGACTTACACTCGCTGTATTAGGGAGACAACGATATATCAAGAAGTCCTAGGCATATATCAGAATGTAAAAGCAATTAAAGTATACTTTGGGCTTACCAGGCTTGACAACTTCTCCGGGTTGGGGTTTGATGATCAGCTGCCTATTATCTAGGTGAGTCAAGATGAACTGGAAACCACATAGGGCCTCGGTTAAGCTCAAGGTGTGCTCTACAAAGAGATCATCTCCCTTTCGCTTAAACTTGGGATGTTCCTTCTGTTGCAAGACAAAAACTATGTCCCCAGTGACGGTATCAGGCTGCCACAAAAAGTAAACATAAACAATGTGAAAAATCAATGGTCCCCTTTTTTGGTTGATAATAACATACAAAATGGTCATTATGACATAATCTACTTCAAAAGCTAAATTGAATGTCTTACTGCTTCATCAGCTTCGCCCGGGAATGTTATCTTCTGTCCGTTCTGCATACCCTTCTCGACAACAACTTCCAACACCTTCTTCTCCTGCACAACCTTCTCACCTTTACACTGCCCACACCTATCTTTATCATTGATCATCTCACCAGTACCCTTACACTCGTTGCAAGGGTGCTGCATCTGCTGGATCATGGATGGGCCAAGTTGTCTAATAGTGACTTTCATCCCAGACCCTTGACAGCCAGAACACTTCATTGAAGCACCTGATTTAGATCCTTTCCTGGTAATAAAAATATAGTATAAACCCCAGCAGAACTTCATAGGGAAAGATGATAAAATGATGTCGAAACGTAACTAATAACATCCTAAACTCACCCCTTGCACTTCGAGCACAATACATTGCGAGATAGTGACAGCTTCTTTGATGTTCCATTGTACAGATCCTCCAGAGAAACTTTGAGAGGGTGTACAACATCCTCTCCTCTTCTTTGTCTTCTTCCTCTGCTGCTTCCACCACCTCCTGGACATCAAATAAAGGAATATCAGAGACTGAAAGTAACATGAAAAGGAATCAACAAATTCAACATCAAACAAACAGCCATAGAAACATACCACCAAATGGGCTGCCACCAAAGAAAGATGAGAAAATGTCAAATGGGTCGTGTCCACCACCTCCACCGCCCATTCCTTCCTTGAGAGCATCTTCTCCATACTGATCATATATCTCACGCTTCTCGGGATCACTCAGAACCTCATAAGCTTGTGCAAGCTCTTTAAACTGAAATAAACAAAAAATTGCAGCTAATTCATTGATAAGACTCCACAGTAATTGACATCATTATCCTTCAATTAAGAAAGATTATTAATACAGCGACCATAGTAAATAATGTGACACTAAGAGTGCATACTCAGGGAAGTTAAAGCAAACTCTTGATTTGAAACATGGTGTCCATTACGAACATACATAGTATCCGTTCAATCCCAATAACAGACAATTGAAGTGTGTCTAACATCAGAATTCCTGTTGAGCTGAGGAGGTTTGAGGGTTCAATTACACAACAAAGAAGCTTCACACCAACACATTCAAAGCTTCCTATTTCTGCTAAGCAGCAAAATTAGATCTAAAAATCTACCTTTTCCTCCAAGAGATCAGCTTAATTACAGCAACTATCAAGCAACCATGCCCGATGGATATTAAGGTTCAGTCCAGCTAACATATCAAACTAGTTAGTCAGCTTATTTAGGGCAATGGATAGAATTAAATTCTCCATTCAATTTTACCACCAGAAATCACTTTTCTAAGCTCAAAGAAAACCTACAGATAAAGCTATGATGGATCTAAACTAAACCAAAAGAATTCCAAAACACCCATTTGTATAAAAGATACACAAACAAAATACAATTGAGATAATCTATGAAAAATTGATGCCGAGGCAAATCCAGTATTTAAACACGCCAGATGCACTACATAACACACACATACACACTCATATACATATTTCACTTTTTCTATGTAAGTTCGCGTTCGAGAGATTTAGGGCATGTACACCCACTGCTTATATGCTTGATCAGCTGAGGTAAATCCAGTATTTAAACATGATGACTGCACTTCTTAAAACACACACATACACAGAGACACATATGTATACATATTTCAATTTTTTCTGTAAATTTGCGTTCAAGAGATTGAGTGCTCGTACACCCACTGTTTATATGCTGGATCAACTGTGGTGAAAACAATAACCAAGTAGCTGTACCCTTTCAGGATCACCTACCATTTGTATAAAATCACATACAAAAAGAAATGATTGCAAAATGAGATAATCTCTACAGACAAACTCCATAAACACAAAACAATTTTATAAAGATGGTTGCACTTCTTCACACATTCTAAATTTCTCAGTAAATTTGAGCTTGGGAGACTTGGAATGTACACTCACTGCTTATATGCTTGATCAGCTGAGGCAAACCCAGTACTTAATCACGATCTACACTTCTAAATGAACACACACATCCACATAGATACACAGACGTACACACATTTCAATTTTTTCAGCAAATTTGCATTCAAGAAATTTAGTGCACATAACCCACTACTTATATGCTAGATTAGTTCAGGTAAAACAGAAAAAAATAGCTGTACCTTTTCAGGATCACCTCCCTTATCAGGATGGTTCTTAATAGCAGCTTTACGGTAAGCTTTCTTGAGATCTTCCGGTGCAGCAGTCTTAGGGACACCTAAGATCTCATAGTACTTCGTGTTGTCGCTCTTCTTCGGTGCCCTCCCAAACATCTTCTATCGCTTAATTTAGTCAAAATTGAACTAAAAAAAACACCAAAATCAGTTACAAATTGAACAATTAACAATTGGAAAATTAAGAACATATCAAGCACTCTTCTTTGGTGCCCTCTAAAGCATCTTCCCATGACTCAATTAGTCAAAAATTGAATTTAACAAACAACAGCAAATCAGCTACAAAATTATATATAGGAAAATCACAGCATATCACTCCCCCTTCTTCGTTTCTCTCAAAAACATCTTCGATTGCTTAAATCGTAACTAATTGAACTAAAAAACAATAAAATCAGCTACAAGTTACAATCAGAAAATTAAAAACATAGCATATCAAGCAGTCTTCTTCAGTGTCCTTCCAAACATCTTTGATCACTAAATTAGTCAAAAATTGAAACCAGAAGGCAACAGTATATAAGCTACAAAATTAAAAATCGGAACATTAAACCACACCAAGCTTAATTAGTCAAAAAACTAAACTTAAAAAAACACACAACATCAGCTACAAAATTAACAATCAGGAATTTAAACTATATCAAGCACTCTTCTTCGTTGCCTTCCAAAAACATCTTCGTTTAGCTCAATTAGTCAAAAATTAAACTAAAAAACAACAAAATCAGCTACAAATTCGGAAAATTAAACCATATCAAGCAATCTTCTTCACGTCTCTCGAAAAACATCTTCAATCGCTTAATTTACTCAAAAAAGTGAACTAAAAATAAAAAAATCAGCTACAAATACGAAAATTACAACATATCAAGCACTCTACATCTTCGATCGCTTAATTTACTCAAAAATTGAACTAAAAAAACAATAAAATCAGCTTAAAAAAAACTAACAATCAGAAAATCATGAACACATCAAAAATCATAAATTTCCAAAATTATCAGTTGAATGAAGATCGATTCAATACGTACCGATGATAAAGCGCGGCGAGAAGAAGAGTTTGTTGGCGTTGTTTGAGTATGGAGGAAAGAGAGAGAGAGGGTTTGCTTTGAGTATGAGATCTGTGGTTTTATTGAGAGGTAGAAAATTGAACGGTCCAGATTTGTTGGTGGAAATTAGGGAATATATAGAAGACTCAAGGATAAAGACTTCTTTGGTCTTGCACACTCCCTTTTTTTAGTTTCGAGTCTGATCAAAAGTTATTGAATTTTTGTAGATTGGTACGTTACGTTGAAGATCATTTGATTCGTGGAATATTTTGAGATTGAGTTTGAGGTAAAATCTATTTGGTTAAAGGTATAACTAATCTTGAATAAATTTACACTTTAAATTTGATGTTATACCACTTGATTAGTGTTTGTTGTCATATTAATTTGGAGATCAATTAATTTAAAAAAATTCCACTCCTAAAATTTGAATCGAAAATCTTTAATGAAAGTACTATCACTCCAACATAACTTTTTTGATATTGCACACTAATTTTTAATTATAATCTTTGATATTGCATACTATTTTTGAATTTATTCTTTCTAAATTATACTTTGCTTCATAAGAGTACTATTTAGATAGAAAAACAATTTAGCATGAAAAAGAGAAACTTTTATATTTAACCCTAACTATTTGATTGAATCATTCATACAATATTTCTATTGAAATGTCTTGGTTAAAATTTCATATTGATGTAACAATGGATTTTTCTTTAGGAAAAAACTAATACTAAAAAGTGACACATGATAGTACATGAATAACTTACTTGCACGATAAGAGAGTTACTCGAACGGTAAATAATCCTCACCCTCCAACTCTAAAGCTGTGAGTTCAAGTTACCAAAAGAGCAAAATAAGATAGTACATGAATGACTTACTTGCACGATATAAGAGAGTTGCTCGAACGGTAAGCAACCCTCACCTCCAATCCTAAAGTTATGAGTTCGAGTTACCAAAAGAGCAAGACTGGACTCTGAGAACCGTGACCGTTAATAAAAAGAAAGGCAAACATTATATCTTTCTTTATTGATATATTTAAGATTATAAGATTCTACAATGAGCATACATTAATAAAAAATCTAGTCATTATTGTTACAAATCAACCTTACTTCTCTGGAAGTACTAAATGGGTTTGGCCCGTGTCAACACGGGTCCAACAAATTGTATTTTCAAGTGATGAATGTTTTGCATAGTCATTGAGTGAGTCCTCTTGAAACCAGGAGCAAATTATCAGCTATTCTTTCAACTTGCTACCCATGTTTTGGTTGGGCATATTAATTATGTTCTTTGTAATCGTACAGTCATATATATATATATATATATTATTCTCATAAATTCTAAAAAATATTGTAATTAATTATAATTTAATAATTAATTTTTCTTTTTCTAATTGACAGTATAACATTTCTTTTAATATTTTGTAAGAAATAATAAGCATATATAAATTATTGTACGTTACATAACAACACAAATGTTTAAATCTCTTTTACTGATTATACTTTTGAAAACTTTTTCAGTGGCATCAATTATTGTATAAACTATCAAGATTATTCTAAAAGTGTTTAAAATAAATTAAGACCTCACTTCATTGAATATGTCAATTAGAGTATAATTTTTTTACTTATAATATTCCATAATACTTTTAAATTTAAAACAATATTATAATGATTGTTACCTTTAGAAGACATTTAAAGTTAAGACAATAGTTGATAATCTAATTAGTTTGAGCTTGAAATGTTTAATAAAACATCTCAAAGAATTGAAGACAATCTTACAAAGTCAATATTAAAACATGGTTGATTCAAATTGAAGTGAATTTGAGAAATTAAGAAATAAAAAGTAACTGTAAATTTAATTGTTTATGATTTTTAATTATAATTACATCATTAATAAAATTTTAAAATATGTGCATCATAATTAATAAGAGATTAGCAGCAAATTATTAAAAAAAATATTAATTAATGTTGTCAAGCATTTATAGTATACATAGCAACTAAAAAGGAACGGAGGAAGAAGTAACCTAATTGTTTTATACTTAGGGTTTCATCAGATATGATCATCTCTTTTATGTATGTATCTCCTTCATCTGCTTTTGGTTCTTCGTTTAATCTTGCCTCTTATTGGAATTTGTTTCTTTTGTGTGCATCTTTGGTATGTTTTCGTAACTGAATTTAGGTTTTTTTGGTTGTTTTGGAGGCCCTTATTTTTAGGTTGAGCCGCTCTTGAGCTGAAATAAGTAAGGTGCACATTATATTATTTTATCCACATTTGGTTGAAGGTATTAGATTATTCTGGATTATTTATTTCACCATTATTAACATATTGATGATATAAGTTAACCTATATAATTGATGAAATAACTTATTTCAGGATTAATTATCCCGAGATAACTTGTTTCCAACTAAACGGCCTAGTTCAATTAGTGTGGTCTTTGCCTTTTATTGATTTGACTTTCTGGTGCAATGTTTCCTTCTCCTTTGTATTTGGATTTGTTGCACTCGAGCTGGGGTCTTTCGAAAACAGTTTCTCTACCTCCACGAGTTAGCTGTAATGTCTGCATACATTGCAGTGCTTTTTCTACCCATCTCGATCAAAAGCCTCTTCTTTCCTCATCGAGGGACTTATTCTATAGATTTTCTTAATAGAAAGAGGAAATCCGTTGTTCGGAAGAGAATACAAAGAATCCGCGAGGAGCTAGAAAAAGAAAAACATGATGGCATGAAACTCGATTACATACGTTGATTGTTCGTCCACTTCAAACGCTCAAAACATACCATTTTTCGTGTGAAATGACAGGGATTGGTTTGGTTACCTAGGGAATCCCAAGCAAAGCAATCTACACAATTTTCGGGTTCAGTAGTAGGATTAAAAAATCTAGAGATAACTTATCTTTTATGTCTATTTTACCCTTGTAATTAAATACTATTTATCATCCAACACATTTTCAAAACATTAAATTTAATAAAGTCAAAGGATAATATAGTAATATTACCTCTATTATTTATTGTTTCTTAAGAGGTGTGCCAAGTCAATAACGGACAACTATTATTAGATAGAGGGAGAGGGAGTATGTTATAAGTAAGATAAATGGTTACAATTACACGTGGTTACTTAAAGAGAACTGAAATCAACGCGTTTATTCTCTAATAAAATTGATCATAACTTGCAGTACAATCTACACAACTATTTGTACAACAATCCATTGCTTTGTTCGTACTCAAAAGTCCCATTTCTATATAGGTTAGCAAGGTAAGCCCGTGCTATGCACGGGCCCAGCATGTCCAACATGAGCTAGTCTTTTTTTATACATGTATAAGTTAGCTCGCATTAATTAAAGGGAAAATTGTATAAAATAACAAACTATTAATTCAAATTAAATATTATAACCACATTTTGATTTAATTGTAACCCGTAGCAAACTGTTGCCATTTTGCCTCTCTCCCTGAATTTCTCGCTTGCCACTCTTGTTTCTCGTTGGGCAGTCTTTCCTCGCCTCTCTCACTTTATACAAACACAAATGTATAAAATGCGTTTGTGTTTGTATAAATCGAGAGAAAATTGTATATATACATAATCTTTCGTTCCCTCTCTCCCCTCCTCCCAGATCTTGCTCTCCACTCTCTTAGATCTCGCTCACCAGTCTCACTCGCCTCTCTCACTTTATACAAACACAAATGTATAAAATGCGTTTGTGTTTGTATAAATCGAGAGAAAATTGTATATATACATATATTTTCGTTCCCTTCTCTCCCTTCTCCCAGATCTCGCTCGCTCACTCGCCTCTCTCACTTTATTCCTATACACTTATGATTATACAAATACAGATCTTCCTCTGCCCAGTTTTCTTTTGTCTTTCTCTCTTTTTCGCTTTATACAAACACATATTATACAATGATTCTTTTGTATATGTATACTGAAACAGATTATATAATTAATTCTTTTGTATATGTATAGCGAAATATACATATTAATAGCCATAGCAAACATACACGATGTTTGTTATGAAGCACAATTATGCAAACTATAGTTATAACATACAAATATGATTTTTATGTTTGCTATATGTGAAAGTTGCTCTTAATTAAAAGGGGCAAGCATCACCAAACTATAGGAATGATATTCACATAACATCACTTTTTTTATAATTACACAAAGATACGCGAAGTTACTATGGAACACAATTATGCAAACTATAGCTATAGCATACAAATATGATTTTTATGTTTGTTATGTGTGAAAATTGTTCTTAATTAAAGGGGCAAACATCACCAAACTATAGGAATGATATTCACATAACATCACTTTTGTTATAATTATACAAACATGATTTTAGAAAAAAAATAAGTACACCATCATACGCGAGCATTTTCATCCATCTAAAAGGATCTTCCACGCCTCAAAATACATGTGGTGGCTATATATACGTCTTTTGAGTATGAAAAGGTTGAACTTCTTCAGTGGAACACCTCAAAGTACATGTGGTGACTATACATAAGTTTCGACTAATCCTAACAATTGAATATGTGTATCCATATTGGAAATTAACATATCATTGGAACTTGTTGAAGAATTTGAAGAAATAGAACACCTTTCTCTTTCTTTTCTTAATTTTACTACATGAACTATCAACAACTATTCATCATTAAAAAGAACACATCTCAAATATCAATTGTTCTACTGGAAAACCTCAAATATCAATTGTCCTACTAGAAAGATGGTGATATTTCAGGTAGGAAATTGACAAACCTGATAGTTGAAGTGTGTTGACAAATAGTTGGTAATAGTCCTGGTAGAAAATTCACACGCTTGATAATTGAAGTTTTGCAACTCGAAAAATTGAGATACTTTAGGTATATTTTTTTTAATCAATAACTCTAAATCAAATAAATTGTAGAATAATTATACAAAAAGCAACAAAGATCGTACTTTTAAAGTAGCAATAATGTGAAGTGCACTACTTGTTACTAAATAATCTATTTTTAAAAAAAAAATTGATACCATAACTAATGAAATCCTAATAGAAAGTTGTATATACC
Source organism: Solanum tuberosum (assembly GCF_000226075.1). NCBI lineage: Eukaryota > Viridiplantae > Streptophyta > Magnoliopsida > Solanales > Solanaceae > Solanum > Solanum tuberosum. The sequence goes on along the minus strand of NW_006238999.1, from coordinate 1,184,659 downwards.
AAATAGTTAAACAAGCATCTTTACACTACTTGAAAATTTTAAAATTATTTCCGCTTTATCTAACGTAATTTCAAGCTTTATTCTTATTAAAAAAATTCTTAAGACATCTCAAATTTATTTTTGAAGAGTTAAGTTATGGTTGAGATAGGATAAAATAAAAAATAAAGTGAAAGAAATTTATAGTTATAGTAAACTAAAATGCAGAAAAGTAACAGAGAACAAACCAAAGAGAAAGAAAAGGGGGAAAATGAAGAATCTATATATAATATAAAGCCAAATGTAGACAAGGTGATATGACACCTCTCTAAGGTCACCATTGTTATTTATCTTTCTTTTAAAAATCTTTTTTTGACATTTTCTCATTTTTCTTCTTATTTTTTAGTTTAAAAATTAACTATAACCTATCCTATTTATGAGGTTTCATTAATTTTTTTTAACAATCATATTAATTCATTGTCTATAAGTTACTACATTGATTTTATTAATTATAATGTATCGGTTGGAGAAATGAAAAGCCA
>NW_006238999.1:1156882-1184110 GCF_000226075.1 Solanum tuberosum | reverse complement strand
CAAGCCACTCCATGTCTTCTCCTTTCTTAATCCATTTTAATTACTCTTTTTAAAATTTCCATATTTTATTTTATATTTTTTAATATATATACACTAAAGTTGGAAAAAAAAGTAATATGATACTAATTTAGGTCCAGAAATTTTCAATTCATTTTACCTTCTTCTGATTATAAACTAATACTAATATTTTGTTTATATTTTATATATATTATAAATTTAATGTATTTATAAGGAGTAACTACTCATAATTCATAACTCTTCAATTTCTACTCTTAATAATATCTACAACTCCCACAATTTTTATGTTCATAACCCCCAAACTTTAATTTGTAATGCCTTATTGTATTCCCCTATTTTTTTCCTATATATACTCATGTTTTGTTCATGAATACTCTCAAAGTTAGTCTTTCTTTTCTTCATCACTTTTGAGTTGTATTTTATAACTTGTAACACAAAAGGAATATATGAAGATAAGAAATATTTTATCTCAAGTCTATCTTTTCATTTTTATGTAGTTAGTTATGCTTTCATAATTGAATGTGTTTTTTACGTATTCGTTATACTTCTCCAAGCAAGTATATATACATGATCAATAAAGAAAATCTTCATGACAATGATATTGAGGTAATTTTGATAGTAGTAGTAATATTTTAAATGCATTATTTTTGTATGGTTGGTCGAAAAGTTAATCTTATTTAACAATTACATAGTTGAGTTTGATTATAATATTTGTTAGATTTCAAGTAATCATGAATTTTGATTGTTAGTACACTCATTATTATTTTTTTGCAAATGTATTGTATAGTATATATTTCTTTCTTCTTTTTCATATAATTATTTTTGAATTGGTATAATTGAAATAAAAATATTATAAATATCATACATATTATATTATGGATCTACTTGTAAAGGGAAGGCCTAGAAAACTTTTTGAAGCATATATAGAAATTATTTTTGCTAGAAATTTTCTTACTTTTAACTTGTAATAGTAGTTTTGTTACACCTATTGATCATGTTATTTAAAAAAATTTATTTCAAAAAAGAAATAAATGTCTACATAGAAGATTATAGTCCACAAAAGATAAGAGAAAATCTTTTAAAAAATTATATCTTCAATTCAATATAGTAGATTATTGTTTCAAAATTAACCTCTAATATTCCATTTACCTTGCCACTTAATATATCAGTTTTTGTTTAACAAATAATATTGTACATATTGAAGAAAAATGAAAAACAAAACTATATATTGTATTCAAGATGAAAACAAATATCTATATTATCTTCATTGCCCTAATATGAATGTATATAAATATTACATACCACTTCATTTTAAAATAAGAAACTATCATATATATATATATATATATATATATAATAATTTCACTAGTATAAAAAAGAAAAAGAAAAACGGATACAGAGAGGGAGAAAATGGAGAAATTGAGGAAAAGATCAAGAAAAATAATTATAAATTGGAAAAGGGAGGTGCATATGGGCTGTTGTACGGGTAGAAACACACGTGAAGTTTATTTTTTAATGGGCCAAGATTAGTTTTATAGTACTATTTGCAATTCAATTTGTACAACTTTTTAATGCAGTCTTCGTCCAACAAAGTGTCATTTATTTATAAAATAAAATAAATAAATAAGGGTAAAGTAATTAGCAGCATCAAGGTTTAAGAAACCAAAATTCTGCACACAATGTTTAAACCCCAAAACTCTCCTAACCGCGAAGTGATGCGCGAGGGACAGCAGGTAAGCCTAGTTCATCAGCCTGTGCATCACAAGTCGATAAAAGGTGTCAAAGTTAGTTATATGTTAAATGAAGAAATACGAATATGACAGTATTAGAAAGCACCGCGAGAGAGATTTGGGACTGAGATGTTATATTTGAGCCCTGCACCATGCAGACTACACCTGGTATTTAAGTGGAGAAGGGCAGCTCATTATCCCCCGAATCTCAAAGGATGAGGTTGGTCCTAAGGGTGAGACCCCGGACAGATTCTCAGTCATCAAAATAAAAGATACATGATGTAAGATATGTAAAATACATATAATAATCAACTATCCCTTGTATATGTAGAAAAACTACATGTTTAACAGAAAAGAGGTCGATTAGTTTTCAGGTCTAATTGACAATACCTGCGCATTAGCTCTACCAGCTGGCATTGACGCGTGTCCCATTGGTGCTGATGGCATGTTAAGCTCTGAATCCAGATCTGGTTCCTTGTCAGGTTGTAGGTATGAAGGGACACCTTCTTCAAACTCCATGTCCGCTTCCAGAGCATCAAGCTCTGATAAAGAAGTAAGGTTAAATGCACAACAAACATGTTTTCACTAGAATATTCAAATGTACAAGAACTAATCTTACCACCCATGAGCTCTTCTTCATCAACGTCGTCAGGCACACCGTAGCTTCTCCCAAGAGTTTCTTGAATTTCATTGCTTACATCCATCAGGTCTGTCATTTCATCTTGTAGGTTCTATATAGCATAAGAGTATCACATCACAACATGGATAAACTTCATAGCCGTAGTTGTAAATAGAAAAGGAAGAGATTAAACTCAGGGAAGCTTAAAAGAAAAACTTAAATGGTAATGGAGAATACATACATCTACGTCTTGAATGCTCACAGTTTTCATCATTCCTTTTAATTCTTTATTTGCTGACTTCATTGCTGCCATCTGAAGAAACATAGTCAAGTTAATAATGGAAAATTCCACTCTAAACAAATGAAACCCATTGCTCAAATGTGCCTTCAACACAAACATTTGAACTAAGATGGAAGCAATTGGAGAATAAGAAACTCTAGGGGAGACAAATAGAAATCCCTTCTTCATGACAATTTGGTTGTCCTCCTACCTCTAGGGAGGTAGGCAGCAGGTTCCCATCAGGTTACCGAATACGCTTCGCTTGACAAGCCTTGAGCTGTGCCCAATGGAGCGCTACCAAGAAAAAGACACTTCACCATGAATTTGATATAACCAAAAATGTCTGATAAGCGCAGAAACTCCTAAGCTCAATATCAAAGTGCTGGATGATGGCCAGGAAATAGTATAAGATCTATTTTTCTCCTCCCGAAAATAAAATTCAGTCAAACTTCAGAGGAAAGGCAACTTATTTCAAGGAGCATGCACTATTATTAAAAAAATGATGCTGCATGATATAACAAGAATGGCATAGATGAACTTCAAGCACAAACAGTTTTTAGACTTGTGGATCTGTGGAATGTCAAAACCGACCGTGGTTAAGTTCTGCGTTAGGGGGATTGCAGATAAGAATTACCCATTCAAGCAGTTAATTAACAATTCCACAAATAAGACAACATTTTGTTATTGTGAAAAAGGTAACTGGTGCAAACGAATGGATTCCATTTAACATTTAACATACTGTTTGCTGAGCATCTTTGATTCCCTCAGCAGCAAATGAGACTTGGTCTAAGTTGTATGTCTGATTGTAGAGCATGTCCCGCTGGCCTTCATACCTGTTGATTATTCATCGGATAACTTATGCATTTTTCAGAACAATATGTTAATACATGACCTAAGACTATAAAACAAGCAAAAGAAGAAAGAGAAATATACTAAATAGTGTTTGAGAATGTAATTTCTACCTCAAACATGAAAGTGAAAAATAATAGCCCATCTAAGTATAAGAGTGCACCAATGGTAAGGATTACTGGTCAATGAAGTTGGCGCAAAGACTACAAACACTAGGTGATTTCTTTCTATCCCCTAAGTCTTGGGGCAGAGTTGCCCGGTACCTATGTTGGTGGGAGGTATCAGGTACTCGGTGGAATAGTCAAGGTGCGCTCAAGTTCGGCTGAACACCTCCATCATCAAAAAAGGAAGAAAAAAAAAGGATGCATTAAAGTATATTGTATATAGATTTATGGCCTGGCACTGCCTACTTTTGCTTCAGATATGATAACAACAATTAATCCACTGTTTCTGTTTCTCATAACATGATAACAACAAAGGATCCCCAAATATGTATCTTTTCATGTTATTCATGTGTGTGTGGGTGTGTGTATGTGCGAGAGAGAAATAGAGAGAGAGAGAGAGAACTGTTAAATTGAGTTCAATTATTTCATCTCAGAACTTAAACTAATTGACTTTCACATGTTAGTAGACACTCATCACAAGTAATTGAACTTGATAATTTGACAAGCCACTTTAAGCCTCATTAAACTCAAGGTAATGGCATATAATTTAACTCACATTCTCTTTTGCTTCAACACTCTCATAGCTCGAGCTTTTACTGCCTCCTGAGCTGGACCTGGTCGAGTCTTCTTTAGCTGTTCCTTGTACCTTGCAAGTTCAGCATCAAGCTTCTTGATTTTCTCTTCCACTGACTCACCTCTTTTATTGATCTGGACAATTAAGAAGCAATCAAAAGGATCAGAGATTACTCGTGCAAACAACCAATAGTAATCACTAAACTTCAGAGAGCTAAAAATAAAAAAAATATTCCAGGTTAATTAACTGGAAACCATACAAGCAGCCATCTTCATTATACTACAAAAGATTTGCCTCAATTTACTTTCCACTAATACTATTTTTGAAGTCTAGCAATCTGTCTTTGAGTACTATTTTTTGCAACATTTTCCGTAACAATCCTACTTTTTATCTAGTATCTAAATTATTGATAAAAATTCCGTAAAATATATTACGGATCTCAAGCTTGAGTTTACATATTGAGCGCAACACGAGGACTTCCCATGACAGCAGAGGTAGACAGAGTAATAGATGTGTCTGAAAAAATCACTAAAATTTTACAAAAATTAAATTCTGAACCCTTAATTTCAAAAGTTTAATGAGTTCAGAGCTAAAATCCTAGATTAACTTCTGCATGACACACATCCTCCTCCTCCTCCTAACTAATACTATCGATCGAGCTCATTTAACTTCAGAATCCTGATGCAATCTGAATTCAGATGTACTAGTACTGGTATAACCATCCTCCAAACCCACCATTCCTTAAGGACAGAGGGAGCTCAATTGTTAGGAAACTGCAGAAAACATGAACTTTTACCTCATCGAAACAGCCATACAAAACAAATGAACCAAAAAAAAGGAAGAGAAATTGCATTTCTATGCATAGCTTAGCAGAAAACATTGGAAAAAAAAATACCCAGTTCAAACAGTACCAAAATTCCAACAGAAATGGCAGTGTCTGCATAATTTAGCAGAAAACATTCCAAAAATTCTAGCAAAGCAGCTACACAACACATTGGAACTAAAAAAACAAACAAAAACCCAAAAAAACGAAGAGAATTGCAATTTGTTTGCATAATTTAGCAGTATTTAAACTATAGATCTAGTTTGTTGGGAGAAAAAAAAATTACCCTATCGGAAGCATCTTGAACAGATGGAGCAGGTTGTGTTTCCTTCTTAATGCCGAAAACTCTCTTCATCTCCTCAATCTTCTTCTTCGTCGGTCACAAAATTCTAGGGTTTCTGGTTCAATCGGAGTTCAATTTGGTACTTTTCTAACAAAATGATCTGTTGTGTTTTGTCTCGAAAAAGTTAAACATGCTAGTGAAACTTTTTCAGTTTCCAACCATAAAAATATTTTTTTTTTTGAAATAAAGGTTAAAAATACATTTGAATTTACACTTTTCTTTTTGCGTTTTTTATTTGAACTATCATCCATTATTTATTAAATCACATAATAAAATCAATTAGACCAAGTGTTTGGATATAATCACTAAAAGGCGTGTGATAATGTCTATGAGGCGGCTAACTCATTAATTTCGAGGTACGTTTTGATAAATAATTAATAATAGTTCAAGTCGAAAATGTAACCACATGATATTTTCAAATAGAAAACTCATAAAAAGATGATATTTCAAGTGTTTTTTTTCTCTTACCATTATCCTTTTTTTTTTAAAAAATGCCATTTGGCACTATTTGTAACAAAAAATGAGATTGCATAGCATGCACCATCAGATACTAGTGATACTTCATGTTTTTTTTTTTAAAAAAATAAATCATTATCTCTATTTTATTCCTTTGCTTTTCACCGCTTCGATTTGATATTTGCTTTGAGGTTCGATTATTCAAATTCGCCCTCGAAATTCTCTCTTTAGAGAAAGACGACTAAGAACGAATTTGAGATTTTTAGTATTAAAATCCACAAGATGTGCGAACAATATTAAACTCGTACCCAAAATTATATATTTATGAGGGGGAAAGAACCACTTAAGATTAGTGCAAGAATGATACACACAAATCGAGAAATGGTCCAAATTCTTAAAAATACTTTTACTAAATATAGATAAATGACGTTCCTTTTGAAGTAAACTGAAAAAAGAAAGTAAAAACACGTGAATTGAAACGGAGTAATTCGATACAAACATTTCCTCAGGTAACACATTTTTTTACACAAAAAGCAGAAGAATTATGTACAAGAAACACATGAAGAGAAGAAGAAGGTCCATCTAACTGAATATGAAGGAACTAGCTAAAGAACACATGTTTATTGAAGTTCAGATAGCAAACCAAGTTGCTTTCGAGTCCTCCCAACGAATAAATCTCCAGATTTTATCATCCCTGGAAGGCGTCCAATACACGATAAACAGTAAAACTGTGCTACAGCTTCTTTTTTGCCTAGAGCGATTAACGACAATGGTAAAGCAGGTTTATATACATTCAAGTTGTTATCGTTAGCGTTCTTCATTAACAATCTTATGTTCTTGGCAGTTATCCCCGCGTGTCTTTGAGCCAAATATCCTAGTTTAAGTTCCTGCATTTTCAACGATACTAAGTAAGAACGTCTTGTGATGAAATGTACAAACATGATATATAAGAACAAATGCAAGTCATTGGCATTTTAAGTTGTTTACTCGTAGTAAACCATCAGGACCTTCACAAGATAGGGGTAAGGCTACGTACACACCACCCTCGTGGGATAACACTGGATATGCATACATGGTAGATCTTGGACCAATGGTTTTTCTGATCCATTTCGTGAGTGTACACGTTTAAACAAAGGTATGTGTAAGGGAAAAAAACTGAAGTCTTTTGTCAGGTGAGTTGGATCCTCCAACAGCTATGCATTTTCGGAGGATCTGACACAGGTGTGGTAGCATTTTTGGAGGTCCGAGCAACATAGGTCTTCTGCATAATGCAGAATAGCATCAGGGTCTTAACGAGTGAGGTTTCTAGAGTTTAGTCAGCTTTTTAACCAGTGAGGTTTCTGAGGCAGTAAGGGACATGAAATTTCAGTTTCCTTATCATAATATATAGGTAGAGAGGTTGTTTCCAAAGGTCCTCGACTCAAGTGCAGCAGATCAATGTAGTTATGAAAAGGAAAAACAACAGTGAAGAAAACATAACAACTAACAATGAAAGGAGTGCAGCGCATTCAGAAAAGGAACAGTAACAACAACAAAATAGTGCGATAACTGAAAACACAACAAACAACAAATGATGGTAGATATCAAAAGCGAGAAACTACAAGAATAAGACTAATACTACGACAGACACCACCAAGTCTAAACCGCGTTAGCAAGATCTAATTGTTCAAATATGAGTTTTCAAAACCAAAAGGTACTAGAGATAGTTCGAAGAGTACTTACAGGGATATCAGTAATATCTCCAATACCAAAGACATTGCTTCGACCCTTGACCTTCAAATCAGAATCAACCATCAACCTTCCATGAATATCCAAACTACCTTTCAAGACGGTTTCTTTTAGCCACCCTGAACCTATCGGCTTTCCAATGCAAATGAAATGGCATTCAGCATCTATAGTTTGTCCACCAGATGTTTTGTAAACACCGTCTTTTGCAGAATTTACATCGACAGATTGCCCCAATATGATCTCAACCTTCCTTGATTTTAGCCAATGCACTACCTTATTGCTAGCACTTTCTCCTATAAATTCCAACAACATTGATCCCCTATGCACAATCGTCACCTTCTTATCGGGATAATCCACAGCAATTTCAGCAGCCAGTTCCACTCCTGTTTGTCCTCCCCCGATTATTAATATGGAGCTGGCAGATTTAATCTTTTGATGATCTGTAAACCAATAAAAATTAGTAGAAATGAAGCTATTGATGAGTACGGTTACTCTGTCCACCACGGCTAGAACAAATAGAAAGAAATCATCTACTGTTTTTTTGTCTCTATTGATATCTGTCCACCGGAGAAAGTGTATAATTTCACTAGTAAAGTCCCTCGGGAAGGTATACAACAACTACAACTCAACCACAAACTATTTGAGTAGCAAAGGTTTTAAAAAATAAAAGATTATAATGCAAACTACGAGTATATCGATTGATCCATGATGCTACCTGTTTGGTATTGAGAAAACTTCTCATCTTTCGTGTAAGCACCAGTTTCCGAGTGACCAGTAGCAATAACAGCAAAATCATACGCAACTTTGTCGCCTTTTGCAGTTACAACCTCTGTATCCGTGATGTTAGCAGCAGCAGATGTAATGACATTTCCATGGGGAAGGTATTCGGAGTGACTAAAGACGGCTCGTTTTGCAAATGAAGGATCACACATTGACCTTAATGCAGCCCAAGGAATCTCAAAATACTCCTTCCTGTTCATATTTTTCGTATTCTGTTAATTAAAACACACTACAAATAATAAATCCTTGTAACATCTTAATGAAAACAGCTAATAAGTGCTTCCATCGCATAATTGATTACATAATAAGCTATCCGTTAAGAAAATGGACCTTGGACCTAACTCATGAGGCGATTGCCAAAGACAGACCATATAAGGAGACAACAACATGTAACACTCCCTTCCCTAGAACCCCACGACTGGATATATAGAGCGTGAACAACATAATATGTGAACCTTAATAGGGTAATCAAGAATATGAATAGGTCTGACTCTGATACAACGTTCAAAAATGGATATTAAGCTTAACGCAAATCCCAAAAGTTCGGTCATGAGATGATGATTATCCATACATATATTAGAAAACAACAACAATCCATTCTCTCAATCAATGGTATCAACTACGCCTCAATCTCAAACTATCTATAATCGGCCATTTAACTAATGATAGAACGACTCAGGCTTATAGTCTAGTTGTACCCGTAGGAGCCTCCGATACAATAGGTGTAGGTTCAATTTCCACGATCCCTTCTCCCACCCCCCATTTAATGAAGAAAAGAAAAAACAAAACAAAGTGCTTTGCGAACCATGAGAGTCAAATTCCAGCAAAGGCAAAAACATTATTCTCTCTGTCCCAATCTATATGGACAGTTCAAATTTCGAGAGTCAAATTTCTTAACGTGAATTCGGACACATAATCTTTGAGTTAAATAAAATAAAATTCATATATTTGAAAACTACATAAGTCAATGATGAACAATTATTCAAAATACTCAAAAGACATAAAACAATCATAGTCAAAGAGAAACTCGTTTGACTCTCGAAATTCTAAAGGTGCCACATAAATAAGGACCGAATTAAGGAGTAAGCGATTCCTTCTCATCCATCCAAACCTTGATGAACAGAGTTACCCATTACCTATACTTATGCAACACAACATGTACTCGTGATGCGTACAAGCTGACCCAGACACCACGATTATCAAAATTTTTATAACAAATTCATAAAAAAAAAAACTCACATATCAATGAGGGTAACATTGGCTTCATCTTGAAGACTCCTTGCAATAAGAGATCCAGCAACTCCACCTCCAATCACCACTACTCTTTTCTTCTCTCCCTCGGAATCCGCCATGGCTCAATTCGACAATGCAGCATAAAAAAACTAAACAACACAATTCCCCTAATACCCAAATGATCTCTACATAGGTACATACAAAGAGGGAACAATCTTGAAAAAATTTCAATTTTTTTTTATGGATTTGTTCTTATGAAAACTTGTTTGTATTAAAAAGAAAAAAAATGGTTATCGGCGATAGCTATCGCCGATAACACCACAACTGCTTTGTCCTAAAAGGGGGGACTGAAGGATTGGGAAGACGATGAATAAATAGAGTTATAATAATAATTATAATAAAGGTAAAACAAAATGTGAATGGTGAAGAGTAGAGAAAGGGAGCTCTGTTTTTTGTTTTGTTTTGTGCATGGCAGGTTTTGCTTATTTTTAGGAAAAAAATGATTGAAAATATTACACATAAGTTTATATATATGTTAATAAGGATAAGTCTTGTCTTTAAATGATGACATAATACGTAAATGTACTCTTTAACATGGTCTTATCTGATATGATATTTATGCTCTGTAACTTTGGTGTGCATAACTAGTCAGTTAAACTTGTACATTTTTGATTACTCTATTGTGTAATTTAATCATCTCGGTTTCTCTTTGATGTCGATTAAGTTCATTTTTTTAAATTAAAACATCATATAGGAATTGTATTGTTATATATTATGTCTCATTTGATCCTTCATTTGTATCGATATACTCATGTTTAACGTGTGATAAGGGTGTCAAAATTTTGAGCTATTTTTTACAAACGTACTTAATTCCATGCAATTGTATTGGATATTGACAATCAAATCTGTCTATAACAACGTTATTTGTTCGGATAGTTTTTGGTTCTATAGCGAAATGTCGTTATAGAGATCACATATAACATAACATAACATAACATGGAAAATTGGTTCTACAAGAACTCATCGATCACTATAGTGAAATGTTATTAGAGAATATGACTATTATAGAAATGTCCGAGCAACATAGTCTCTATCACCAACATAGTGGAAATGTGAAGTATGAGAAAAAGTAGGCGAATAAATAGACATTCTTCCAATATTTTTAAGTACTTTTTTTGTCCACATTGACCAAAGTAGTATACACAATTCATTGGAAAAGTAAATAAATGCGTACACTCTAGCCTTTTCAGACTTCACTTTGTGAGATTACGCTGGATATATTGTTGGTTTATATGCCTTCAAAACAAGGTTGACAAATTCATTTGTTTTTTTCAAGCCAATCAAGAATGCCTTGCTCTGATTCAGTGAGTTCCTCTTTCTTATCCTTCAAATTGCCTTCTAAGTAGCCAAAATAGTCTCTGTAATTGCGTTTGTAGTAACTATCCAATCTCTAAATAAAAGAAGAAAAAAAAGGTAAAATCAATAAATAATACTCCACAAAAAAGTAAAATTAATAAATTGGAAGCTAGCCCCTAGATTTGGTGGCGCAATACGTGATGTGTGAGTTAGAAATTGTATATAGTAGACAATGGTTGATATTAATGTGGAGAAGACTAGAAAGGTGTGTCAACTATTCATCGAGTTTTGAACTGTGTACCATTGGTCCTCGTGGATTCTTGGGTATCAAAAAAATAATAATAACTTGAAACTTATATATCGATGTGAAGTACTCTACATTATCAGTGTGTATAAGTAAAATCCTTTTAAAAAACAAAGAATTTGTACACTATCCGTATATTATAACTTCGTGTAGCAAATTATTGCTTTAGTTCCCCGTCATTAATCCCATTTTTCTTACGAACAGTTAGTTATATATCTTTTCGGTGACCGAATAGTATAAAATGACATTTACATTGTCAGCGCATAAAAGTTAAACTCAGAATATTTTTACCTCCTTATCATTCTTGGTCTTGTTCTCTTCTGACTTCTTGAGATATCCTATAACAAGAAGAAGAATACAAACATTAATTATTTGCAATTTTTGTGATAAAAATTAATTGTGATTGAAAAAATATAATGAAATACTTCCTCCATTTCAATTTGTTTGTTTTATCTTTTCTTTTAGTCCATTTAAAAATATGTATTTTTTTCTTTTTTGGTAATTCTTTAATTTATACTTTTTACATGACATATTAAATGATATTTTGGTACATTCTCCATATCTTTAGTTTATTAAACGTCATGTTTACTTTTTTAAACTCCGTGTCAAATCGAAATCAGACAAACAAATTGAATCAGAAGGTACGAAGAATGTGAAATCAAGAAAACATACTCTTAAGAAGCTCAGTTTGAGAATCATTGACTTGAACAATTGCAATAATTGTTGAAAATAGAAGCTCTCTTCTTCCTTGCCATGTCTCTTTTTTTGTTTTCACTCTAATTTCTTTGGTATTAATTGCTTGCACATAAAATCTTGAAAAAAAATATGTACAATTTCCAGCATTTAGGGCCATGGAGAAGACAAAGTTAATTATTTACTGAAATAAATTAAAAGAACATTTTAAAAGGTTGCTATAGAAGCTAAAATCTTATCTTTTTGAAATATCTACAAAATGTGTGGACCCTTATGGGAAAATGTCAACCATAAGTTTGTTTTAGGAATATTATTATATATAGCAATGTATATAGTAGGAATATTTTCTTGATTCTTGTTGATTTTTTCTTGGATGATGGTGGTTTCTTGATCAACTTGTGCGGCTCTCAACTACTCCATTGAATCAATGTTTAGTAATTCTGTCTCTCGAATTAGTAGCCATACGACGATATTCTACATTACTTATTCACAAAAACTTGTATTTTTATACTTTCATATAAAACTTTATTTTAATAATATTGATATTGTTGTACAAATTATATACTACATAATTCAACATACACATCCTAGTAAATGAGTAATCACAAGAAGTAAAAGTTGCACACTTGTAAAAGGCATGAAAAATGACCAAACATAGTTTTCAACACCAATGACATTAAACTTTGATGAATCACCTTCATTGGTTTGGTTCAGACGATATCCAATCATCTTGACTTCGACAAATAAGTCAGTATATGACGATTCACAAAAACTTGTACTTTTATTGTGGCATTGAAATGATCAAACATGGTTTCAACACTAATATCACATAAAATGATATATATATATATATATATATATATATATATATATATATATATACAAAAACAAGTATGCCACCTTTTCAAAGATGTGATAGAGGAATTTGTCAAAGTCAACCAATAACCTCATTAACATGAAAATGAAGAACCTTGCAAACACTCTTTTTTTTCATTAAACAAAGTTTCTGGAGAACTCAATAAGATTATTATAATTTGAAGTTATTGACTTTATAATGCAATCATTTTCAATTAAGTAGTTGAAGTCTACACAAAATAATGCCTCTTTTTTCATAAGTATGTTAATACTAGACAATTTAGGATATTGTTCATCATATTGAAGTCATGAGGCTAATGAAAGTTTTCATTATATTTGCTACTCTATTTTTCCATTTTTCGATCGTTTATAGCTGCCTTGAAGGAGAAAGAGAAGCTCTAATGAGCTTCAAGTCCTTGTTGACTGATCCATCTAATCGGTTATCGTCATGGAAAGATGAAAGCTGTTGCAATTGGAAAGGGATCAAATGCTCGAGTGAAGGTCGTGTTGTAGTTGTGAATCTTCGGAATGTTAATCCAGAGGAAGTCTTCATCAATAGCAATAAGGAAGTTGTTTCAAGTTCTAACAACATATCTGATTTTACCCTCAAAGGGACTATATCTCCTCTGCTCTTTACTCTTGATGATCTGCAATATCTTGACTTGAGTTTCAACAACTTCATGTATTCAAAGTTACCAGTTGAGATATCAAACTTAACAAAGTTGACTTATCTCAATCTGTCAAATGCTATGTTTCAAGATACCATCACTACACAATTCTCAAATCTTACATCTCTAAGGTATCTTGATCTTTCGTGTGCTAATTTAGTACTCGATTTATCTACTGTTACTATTAGCTTGACATTACCACCAAAGTTGGATTTTGGCTCATTGTTATCTTTTATAAGCTATGGTTATTTGTCTAGTCCAAATCTAAGGTGGTTAGAAGGACTTCGACGTCTAAGATATCTAGTATTGACAGGTGTTGATCTATCAAAGGCCTCGGAATCATTTCATTGGGCTAAACCAATATCAAGTCTTTCAAATCTCATGTCACTTGAATTGTCTAGCTGCAACATTTCAGGAAGAATTCCAATAGAGCAATTGATTAACCTTACTAGTCTTTCTACTCTAGATATGCGTTCTAATGTTCTAACATCCACGATACCTGATATGATATCGAATCTCACAACCCTCTCAGCTCTTAATTTTCATGGCAACGATTTAGATGGTCATATCCCTTACCTTCCTCAACTCGAAAGACTTTCTGTTTCTAGCAATCCTGCTATGACCATAGATCTTGTTTCAATGTTTTCAGCCCCATGGCCAAAGTTGACATTTCTTGACATAAGCTTCACTCGGGTAGGTGGACCGATTCCTCCTTCTTTAAGCAACTCAACTTTATTATCCTATTTCCAAGCTGATGGATGCTCGATCCAAGGGTCGATACCTTCTTCCATTACAAAACTTCAGAAATTAAGTACATTGATGCTCAATAACAATGATATCACAGGTCAACTTCCTGTTTCCATGTCCAGTTTAGTAAGCCTTCAATACTTATCTTTGATCCAGAATAGCTTACAAGGGTATATTCCAAATTCGATTTGTCAAGTCCCCTCCCTGGAGTACCTGAATTTAGAATGGAACGATCTAACAGGACGTCTTCCCTCGTGCATACTTCAGCTTCCTAAGCTTTCATTTCTTTATGTTCAGATGAATAACCTTAATGGTAATATGCCACTGTCATTGCTCCAGAAGTCTAGATTGGACTTTATCAGTTTCGGAGTTAGTGGATTGTCCGTGGAACTCGATGATCAAGATCAATCCTTTGTGCAAACTTTCCAGCCCATAATTTTGGAATTTACATCTTGCAACATGAGAGGAGAAATCCCGGAGTTCTTTTCAAATCTAACGAGTCTCGAAATTTTGATTTTGGCTAACAACAGTCTATCAGGAGCCATACCATACTGGTTGTTCAATCTCCCATCCCTCTCTGTACTAGATTTGTCAATGAATAACTTCAAGGGAGTTATACCTCCAATGATTCAGATGAAATCTTCTCGTTTTCCAACGCTAGTAAATTTAGCCAGAAACAAACTTGAAGGTCCTATTCCTACTCAGCTCGAGAATGTTAATGTCATCGATTTGTCATTTAACAATTTCGTAGGCTCAATTCCAACACAGATAGGGGAAGTTCATGGTATCAGGTCCATATCATTATCAGGAAACAAAATCCATGGTCCAATACCTGGATCATTTTGCCAAGCGACTAACGTTCTCCAGGTTCTTGATCTCACTAATAACAGCTTGTCAGGCACCATTCGACGTAATTTGGGGAACTGCAAATCTCTCATTTACCTTGGTCTTGGAAAAAACAAGCTCAGTGGAAGTGTTCCGAAAGAACTTGAATGCGTTACAAGCCTTCGTTACCTTGGCCTGAATGGAAATGAGTTTGAAGGTTCTTTTCCAACAGTGATTGAAAAGTTTAAAGATTTGGAGATTCTGAACTTGGCAGGTAATAGATTTGAAGGAAGGATACCAAAGTTCATCGGTGAGCTACACAGCCTCCGTATACTCATGCTTGCATCAAACTCTTTCAATGAGTCTATACCGGAAGGGGTAATGAAGTTGGAAAATCTACAATATATTGGTTTATCCAGGAACAATCTGTCCGGTCCCATTCCCGAGAATCTTGATGGCTTGAAAATGATGATGAAAACACAAAATCAAACAACCATCTTAGGCTATTTTTACTCCCTCAAGTTCACTGGTGCTCAGCTAGAAATTGTCACCAAAGGACAGATACATTGGCTTGAAACAGTGTATTCCTACAACACTGGATTCGACGTCTCAAGCAATGCTCTTACTGGTAAAATCCCTGAGAAAATTGGCCTTTTAAGTGGAATACCATTCCTGAATCTCTCACATAATAATCTAACCGGGGTGATCCCAACGACTATTGGCGAAATGATTTCCCTCGAGTCGTTGGATCTCAGCTATAACCAATTAACAGGTGAAATTCCAGTAACATTGGCACCCTTGGATTTTCTTGCATATCTTAACTTGTCTTATAACAATTTGAGCGGACGGATTCCAAGAAATCCACATTTTGACACTTTATATCAAGACGGAACAGCATATATCGGAAACAAATACCTATGTGGTACTCCTGATGGGATGAACTGCAGTAACAATGGTCCCTCTATCATCACTGAAACTACAGAGAACGGATACGATCAAGAAAATGTCCTGTTTGTTTTAGTTATATTCTCGGGATTTGTAACAGGAGTTGCTGGTGTATTTCTGCTGTTACATTTGATAGATGAGAATTGGAGGAACAGGTATTGGAGTGCAGTAGACAGAATTGTGTTGAAAATAGTGAACTGTAAACTATGATATGTATATATATAAACATACTAGTGAACTGTAAACTATGATATGTATATATATAAACATACTAGTGAACTGTAAACTATGATATGTATATATATAAACATACTAGTGAACTGTAAACTATGATATGTATATATATAAACATACTAGTGAACTGTAAACTATGATATGTATATATATAAACATACTAGTGAACTGTAAACTATGATATGTATATATATAAACATACTAGTGAACTGTAAACTATGATATGTATATATATAAACATACTAAATTTCTGCAATAGAATACAAATAGCAATGACAGCAGTCTTTTGAGTCCAATTTCACCATGCATATGCCAATGCACACTCATAACTGTAACGTCTAACAAGCAAAGTGTCGGGACTCAAACCCCATGCCTTATCATCTTAAGATGCTGGATCTCTCACTCTCACATCATCATCATATCGTCATGGTGCATTGGGACTCAGAAATAATGATATGGTATCAGGTCCATATCATTATTAATCACTGCATAAATAATCCTTAACATTATAACCTCCGCATAACTAGCATGTAAATCATACCACATCTACCAACAAAGGTCATAGTGGAGTGGAAAATCCCCCTTCATCCTTGCGAATATAGATTTAGTCGCCCCTGATGTGAGTATCGGATACCAGAGGAAACCAGAAAAAATGAATCAAACCACTTCATATAGTATTAGATGAGTATACAATAGAGAAAAAAACATTGTTTACAACTTTTGTTCATGATACACTATTTTACTATTTTTAACACAATTCTGTCTATTGCCCTCCAGTATTTGTTCCTCCAATTGTCCTTCATCAAATATAAGAGCAAAAACAATCCAGAAATGCCTGTTACATAGCCAAAAAATATAACTAGAACAAACAGGACATTTTCTTGATCGTATTCGTTCTCTGTAGTTTCAGTGATGATAGAGGGACCATTGTTACTGCAGTTCATCCCATCAGGAGTACCACATAGGTATTTGTTTCCGATATATGCTGCTCCGTCTTGATACAAAGTGTCGAAATGTGGATTCCTTGGAACCCGTCCGCTCAAATTGTTGTAGGACATGCTGAGATGTTGGAGAAAATCTAACAATGCCAATGTCACTGGAATTTCACCTCTGAAATGGTTGTAGCTAAGATCCAACGACTCGAGTGAAATCATATCGCCGATAGTCTTTGGGATCAGTCCAAAAAGATTGTTATGTGAGAGATTCAGGAATGGGATTCCACTTAAAAGGCCAATTTTTTCAGGGATTTTACCAGTAAGAGCATTGCTCGAGACGTCGAATCCAGTGTTGTAGGAATACACTGTTTCAAGCCAATGTATCTGTCCTTTGGTGACTATTTCTAGCTGTGCACCAGTGAACTTGAGGGAGTAAACATAACCTAAGATGGTTGCCTCATTTTTCCTTTTCGTCATCATTTTCAAGCCATCGAGATTCTCAGGAATGGGACCGGACAGATTGTTCCTGGACAAACCGATATATTGTAGATTTTCCAACTTCATTAGCCCTTCTGGGATAGATTCATTGAAAATGTTCGATGAAAGAACGAGTATACGGAGGCTGTGTAGCTCACCGATGAACTTTGGTATCGGTCCTTCAAATCTATTGCCTGCCAAGTTCAGAATCTCCAAATCTTGAAAGTTTTCAATCATTTTTGGAAAAGATCCTTCTAGCTGATTTCCATTCAGGTCAAGGTAACGAAGACTTGTAACGCGTTCAAGTTCTTTTGGAACACTTCCAGTGAGCTTGTTTTGTCCAAGATTAAGGTAAATGAGAGACTTGCAGTTTCCCAAATTACGTCGAATGGTGCCTGACAAGCTATTATTAGAGAGATCAAGAACCTGGAGAATGTTAGTCGCTTGGCAAAATGATTCAGGTATTAGACCATGAATTGTGTTTCCGGATAAAGATATGGACCTGATACCGGGAACTTCTCCTATCCGTGATGGAATCAAGCCTACGAAATTGTTAAGTGACAGATCGATGACGTTAACATTCTCGAGCTGAGAAGGGAGAGGACCTTGAAGTTTGTTTCTGGCTAAATTTACTATTGTTGGGAAATGAGAAGATTTCAGCTGAATCATTGGAGGTATTATTCCCCTGAAGTTATTCATAGGCAAAGATAGTATAGAGAGGGAAGGGAGATTGAACAACCAGTGTGGTATGGCGCCCGATAGACTGTTGTTAGCGAAATTCAAAACCACGAGGCTTGTAAAATTCGAAAAGAAATCCGGGATTTCTCCTCTCATGTTGCAAGATGTGAAATCCAAAATCTTGGGCTGGAACGTTTGCACGAAGAGTTGATCTTGATCATTGATTTCCAATGACAATCCACTAGTTCCTAAACTAATTTCATCTAATCTAGACTTTCGGAACAAAGACAATGGCATATTACCATTCAGTCTATTCCTCTGAATATAAAGAGATGAAAGCTTAGGAAGCTGAAGTATGCACAACGGAAGATGTCCTGTTAGATCGTTCCATTCTAAATTCAGGTACTTGAGGGAGGCGATTTGACAGATCGAAATGGGTATGTGACCTTCTAATCTGTTCTGAGACATAGATAAGTATTGAAGGCTTACTAAACTGGACATGGATACAGGAAGTTGGCCTGTGATATCGTTGTCATTCAGCATCAGTACACTTAATTTCTTAAGTTTTGTGACAGAAGAAGGTATCGACCCTTGAATCGAGCATCCATCAGCTCGGAAAAAGGACAATGAAGTTGAGTTGCTTAAAGAAGGAGGAATCATTCCAGCTACATGAACGAAGCTTATGTCAAGAAATGTCAACTGTGGCCATGGAGCAGAAAACATTGAAACAAGATCTATGGTCATAGCAGGATTGCCAGAAACAGAAAGTTCTTTGAGTTGAGGAATGTAAGAGATATGACCATCTAAATCATTGCTACTAAAATCAAGAATCGAGAGGGTACTGAGGTTCGATAGAAGATCAGGTATCGAGGATGTTAGAACGTTAGAACTCATATCTAGAGTAGCAAGATTAGTAAGGTTAAGTAATTGCCCTATCAGAATTCTTCCTGAAATGTTGCAGCTGGACAAATGAAGTGACATGAGATTTGAGAGGCTTGATATTGGTTTAGCCCAATGAAATGATTCGGACGCCTTTGATAGATCAACACCAGTCAATACTAGATATCTGAGACGTCGGAGTCCTTGTAACCACCTAAGATTTGGACTAGATAAATAACCGTAGCTTATAAAAGATAACAATGAGCCAAACTCCAACTTCAGTGGAAATGTCAAGCTAACAGAAACAGAAGAAAAATCAGGTACTAAATTAGCACACGAAAGATCAAGAGACCTTAGATATGTAAGGTTTGTGAATTGCATGGTGATGAAATCTTGAAACATGGCATTCGACAGATTGAGATAAGTCAACTTTGTTAAGTTCGATATCTCAACAGGTAACTTTGAGTACATGAAGTTGTTGAAACTCAGGTCGAGATGTCGCATATGGTCAAGAGTAAAGAGCAATGGAGATATAGTACCTTTAAGAGAAAAATCGGACGTGTTTTTAGAATTTGTAACAACTTCCTTATTGATATTGATCATGACTTCAACGGGATTAGGATTCCGAAGGTTGACAACTACAACATGACCTGAACTCGAGCACTTGATTCCTTTCCAATTGCAACAATTTCTGTCTTGCCATGAAGATAACCGGTTAGAAGGATCAGTCAGCAAGGATTTGAAGCTTAACAGAGCTGCTCTTTCTGTTTCATGACAGCTATAAATGATCGAAAAATGGTAAAATAGAGCAGAAAATATAATAAAATCTTTCTTTAACCACATGACTTCAAGATGATGAACAATATACTAAAGTTGTCCAAGTGTTAAAGGTTTAAATACAAGTTTTATGCTTGTTTCCTAAAATGTCTTCATGAATAAAAATAACATTATTTTCGTGTAATTTTCTATGTTTAGTACCAATAATTTTCAAATTGTTTGAAGAGAAGATAGATGACTTTGACAAATAACATATTACTCTACCAAATCTCTTATAGGTTTGAAAAATTAACATATCTATGTCTGAAAACTATGTGTTACTAATTTCTATATCTTTTACCACTGTGTAACTATGACTTTTTATTAGTGCTTCTATACACACTGAATTTTTAACATAAATCATATACTTAGTGCCTTTAACTTTCATCGAACGAACCAACTAGACATGTCTACTAATCATCATAAACATATCTGAAATCATGAAGTATGGCGTATGATCCTCATACATAGCGCGAAAATCATACATAAACTTGTATACGAGCAATCACAGATGATTCATGAGTGAACAATGGTTGTACTGCTTTGTTCTTATTGTATCAGCATCTCTTAAATTATGATCTTACGCGGTTGCACATGAAAAAAGAGAGTAAAGGAAAGATCAAAAGAATACAAACTATATGGAAGTAAAACAAAAGTACATCAAGAAATATAAAGACATTAACTTTTGGAGAATATTTAACTAATCATCCAAAGAATTCTTTGTTCTTTATTCTTGAGTCATGAAGGAGCTAGAGAGAACAGATTGTACTGAGGCGGAGCCAAGTAGGGACGAGGGGGTTCACCTAATCAATCTCCTTTGGCGGAAAATTATATTGTTCGTAATACATGGTTAAATTTTTTTATGTATATATATAGTAGATGTTGAACCCTTTTTGGCTTCTTCGTGTGTTTACTTCTTCATATTTTAAAACCCCTTAGTGAAAATCGTGGCTCGATAATTGATTGTACTTGCAATATAGTAGGAAGCTTGAACTAGAAAAAAAATACATTTTCCAATTCCTTCAACAGACAGACAGTCTTCTTCTCTCCTTTAAGCTTTTTCTTTTCTCTTTTCCTATATCCCCTTTCTCTTTTTCACCAAAGTTCTTATGGAGTATTAATAGTGTATTTTAATTTGTTGAACCGCGTAACTTGTCATATTTTCAAGGTTACAAATCTTACTTCTTATGGATTATTACAAAAAAATATACTTACTTATTAGCACAATATAATTTTTCAACCAAGGGGGGCTCTGCTCTTGTAGACGATTGTCAAATAAGTATCGACCAACACAAATGGTGTAACAACTGCTCCAATGTGTCCAATATGGGCGCGATGACTTTTTTGCTTACGTTGTCAGTATATCAAAGTAATATAAAACCACATCATTTTCATGAAGGTTTCAGTGGGAAATATTAACTTCTATCTAGATATATGTTCACTAACCGCTTAAACTAAAAATAGCTGGCGGATGTATAGTATAAATAGCCACTCATGTGTATAACGGTGTATAACATATGTATACTGGCTAGAAAAAGTAAAAGTGAACGCGGTCGGATCCCTATAATCATATCTTATAACTACTTTTCCATAAAAGATAGGCAGTCTAGTTTCCTTTTATCACTTATAAAAGCCAAAAAGATAGGAGAGACAATTTAGCTTTGCTTCACATGCTTTCACACTTTCTCATACAAAACCAACAACCACAAGAAAAGCACAAAGCCTTAAAAACTCCTATTAATTCCCTTCACTTCTATCACTTACCACAAAACACACAACTAAAAAACACTACTTCTCTTCGAAATCTATACTTATCGATCTTTGATCTTTCGAAAAAGAGTGAAAATGACGACTAATGTTAGTTTCCAACAAGCACTAACTGTTGAATCTTCAAGTATAGTGAAACAAGCTTTGAACTTAGCTAAAAGAAGAGGACATTCACATGTAACTCCTCTTCATGTAGCAAGTGCAATGTTAGTTTCCTCTTCGTCTACGCTTTTAAGAAAAGCTTGTTTTCAAACAAATTCTCATCCAATTCAGTACAAAGCCCTTGAACTTTGCTTCAATGTAGCACTCAATAGGCTTCCTACCTCTGCATCTAATCCGATTCTCGAGCCTCATGTTCACCCTCCTTTTCTTTCTAATGCCTTAGTTGCTGCATTTAAGAGGGCACAAGCCTATCAACGTCGCGGTTCAGTAGAGAATCAGCAACAACAACAGCACCTCAAAGTAGAAATTGACCAGCTGGTTATTTCAATTCTTGATGATCCTAGTGTTAGCAGAGTTATGAGTGAAGCTGGTTTTTCTAGCATCCAACTAAAAACCAATGTAGAACACGCTATTTCTTCCGAAAATAGCACAAAACAGATGGTCATAGCATCAGGAAACAACCTCAAGTTGTCACTATGCAAATCAGGTGATGATCCCAGTGTTAGCCAAGTCATGAGGGAAGCCGGTTTTTCTAGCATCCAACTAAAAACCAATGTAGAACACGCTATTTCTTCCGAAAATAGCACAAAACAGATGGTCATAGCATCAGGAAACAACCTCAAGTTGTCACTATGCAAATCAGGTGATGATCCCAGTGTTAGCCAAGTCATGAGGGAAGCCGGTTTTTCTAGCATCCAACTAAAAACCAATGTAGAACACGCTATTTCTTCCGAAAATAGCACAAAACAGATGGTCATAGCATCAGGAAACAACCTCAAGTTGTCACTATGCAAATCAGGTGATGATCCCAGTGTTAGCCAAGTCATGAGGGAAGCCGGTTTTTCTAGCATCCAACTAAAAACCAATGTAGAACACGCTATTTCTTCGGAGATTTCTTGCAAAAATAGCGCAAAATCGATGGTTCTACCACCAGGAGATAACCTCAAATTGTCACTAGGCAAATCAAGTGATGATCAAATCAAGAATGATGATGTGATGAGTGTTATAGAAACAATGATGAACAAGAAAAGGAGAAACACAGTTATTGTAGCAGAGTGTTTAGCTAATGCTGAAGGGGTTGTTAGAGGAGTTGTCGATAAGTTCGATAAAGGAGAAGTATCATCACACATGAAACATGTTCAGTTCATAAGTGTTCCACTTTCTACACTGAGAAATGTCTCGAAAGAAGAATTCGATGCCAAGATTAGAGAGCTAAGGATTTTACTAAAAAGCTGTATACACAGAGGGGTTGTTTTATATTTAGGTGATCTTGAATGGATATCTGAGTTTTGGACTAAAGTACACAATGAGCAAAAAAACAACTACATGATATTGGAGCTTAGTCGATTGTTATGTGGCGAAATGAGTGAAAACGGAAGGCTATGGCTTATGGGAATTGCTAGTTTTCCGACTTATACGAAATGTAAAACTGGCTGTCCTTCTCTACAGACTCTTTGGGATCTTCATCCTCTTACACTCCCGGATGTCAGCTTGGATCTCAACCTTAACCTCGAAAGGTATATATTTCCTTAACATTTCTACTTATTTACTGTTCTATAACGGTGGTGTTCTGACTAGCTTGTGCGTCTTTACCACTTCATCGGCTAGGCCACACCCTTGGGCTATGCTACTTGGACTCTTCAAAAATGACGACAGGTGTGTGTTGGATCCTCCAAAAGTCGTGCATCTTTTGAGGATCTAACACAAGTCCGGCATCATTTTTTTGGAGAGTCTGAACAACATAGCCGGAAAGTACACAATTTTCCATTATTACTTTATATTCAAGTTATTTCTTCAAACTATATAATTGACTAATCATCTATTTAATCGATATTTGCACTAATTTCCTTGCAGTTCTGTCCACAAGCATGATCATAACTTTATAGACAAAGGCTTTTTTAGTCCATCTTCATCATCTCCTTGTTCCTCTACTTCGATTTCTTCTTCATCGAAGAAAGAACATCAATTCTTGAATACAAAGCCTGAACTTCTATCGAATCCCAATTCGATTCCTAATTCAGCTTCATCAAGTGAAGCAAGTGGACATATTGAGCACTTAGAGCTATGTTGCTCTGACTCTCCAGAAATGTTGTTGCACTCGTGTCAGATCCTTCAGAAATGCACGCACTCATCAACATTTTTGAACAGTTCGAGCAACGTGAAGATTCTTTGCAAGGCATTGGAGGAAAAAGTTCCATGGCAAAAAGATATCATTCATGATATAGTAAGCACAATTCTTGAACGTAGACACAAAAAGGAAGAAACTTGGCTTTTGTTCTTAGGTGTTGATTCTCATGGCAAAGAGAAAATTTCAAAAGAGTTAGCTAAAATAATCTTTGGCTCTCAAGATTGTTTCATTTCCATTGGATTAAGTACATTTTCATCATCAACAAGAACAGATTCAACTGATCAAGAAGTCAATAACAAAAGATCTCGAGACGAGCAAGGTATAGTACTGTTGAACTGTCTGACCGTCTCATCGTTACAAAAAAAAAAACTTTTATTTACTTGATTATATTATGTTTCGACTTCTCCTATCCCCATTCACACCCCTACTCTCAATGCACTTTCATTACTTACCGCCTGTTTGGCCAAACTTCTAAAATTTACTTATTTTGAAAAACACTTTTTGTGAGAAGTAACTTCTGGAGTATAGTAACAGTTTGTGTTTGGTTAATCAATCTGAAAGTTACTTTTATCGATGCTAGAGTAACAATTTGTGCTTGAAAGCCGCTAAACCCTAAAAGTTTGGTCAAACACCTCAACGTTCTAAAATAAGCATTTTAAACTTTCTAGAAGTTTGACCAAACAAGTTATTAAACATGTTATGTCTCAACACACACCGGCCCTGACTTTGTGGACCTGAGTGGTGGCAGACTTATAATTACTTAATTATATTATGTCTCAACAGGTCGGAGTTATCTCGAGAGATTTACAAATGCAATTCAAGAAAATCCAAGGAGAGTGTTCTTCATGGAAGATATGGATCAAGTTGATTCTTTTTCACAAAAGGGTATTCAAAAAGCTATTGAAAGTGGAAAATTAACACTTCCTAATGGTGATTTAGTGTTAATTAAAGATTCTATAATCATTTTCAGCTGTGTAGAGTACTTTAGTTCAATTTCAAGAACATGTTTTCCTACAAATATTCAGAAATTTAGTGAAGAAAATAATGCTTCATTGGATTTGAATATTGCCATTGGAGAAAATAGGGATGAAAAACAAATTATGTTCAAGATTTGAGTAATTAATGTAAGAATGAAATGAAAAAAATTTCTTACTTTCCTTGTGGTATTTTGCATATTCTTATTAATTTTCGTAAGGTCATTCAGTTAATAGTTATTATTTCAAATAATTATTTGTTTTTCATTGTTATTGAAAAAAATTAGAATCGAAAAGAAATATGATTTTTTAAAGATAATAATAATCATATGAGAAATCAACATATCATACATTGACAACTTTAACAATATCAATGATCAGTATCGGTGAATATGATAGAATAGAGAAAGAAACTCCATTCATTAGTTAAAATAAAAAAATATTTATTATTTTTTCGATATTTTCTTACATTATCGATAGAACTCTCTCGTAGAAATATTTAAACAATATTTTTGATAATATTAATAGATATTATTTGAATTATTCTTTTTCGATTCATATCAACATTTAGTATAGAAGCAATTAGAAAAGGAAATTGTAATTTTTTTCTATTCCATAATATGGTCATTATCAGAATAAAGCATTTTGCTTTCAATTTATAATAATTACTATATGTGATTTTTGCATTAAAGTAAGTGAAACACTTTCTTGGATCTGATGCCAGTGCTCCTTTTCAAACTATGAGGCAAAAAGGAATTAATCAATGATATTAATTTAGAATCTTTATTTTGCTTTTTGTTCTTCTTTTTTGCTTTTATATACTCCCTTACTCTCAAATTATCTATTATAATTTTAAAAATTATTTATATCAAATTATCTATCATTTTAAAAGTTCTTACTTATCCTTTAAAGAAAGTGTAATAGTTTACTGATCTAGTTTTATGGCATCGAAAATATTGTATTGTGGCTCAAGTGATTTATCTAATTGTGATACCTTAAAAGTTGTTTCACTATGAGAAACAAATTTTTGTCCCATCGTGAATAAATAGAAAATATATGTCGTAAAATATAATGTTTCCATTCATTTTCCACCAAATAAGCTTACTGAAAAAAGGGCATGATGAGAAACAAATTCTTATTGAATAGTAGGAAGCTTCTTAATTTTTTCGTATGAAAACGTTATTATTTTTTCTTTTCTCATCGATTTAATTAAAAAATAATCAGAATAGTCACTCGACATTTTTTTAGTGAAAATATCTTTATTTTTTAGTAATGCCTTTTCAAGTATCATAACAAAACTTTTGTTAATAGGGGGGTTTTAAGTGACACCACTTTTTTAAAGAACGTATGAAGGAAAAATTCGATAGATAATTTGAAATGGGAGGAATAGTAATTAGTGAGTGATTTTTTTATTTGCATAAAAGTAAGTGAAACACTCTCTTGGATCTGATGCCACTCTTCTTTTTGTGCTTTTTATATAGCTTTTGATCTAATGTCTCTTTCAATATTCTCATTCTCATTCTCATGTTCAAATTATGAGTATTTGATTTAGACAGAGAGACCAAAAGAATCTAATTTATATTCATTGATATAAGATTAAAAAAAAACGTATATAATAATATGATAGTTACAATTTTTTCTTTCTATATTACATAAATTAATAGAAGCAAGAAAACTTAAAATTAAAAATTATCCACCTCATAAATAAACTGATAATGTAAATATATCTATATGATCTGTGCGTACAACTTCAGTTCTATATATACTATGTAATAAGCAGGGCCATCTTAACCCCTAGGCCACTAAAGCCATCGCTTGGGGCCCCATATATTTTGGGGGCCCCATTTAAAAAAAAATTACTTATATATATATTTTTTTAAAATAAAAATTATATGTACTATGAGTGTTATGATTTCTATCAAGGAAATTGCATATGAGATGAAAATAAACATGCATTTCTTAAGAAACAATTTAATGAAAATATGGATAGCGAAATCACAAAGTCCCTTGAAGAATCTTTTAGAGTTGATTGCTTTATATATGTAGAGTAGATAAACCTATTTTTTCACTTCAAAATCGATTTGAATCAATTGAAGCATATGAAAATATTTTTGATTCTTATTTAGTGGTAAAATATTGAGATCACTAGATGATGAGAATTTTAAAAAAATATTGTCTTAACCTTGAA
>NW_006238999.1:1152165-1156830 GCF_000226075.1 Solanum tuberosum | reverse complement strand
GATTTATTTTTTGAATTAAAAGTGTTAAGAGAAATAATACAAGTAGAAGATAATGATCTAATGAAAATATTCAATCAAATAAAAAGACTTGATTCTTTTCCAAATACACATATTGCTTATAGAATAATGTTAGTAGTTCATGTAACCATTACCTAAGCCGAAAGATGTTTTTTCGAAATTAAAATTGATTAAATATTCTTTAAGATCAACAATGTCCCAAGAGAGATTGAATGAATTAGCTATATTATCATTTGTAAAGGAATTATTAAACAAATTGATTATAAAACAGTACATAATGACTTCGCATCCAAAATAGCTAGAAAAGTAGATTTTTTTAAAAGTATATATGATGAAAAAAAATATATTAGGGCCCCTCTCTTAAGTATTGCTTTAGGCCCCCAATTTTGTTGAGTCGGCCCTGGTAATAAGGTTATACAATTAGATCATTAATAAAATAATTACAAATAAATCATCCTCTCTGATAAAATAATTAACTAATATGTTATTATAAATTATATTATATTGATAAATCTTTTGTGAGTACATTTTTTTATTTTATATATATAGATAGATAGATATTAAAAGTAAATTCATGATAGAGTTAGAGAAAGAGAAGCACACATCCCCCTTTTTATGTTTGTTGGGTTGGTGACTTGGTTTGTCAAAAAATATGTGCCAAAAACATTAAAGTTAAAAAGAATGTTTTTTTCTTTTTTTAGTTGAGTTCCTTTTCAACTTTAATTTATGGCATATGAAACCTTTTTTTTTGGGTGACAAGTTTTTGAAGAAGGAATGTTTGTGATATCTTAAGTGAATTGCAAATTAAATAAGAACAACAACAACAACAACAACAACAACCCAGTGAAATCCCACTAGGTGGGGTCTGGGGAGGGTAAGTAGTACGCAGACCTTGCCACTACCTCGTGGAGGTAGAGAGGCTGTTTCCAAGAGACCCTCAGCTCAAGAACATCAAATCTAAGTGACAGTGCAAATTAAATAAGAACGAAAAGTGAAATTTTTTATAAGAGCGTATTATATAAAATTTATGATACAGACTTTTAGATTGGATGATGACGTAGCTCAAGAGAGAAATCTATGAGATCAGTTAGGTCAAAGTGAATAATACGTGTCATGAGCTTGGGCTGTGACAGATTTATCAAGACATGTCACAAGCTCAGTCTTAAAAACTCTTCACGATTTGCTTAATTTATGAGCAATTGTCTTAAAAGTTACAACTCAACTTATATTAAATTTCTGGTGATTTGCCAATACTTTGACAAGTTAATTCATCAAAACTTATGACGATCTGTCATAATTTTTGTACTAAATCCCTATGATCCGCCATAAATTGTGGGTACACAAAGATGGACTGTCAAGAACGTAGAGAAGGTAGGATGGACAATTGGTCAGATCTAATATGGATCGAACATAGACAGTAGTTGAAGTTGACGACTTCCTAAGGTTTCCTCATCTTAGATCTTTGCGACAAATGATCAAGTTGACCCTTGTGAACAACTTAATGCACTATCTCCCTTCAACCCTTTGAGTGAAATGCATCAAAAGAAAAGGAAGAAAAATTCATGGACTGACCCATTATATCCACTCCGTAGAAACTTCGAGATCACCCCAAAACAACAAGGCTTTTTGCTAATTTTCGGGTGGTATACTTGAAATCCCCATCAAAAATTATTAATACACAACTATTTAAAAATTAAATAAAAAATTAAATAACGGCGCAAAATAATCCTATATTGGATTGTATTTTGGGCCTTATTTTGTTAAGGCCCATATCATGATGGGCCAAAGTTAAATAATGGGTTTTCAGCCCATAAGTGAGTAATCTATCAATACAATCTTAGGGATAAAAATAGAGCAACTTTCAGATATAACAAACATAAAGATCATATTTGTATGTTATAGTTATAGTTTGCATAATTGCGCTCCATAACAAATTTTATGTTTGCTATGGAGCTTTTGATTTGTATAATTCGCTACAAACATCCAATTTTATATAAATTGTTCAGTTTTGTATAAATTCATTTATACATTGTAATTTGTATAACAAGACCTATATTTGTATAATTATAAGTATATATGACGAAAATATCTGTATTTGTATTTGTATATACACTTTCTCTCGCTTTATACAAACACAAACACATTTTATATATTTTTATACATTTGTATACCGAACCAGATGGCAAAAAAAGGGATGTTTGCTGCGAATTACAAATAAAATAAACTATGGCTATAACATTTAATTTGAATTATAATTTGCTATTTTCACACAATTTTTCGCATAAAAATAACGTTTAATGGCTATTTATATATATCTATACTATCTTAAAAACATGAACTCCCTAACATGAATGTTAAATTACTATAATACCCCCAACTTAAAACACTAACTTTAGTATATATTATATATTTAATATCATATATATTTATGCTATATTATATTTAATGCATACGCCTTTTCACATTGATGGGTAGTGACTTTTCCGAAGGGTTATGACTTTTTTATAGAGTTGTGACTTTTTAATGAGTTATGACATTTTCGAAAAGTCGTGATTTTTCTGAAGGGTTATGACTTATCTAAAAAGACATGATAAGAACCTTTTCATACTATCCTTTGTTGTCTTTAAATAGAGGAGGTTTATCACACTTTTTAAACTACGAATTTTCGTAAGTTTTCTATTCTTCTTTTTAAAACAAGGAAGATTGTGAGAGTTGTTCAAATATGCAATTACAATATTTTTTGTGGGTAAATTAGATAGATCAACAAAAATTAATGCAACAAGGCGAATGAAATAACTCAACTTCAAACGAGAAGACTATCTTGATAATTTATATGTACTCATTTTCATACCTATAAAATATACTTTTGCAGCAACTTCTACTTGACAAGAAGTTCTACGATTTTCCGTTGCACAAACTACAATTTGGTGTTCAGAATTCGAAAAGTCCCAAACTGTTGGAGAAAAAGTATTTGATCAAAAACTTATTTGAATAGTCCAAACTACGTAGTACTCTTTCGTTTCCAATTTATTTAGTGTACTTTTATTTTTATTCAATTTAATATAGAATGTTCTTTTTTCTTGGAGTGGGGGTGCATCTTTAAGACCACAAAGTTAAAAGACATTGTTATATTTTTTTTATATGATCCTTAAATTAAAAGTATTATTTATTTTTTTAAATTTCATATCAAATTAAAATTAGATAAATCTATATCTATCTTTTTTTATCTATCTATACTACCTAACTTAAAACAACAAATGTAGTATATCTTCTATATTTTATATTGTATTATATTTATTTATGTGTATTATACTATATCATATTAAAGTCAGCCACCTTTTCACATTGAGGGGTTGTGACATTTTCGAAGAGTTATAACTTTTCTGATGAGTTGTGACTTTTGTGTAGTGTTGCAACTTTTCTATAGGGTTGCGACTTTTCGGAAGAGTTGTGATTTTTCTGAAGGGTTGTGACTTTTCGAAGGGTTATGACTTTTCCGGTGAGTTGTGACCTTTTTGAAGGGTTGTGACATCTTTTTAATAAGGCACAATAAGTAGTTTTTCATACACTACCCTTTGTTGGCTATAAAAAGAAGGGCTTCCTCCATTTTTTTAAAAAATATTCATTATTCTTCTTCTTCTTCTTCTTAAAACACTTTCTTTAATGTATCTTCTATATTTTTATGAGGAACAATATGCACACACTAATACTACACATTTTAACTATAAAAGGAGGGATTTCCTCACATTTTTAAACTACATTTTATTATGTTTTCTATTCTTCTTTTCTTAAAACTTCAAGATTGATTTACAGATGTTGATAATCTCAAAGGTCAGTGAAATTAGAACAATCCCTAAAATGAATGTTAAATTAATCTAATACTCCAACTAAAAACATCAAATGTAGTATATCTTCTATATTTTATAACAATATTTATTTATATGATATTATAATAATAGTAAGAACACCAACAATACAATAATAACAAAGTAATGCCCTATATAGAGAAGGGAGGAGAAAGTATACTTGAGAAATGTAACTAAGAGATTTTAGGAGCGACTAATTTTTTTAAAAAAAATATTCATGTTATATTTAAAAATAGTGTGGTACATGGTTTGATATTCACGTGCAACGCACGTGCATCAAAACTAGTATATATATATATATATATATATATATTATAGTTCAAAAATAATTATTATTATTCTAAAGTTTGAATTATATAAATAAAATTTGAAGATGATATTTTCAATAAACTTGTAAATTCGTAGATGTTATTAGTCGAAGTAGTGTTGATAGATTGTTTTTCGATCATATTTTTCAAAATAGTCATTGTCTGAAGTTTTAAATTCCATAAGTGAATATTTAATATCATCAGCTTATAAGTCGTTGTAAAATGTGATTTGTAAGTCACGTTAACGAAAATGCCTATTTATAAATTATATTCAACAATTGTGATTTTCAACTACAATTTAATCACATTTTAAAAATGAGATTTATAGATCACTATTTTGAGATATGATTTATAATTGAGCAACTTTCACATATAGCAAACACAAAATTCATATTTGTATGCTATAGCAAAGTTTGTATAATTGTGCTCCATAGCAAACATATATATGTATAATTCGCTATACATATACAAAA